>NC_086320.1:73391552-73699052 GCF_036172605.1 Pelobates fuscus | reverse complement strand
CAAATATCAGCGACATCTCGCCAGCCACAACCTACCTGAAGTCGGCATAACACTCAGGGGCACCGTCCGGAATCGACCGATGCCTTTCTTTCTGGCACCGGGCAAAAAATACTGCAACCGAGGCTTTAAGGCCTACCGCGCAGACGGCCGGCCGCAAGTGACCGCGGGAGAACACTGGGGAGACCTGGACTTGACAAACCTGCTGCCACCCTACCTACCGGACAGTGAAATGGGGAGAAAGTCCCAAAGGTCACCCGCAACTGCCGCGAAAACGCAGCGCGAACTAGGCCAGATGTGGACGTCTCAGACTCCAGCAAGAGACTCCAGAGAATCCTCTCTTACAAGAGACTCGACATCCCAGCAACCGGAGGGCGGGAATTCGCCCCGAAGCCCACACCAGGCCACCCAAGAGACTGCCAGCACATCGTGTCCACTGACTCCTGCCACAAAGCAGGACATACAGGAGATGCTCACAGGCCTCCAATTCAACCTCAAAACAATGTGGGAAGCAGATCTGGCAACACTAACCACAGAGGTCCAAACAGTCGCAGCATGCACCCAGGCCACAGAAGCAGACATACTGGCCCTGCAACAGGACTTCCAGGCACTAAGAGACAAGGTACTCCAAATACAAACAGCCCAGACTGAAACAAATAGACAAGTGAACACTCTAGACGATAGAGGCAGGAGGAAAAATATAAAGATAAGGGGAGTCCCAGAAAACATACCCCTGGAAGAACTGCCGCACTTCGTGAGACGGCTGGTGGCATCCGTTCTACCGGCGAAACAAGCTAAGTACTTTACGTTTGACGGGGTGTATAGGATAGCTAAATCCCCTAAAGCCCCAGCCACAGCACCAAGAGACATCATCCTCAGGTGCCAAACTGTTGCCGACAAACTAGGCCTAACTGCAGCGCTTAAGGGGAAAGCCCCATATGACTTTGAAAACAGCCATATCTCCTTCTCTCAGGACTTGAGCAGGGCTACTTTAATATGGCGCAAGAGCATGCAACCTCTAACAAGGGCATTACAAGCGGAAAACCTGACCTATAGGTGGGCAACCCCAAACACCCTGTGGGTCACTAAGGACGGACAATCCTTCAAAGCTACTGCCCCGACAGACGCACCAGCCCTGCTGACAGCGCTGGGAATACCCGCTACTGGAACTCCAGCACCGGGAACATCTCAACCCCAACCCGGAACGGATGCCAAGTCAACTACGCTAGCGCTGAGAAGGAAACAGGGACCTACCTCCTGAAGGGACACTGACGACCGCAGAGCCCCAAAAGCATCACACCCTGTTTACTGTTGCAAGCCAAGGCTGCTGGGACTTATAAGTTAAACTAACTCATTTTATTCTACCAATGTTCATTTGACTGTTTATTTATTTTTCTCAGTTCTTTTTATGTTCACACTTGCTGACACGCTCCACTCACACAACCGCAGTAGGGCGTCAGAGCCTCTACTGACCCGGAACCCCGACACACGGGTTCGGTAAACCTGACGGGATGCGCTTTAAGGTTACAGGGGTAGAAATCACTGTGGCACACACGGGTCATCATTTACACGCCGACCTTCGAAGCAAGGGTCACACCTCCAATGGTGACCAACAACCCCACACAACCATAGTCCAAGTAGTTTGACTCATTACTTGCTCCCCGGATAGGAGACTACTACAGTAGACACGTAGGGCACATGAAGGAGCAACATCTCCATGGCATACCACAAACTAATGTAGTGGGCATACCCACAGACAAGTTTCATTCAGAACTCCCAACAGAGACACACTCACTATGGGGATATACTACAAACGCATAGGTCACCCCGTGCAGATCTGTATTTAACACTGTATTGACTATATACCGACTTTATTAAAGAAACAATTATTTCTCAAATCAGCATCAGTACATGTATGGCAGCCATTCCAGTGTATTTTGAATTCCAACACTGGCACACTCCATGCTACTTAATAAGGTACTGATTCGGTGATCACTTGAACCAAACCTTATTTAAAAGTAAAAAACCACTGCAGTGGTCAGTACTATCCTCTTACAATAGAAAACGTTGGATGGCAAAAACAGTGCTAGTAGTAGCTCAAAAGTAATTTTAATAGAAAAATAACTATTGACTATGCCAAAAGAATAAAAAAAAAAAAAAGAGAGAGAGAGAGATTTTTTCAGTGAGAAAAAGAAGGGTTAATTTCTGGGTTTACTGGCAGAGGGATACAGTACTTAAAGGACCACTATAGGCACCCAGATCACTTCAGCTCAATGAAGTGGTCTGGGTGCCAGGTCCTCCTAGTTTTAACCCTGCAGCTGAAAACATAGCAGTATCAAATAAACGGAGTTCAGCGTCAAAAAAAGATCCCTATAGGAAAGCATCGAGTAATGCTTTCCTACGGGCGGGTTTGAATGCGCGCACGCGCGCCTCTGGCCGCGCATGGGCATTCAGCTCCACTCAGAAGCTGACGTCGATGGAGGAGGAGAGTTCATCAGTGCCAAGGGAGCCCGGCGCTGGATTAAGGTAAGCAAATAAATGGTTAATAAACCATTTATTTGCCGTGGAACCTAATACATAAGTAATAATGCTATAACGCTATAGTGATCTTTTAAAATTCAGAGACAACGGTTCATAAGAACAAGGCCAAGAAGCAAACATTGAGGACAACACTGACGACAACCAACTCATTCAAATGTCACTCAGCAACCACAGGATGACATTAAGTGGCCTACAAAAATAATGACACGTGGCAGCTGGGGCAAAGTACATGGTGAGGAGAGCTCCAAAACAGGCTCCTAGGTGCAGGGCTAAAGTAATGCAAACTAGAAAAAAAGCCCTTTATCAATGAGAAACAAATAAGAGCTAATGTTTAAAAAAGATCATTAGGATTGGATCAAAGAGGGTTGGCTGCGGTCATCTTGTCTGATGGGTCCAATATTCAGCTTTGTCCAACAAATGGCTGCCTAATGGTTAGGGACCACTGGAGGCCTACAAGCCACAGTGTCTTGCACCCACTGTGTAATCCTAGCTACTTGTGCCAGGAGCACACATATTCTAAACTCCCTACTGGGATTGTCTCTAAAACAAGTCGTTGAGGAGCCAACTCGTAAAGAGGCCATACTAGATTTAGTGTTAACAAATGGAGATTTGGTATCAGATATTACTGTAGGTGAAAGTTTAGGATCCAGTGATCATCAGTCAGTGTGGTTTAATATAAGAAAAGTGACTGAGTCACACCACACAAAAACAAAAGTTTTAGACTTTAGAAAAACAGACTTTTCTAAAATTAGAATATGTGTAAAGGAAACATTATCAGACTGATAACAGGAGTAGTCCCAGAAGATTGGAAGTTAGCGAATGTTGTGCCCATTCACAAGAAAGGTAATAGGGAGGAGTCGGGCAACTATAGGCCAGTAAGCCTTACTTCAGTAGTGGGGAAAGTGATGGAAACCATGTTAAAGGATAGGATTGTTGAACATCTAAAAACACATGGATTTCAAGATCAGAGACAACATGGGTTTACTTCAGGGAGATCATGCCAAACTAATCTTATTGATTTTTTTGATTGGGTAACTAAAATTATAGATCAGGGTGGTGCAGTAGACATTGCTTACCTAGATTTCAGTAAGGCTTTTGACACTGTTGCACATAGAAGGCTTATCAATAAACTACAATCTTTGAGTTTGGATTCCAATATTGTTGAATGGGTAAGGCAGTGGCTGAGTGACAGGCAACAGAGGGTTGTAGTCAATGGAGTATATTCAAAGCTTGGGCTTGTCACCAGTGGGGTACCTCAGGGATCTGTACTTGGACCCATTCTCTTTAATATTTTTATTAGTGATATTGCAGAAGGTCTTGATGGTAAGGTGTGTCTTTTTGCGGATTATACTAAGATATGTAACAGGGTTGATGTTCAAGGAGGGATAAGCCAAATGGAAAATGATTTAGGTAAACTAGAAAAATGGTCAGAGTTGTGGCAACTGACATTTAATGTGGATAAGTGCAAGATAATGCATCTTGGACGTAAAAACCCAAGGGCAGAGTGCAGAATATTTGATAGAGTCCTAACCTCAACATCTGAGGAAAGGAATTTAGGGGTGATTATTTCTGATGACTTAAAGGTAGGCAGACAATGTAATAGAGCAGCAGGAAATGCTAGCAGAATGCTGGGTTGTATAGGGAGAGGTATTAGCAGTAGGAAGAGGGAAGTGCTCATGCCATTGTACAGAACACTGGTGAGACCTCACTTGGAGTACTGTACACAGTACTGGAGACCCTATCTTCAGAAGGATATTGATACCTTAGAGAGAGTTCAAAGAAGGGCTACTAAACTGGTTCATGGATTGCAGGATACAACTTACCAGGAAAGGTTAAAGGATCTTAACATGTATAGCTTGGAGGAAAGACGAGACAGGGGGGATATGATAGAAACATTTAAATACATAAAGGGAATCAACACAGTAAAGGAGGAGACTATATTTAAACGAAGAAAAACTACCACAACAAGAGGACATAGTCTTAAATTAGAGGGACAAAGGTTTAAAAATAATAGCAGGAAGTATTACTTTACTGAGAGGGTAGTGAATGCATGGAATAACCTTCCAGCTGAAGTGGTAGAGGTTAACACAGTAAAGGAGTTTAAGCATGCGTGGGATAGGCATAAGGCTATCCTAACTATAAGATAAGGCCAGGGACTAATGAAAGTATTTAGAAAACTGGGCAGACTAGATGGGCCGAATGGTTCTTATCTGCCGTCACATTCTATGTTTCTATGTTTCTATGTAATTTGGTCGAGGATCAGTGATGATTTGGGTGTGCTTTCGCTAGGCTGGAATAGGGCAGATTCATCTTTTTAAAAGACTCATGAATCAAGCCATGTAAAAGGTTATCTTGGGCATACACATACTCCCTCGTGGTTCCCACAATCCCCAGCACAGTATGCTGTATCAATATGCTATGCTGGGGATTGTGGGAACCGCAAGGGCACATGGTAGAGAGACATGCTCCCTCTTCCTTCAGTCCTCAGCATTAGGAGTGCCGCCGGACCGGCGAGGCTGCCACCAGGCTCGGCGGCTTCAGTCTGGAACGCGGCCGGCCGGCCGGCCGGCCCCCTCTGAGTGGGCCACCGGACCGGCCACCCAGTGGCACATACCTACGCAGCCCCCGGTATCTCGGTGGGCCACTCCAGCCCTGGGTGCATGTTTAAAGGGAAGCTATAGTGCCAGGAAAGACAAAGAGGAAAAACCCCTTCTGTCACTTACCTGAGTCCAGTGCCGATATCCCTTGGCACTGGTTCGGGCTCTGCCTCCATTTCTCACCTGCCAACGTCAGACCTAATGTGCAAGAGTGACAATGTCCCCAATTGCATTAGTATTTTCCCCATAGGGGCCCAGTCGCTCTGTGGGCCCCTGCGAACGTGGTGCCTGCTGGCCATGTGGTGCAGCTCAGGCCTGCACAGTACTATTGGCGGGTCTGTGTGTTGGGTGGCTAAGCGCTGGGAGGAAGTGACGGACAGTCATCTCCTCCCAACAACCACTGAAAGAAGGAGAACATTGCGCAGAAGGAGAAGGAGAGAAGGAAGTCAGAGAGGGAACAGCCACTGGACCCCAGAGAAGTCACCCTCCTGCACCTAAAAAGTAGGAAACAGGAAGGTGTAGTGTGTGTGTGTGTGTAATGGATGCATTGTGTGAATCTGTGGTTTTATGTGTAAGGGATACAAGGTATGTTTCTGTGTATGTAATGTAATGCAGTGTGTGTGTCTGTAATGGGTGCATTGAGTGTGTGTTTAGAGATGCATTAAGAGAAGCAGTGTGTTTGTGTGTAAGGGATGCATTGTGTGTTCTGTGTATGTGTGCAAGGGCTGCATTGTGTGTGTGTGTGTGTTAGAGAGGTATGCATTGTGTGTGTGTGTGTTAGAGAGGTATGCATTGTGTGTGTGTGTGTGTGTGTGTGTGTGTGTGTGTGTGTGTGTGTGTGTGTAAGGAATGCATTGTGTGTAAAGGTGAGTGTGTAAGGTAAGCATGATGTGTTTCTGTGTGTGTAGGATTCACTGCATGTTTTGGTGTGTTAGTAGGGATGCATTGTATGTTTCTGTGCATGTGTGTGTGTGTGTAGGGATGCATTGTGTGTTCCTGTGTATGTGTAAGGATGCATTGTGTATGTCTGGAGTGCAAAAGAGAGGGTTTGTGGCCCCTCTGTGTGTCTTACCCCTCCCACCCCCAGGTCCCTCTGTGCATCTCCCTCCGGAGCCCCTCTTTGTATCCCTTAGTCATTTTCTCTCCCCTCCTGTCCCTTAGTGCTCTCCCCTGCTTCCCTGTTCCTTAGTGATCTCCCCCCTCCCCTGTCCCCTTAATGGTCTCTCCTCTCCCCTGTCCCTTAGTGGTCTCTCCTCTCCCCCCCACTCCTCCTGGTGGTCTCTGCCCCCCTCTCCCCTGGTGGTGTCTCTCTCCCCTCTTCCCTGGTGGTGTCTCTCCCACTCCTGGTGGTCTCTCTCCCCCATCCCCTGGTGGTCTCTCTCCCCCCTCCCCTGGTGGTCTCTCCTACTCCCCCCTCCCCTTCCCTGTTTTTTGAATAGTGCCAGCAAACCTGCAAGCTTTATGAAAGGAGAGCTGGAATGTGTGTGGACTACAATGGGGGCAGCAATCCCAGCAGCTACAATAACACTCACTTGCACTTGACAGCCACAGATAGTCAGCCATGCATCTAGGCTGACATCTGCCGGCACTTAAATAATTGTACATGATCTTACAGCATACTGAGTGGGGCATTGTAAGTCAGTGAAGTAAAAGTGAATGGGTATTAAAGGGACACTCCAGGCACCCAGACCACTTCTGCTCATTGGAGTGGTCTGGGTGCCAACTCCCACTACTCTTAACCCTGCAAGTGTAATTATTGCAGTTTTTAATACGCTGCAATAATTACCTTGCAGGGTTAACTCCACCTCTAGTGGCTGTCTACTAGACAGTCACTAGAGGTCACTTTCTCCTTCATAGCACAGATTATCTGTGCTAGAGCGTCGCTGGAGGTCCTCACGCTGTGTGAGGACCTCCAGCGTCGCTCATTTCCTCATAGGAAAGCATTGAAAATCTTTTTCAATGCTTTCCTATGGGGAGCGCTAATGCGCATGCGCGGCATTGCCGAGCATGCGCATTAGGTCTCCTCGGCTGGTGGGCGGGAACAGTCAGCCCTGGACCTAATATATAAAAAGTTACTTACATAGATGTGCAAAATAGGTATGTTTGGAATGTCCAGACACACCGCAATGAATGGGCAAACTGCACTCTCATAAGGTATCTAAATACACTTTTTTTTTTTTTTTACATTTTCAGTTAACTCATTATCTGGTTAAATATAAAAATCATAGATTTTATGCTGGTTTATTAGGTTTACATGTTTCAAATAAAATTTTATTTTAGTTCCTTTGACAAATACAAATATAATTTTATTTTATTTTTTTATTTTTATTTTTTTATTTTATGTGCACCTTAAACAAATTACCTGAGCACACTTTGGTTTGCATACAACCCCACACTAAAATGCACAGGGCTAATGTATCTTTTAGTTTTTTCAGCTTTAAACAGGACACACAGAAATTGCTTCTATTAGAGGGAATGAATCATTTCTGAGTCACACAGTACTACTGCAACTTCTGCACACGCTGTGGGAAGTGCTCGTAATCCCTTTAAAGGAACATTCCAGGCACCAAAACAACTTAATCCAGGGGCGGACTGAGAGCCTTTGGGGCCCCCGGGCAAAATTAGATCCCAGGCCCTTTGAAGGCCAAATATATGTGCATTAAATAAATGTTAAATATAACTCATAATACGGCATTCCTTTGGATGTGTATATTGTGAAGACCTGTGTATTAATGCATGCTTGTATTTGAGTCTGTGTGAATGCACTTGTGCATGTCTGGATGACTACATGTGCTTTTTTTGTATATAGTGTCAGTGTGAATGCATATGTAACAGGTGACAGAGTGTGTGAGGGAGAAGGTGACAGGTGGAAGAGTGTGGGAGGTTGTGACAGGTGGCAGATTGAGGGGGTACCTGGTGGCAGAGTGAGGGAGGGAGGGGTTGAGTGGTGGCAGAGTGAGTGGGAGACACAGTGAGGGGGGGTAACTGGTGACAGAGTGAGGGAGTGGGTGACTAGTGACAGAGGGAGGGAGAGGGGGTGACTAGTGACAGAGTGAGAGAATGGGTGACTAGTGGCAGAGTGAGGGAGGGAAGAGATGACTAGTGGCAAAGTGAGGGAGGGAAGGGATGACTGGTGACAGAGTGAGGGGATGACTGGTGACAGAGTGAGGTAGTGACTAGTGACAGAGTGAGGGGGGGGGGGTGACTGTCACTAGTCACCCCATCCCTCTCTCTGTCACTAGTCACTCCCTCCCTAACTCTGTCACCCGCTCTGTCACTAGTCACCCCCTCCCTCACTCTCACTAGTCACCCTGTCACTGTGTCACCCCCTCCCTCCATCTGTCACTAGTCACTCCCTCCCTAACTCTGTCACTGTGAGGGAAGGAAGGGGTGAGGGGATGACTGGTGACAGAGTGAGGGAAGGGATGACTGGTGACAGAGTGAGGAAGGGGGTGACTAGTGACAGAGTGAGGAAGGGGGTGACTAGTGACAGAGTGAGGGGGTGATTAGTCACTAGTCACCCCCTCCCTCTGTCACTGTGTCTCCCATTCCCTCCCTCACTCTGTGTCCCTCATGCTAGTCACCCCTTCCCTCCCTTCCTCTGTCACTAGTCACCCCCTCCCTCACTCTGTCACTAGTCACTCCCTCCTTAACTCTGTCACTAGTCAACCCCTCCCTCCCTCTGTCACTAGTCACTCCCTCCTTAACTCTGCCACTAGTCATCCCCTCCCTCACTCTGTCACTAGAGTGAGTGGGTGACTAGTGACAGAGTGAGGGAGGGGATGACTAGTGACAGAGTGAGGGAGGGGGTGACTAGTGAAAGAGTGAGGGAGGTGGTGACTAGTGACAGAGTGAGGGAGGTGGTGACAGTGACAGAGTGAGGGAGATGGTGACTAGTGGCAGAGTGAGGGAGGTGGTGACTTTCACTAGTCACCCCATCCCTCCCTCTTTCACTAGTCATTCCCTCCTTAACTCTGTCACTAGTCATCCCCTCCCTCACTCTGTCACTAGAGTGATGGAGGGGATGACTAGTGACAGAGTGAGGGAGGGGGTGACTAGTGACAGAGTGAGGGAGGGGGTGACACAGTGACAGAGGGGTGACTAGTGACAGAGGGCGGGTGGGGGTGACATAGTGACAGAGGGAGGAAGGGGGTGACAGAGTTAGGGAGGGAGTGACTAGTGACAGAGGGAGGGGTGACTAGTGACAGAGTGAGGGAGGGGGTGACTCGTGACAGAGTGAGGGATGGGGTGACTCGTGACAGAGTGAGGGATGGGGTGACTAGTGACAGAGGGAGGGTGACTAGTGACTGAGGTGACTAGTGACACAGAGGGAGGGGTGACTAGTGACACAGTGAGGGAGGGTGACTAGTGACACAGTGGGGGGTGACTAGTGACAGTGAAGGGGGGTGACTAGTGACACAGTGAGGGGGTGACTAGTGACACAGTGAGGGGGTGACTAGTGACACAGTGGGGGGGGGTGACTAGTGACACAGTGGGGGGGGTGACTAGTGACAGTGAGGGGGTGACTAGTGACAGTGAGGGGGTATGACTAGTGACACAGTGAGGGGGGATGACTAGTGACACAGGGGGGTGACTAGTGACACAGTAGGGGGGTTACTAGTGACACAGTAGGGGGGGTTACTAGTGACACGGGGGTGACTAGTGACACGGGGGGTGATTAGTGACACGGGGGGTGACTAGTGACACAGGGGGGTGACTAGTGACACAGGGGGGTTGAGTAGTGACAGGGGGGGTAAGTAGTGACACGGGGAGTGACTAGTGACAGGGGGGGTGACTAGTGACAGAGGGGGGTGACTAGTGACACAGGGGGGTGACTAGTGACACAGGGGGGTGACTAGTGACAGGGGGGGGTGATTAGGGACAGGGGGGTGAGTAGGGACAGGGGGTGAGTAGTGAGGGGGGAGGGGGGATTTGGGACACAGTGGGAGGGGGGAAGGGTGAGTAGTGCCTACCTTTCTCTCTGCTTCCTCTTCCCTCCCAGGCTGCTGCTCCTTCCCCTGCTGATCGGGCTCTGTGTGAGATGAGTAAACAGGAAGTGATGTCACTTCCCCGCCTCTCCCATCACACAGAGCCGCGTGGGACAGGAGAAGGAGACCTGGCAGAGAGGAGGTGAAGCTGCCAGGTCTCCTTTGAGGATGGGGGTGGGTGACATGCAGAGCGGTAGGTTGTGGGGCCCTGCCCTCCATCAGGGGCCCCACAACCTATTAATGAAATTGTTTTATTTTTTGCTGTTCCAGTTGGAGAGATCTCTGATCTCTCCAGCTGGAGCATGGCTGTGCGGCTGGGCCCCTGACTGTCTCGGGCCCTCGGTCCATGACCGATGTGCCCGAGTGGTCAGTCCGCCCCTGACTTAATCTAAATAAAGGTGTTATGGTGCCAGGAGGCCCCCGGGGGCACTTTTACCTCAAAAAGATAAACCGTTGCAGACCGGTTTAACCCCCAAGTTGCCTCCAGCGGCAATGTCCCTACCTTCCCCCGGCAGCTGAATTTTCCGATTCAGGAAGCACGGAATGCTGCTGGGCAGGGACGCTGCTGATTGGCTGAGAGTGATCATCTGATGCTCTCAGACAATCATTGACTGCCCATTCACAAAACTGGCTTAGAAAGAAACTTAACTTTTTGGTGCCTGGAGTGTCCCTTTAATATCACTACTAGGCTCCAAATGTTTAAGCAATATCGATATATGAAACTACATTGTAGTGGGCATTGAATAAAATATACAGATATTAATAAACTTTTTTGGCTGCCAATCCACAAACACATACAACATTGATATAACAAGTATATGTATATATATATATATATATAACAGGTGATGCCAACAATCTAAAAAGAAAATTAAATATTTAAGAAAAAGCATATCATAAGCATATACGGAAACCGCTCCCACAAACTAAAAGTTCTCTGGCTAGATGGGTGATCCAGCCATCACAATTAATAGTGGATAAAGTAGCTTTAACTCTCAATTAAGCTGATAGCCACAGCAAGCCAATGACGTCACTTGCAATATGACCACCTCTGCACCATGTATATGCAGCTAGTCTGTGCATTTTATTTCACTAGAGAGTTTTTTCAAGACACACTCGCTTGATCTTTGCTTTTACTGTGGGAGCATCACGGAGCATGTCTATGTTGAATCCATTGTTTTTGAATTTGGCTGGACGCTGAGGGGTTCTGTAACAGGTACCAGTGTGCTATATCCGCGCATACTTTTTTTTTAATATAGAATTTTTCTCAATACCTCCGCACACATTTTACACCCCTCCACACAGCACCCCTTACACACACACACACACACAGACACAACACCCCCTCCACACACACTGAACCGCTAAACAAACTTGACCCCCTTACACACAGCAACCCCGCCAAACACACTGAGCCCCTACACACTACACCCTACACACACACAGCACCCCCTCCATACACACTGATCCCCTACACACACTAACCCCACATACAGCACCTCCTCCACATACACACAATGAACCCCTACACACTACACCCCCACACACTGCACCCCCTCCACACACGCACGCAGAACCCCCTACACACACACACACACACACAAAAAGCACCCCCTCCACAAACACTGAACCCCTACACACACACTTCATCCCCCCCACACACAATATACCACCCCCTCCACCACACACACTGCACGTCACATACACACTGCACCCCTCACTGCAGTCTGTACGTGTGTATGTATTTAGCAGTCTGTGTATTCAGCTGTCTATGTGTGTGTATCCAATAGTGTGTGTGTGTGTGTATGTGTGTTTGTGTGTATTCAGCAGTCTGTCTGTGTGTGTGTGTATTCAGCAGTCTCGGTGTGTGTTCAGCAGCCTGTGAATGAGTGTGTGTGTTTTCATCAGTCTTTATGTATTCAGCAGTCTGTGTATTCAGCTGTCTATGTGTGTGTATTCAGCTCTCTATGTGTGTGTATTCAGCAGTCTGTGATTGTGTATTCAGCAGTTTGTGTGTGTATTCAGCAGTCTCTATGTGTGTTTTGAGCAATCTGTGATTGTGTATTCAGCAACCTGTGTGTATGTGTGTGTTCTCAACAGTCTGTGTACTTAGCAGTCTGTCTGTCTGTGTATTTAGCAGTCTGTGTGTATGTATTGTATTTGTTAGAGGTACCATTAAATATAAACTTCATTTTATTAATAATATATATTTGTATTCCTGTGAGTGGTTGTGTAGGCAGGGCCCTAGTGCATTGCTTTGCCCGGGGGCCTATTAACCCCTTAAGGACGGAGCCAAATGTACACGTTGTGAACGAAACTAAATGTAAACAAAACCTGGCATTTGCGCTATTTGTCTGTCCAACCGTAATTCACCTCTTTCATATTAAATACACCCCCCTTATTATATATCATTTTATTATATATCATTTTATTCAGGGGAAACAGGGCTTTCATTTAATATCAAATATTTAGCTATGAAACCTAATTTAATATGAAAATAATATAAAATAATGGGAGAAGATAAGATTTTTTTTAGATTTTTTGGTTCTACGTGACATTTTAACTGTCAATGTCATAATACTGTTTGCTTTTACTGCAATAAAATACACATATTTGTATTCAGCAAAGTCTCACGTGTAAAACAGTACCCCCTATGTACAGGTTTTATGGTGTTTTGGGAAGTTACAGGGTCAAATATAGCGTGTTACATTTGAAATTGAAATTCGCCAGATTGGTTACGTTGCCTTTGAGACTGTATAGTAGCCCAGGAAATAAATTTACACCCATAATGGCATACCATTTGCAATAGTAGACAACCCAAGGTATTGCAAATGGGGTATGTCCAGTCTTTTTTAGTAGCCATTTGGTCACAAACACTGGCCAAAGTTGGCGTTAGTATTTGTTTGTGTGTGAAAAATGCAAAAAACGCCAATTTTGGCCAGTGTTTGTGACTAAGTGGCTACTAAAAAAGACTGGACATACCCCATTTGCAATACCTTGGGTTGCCTACTATTGCAAATAGTATGCCATCATTGGGTTAATTTTCATTCTTGGGCTACCATAGGGTCATAAAGGCAACGTAAGCAATCTGGCGAATTTTAATGTGAAAAAAATTAAACACAAGCCTTATATTTGACTCTGTAATTTTTAAAAACACTGTAAAACCTGTACATGAGGGGTACTGTTGTACTCGGGAGACTTCGCTGAACACAAATATTTGTGTTTCAAAACAGTAAAAAGTATTGCAGCAATAATATCGTCCGTGTAAGTGCTGTTTGTGCGTGAAAAATGCAAAAAACTTCACTTTTACTGGCGATATCATCGTTGTAATACATTTTACTGTTTTGAAACACTAATATTTGTGTTCAGCGAAGTCTCCCGAGTAAAGCAGTACCCCCCATGTACAGGTTTTATGGTGTCTTGGAAAGTTATAGGGTTAAATATAGTGCTAGCAAATTAAATTCCCTATACTTTCGGCATGGGTTGCCAGGCAGGTCCCGCTAATTGTAATTAATTAGGATACCTAATTATGTAAAAATATTACATAAATATATGTGTAGAATTAATATATGCATATATATACATATGTGTATATATATATATATATATATATATATAATTTTTTTTAAATATTTTTATTTATATATAGGTATATATATAGTGATATATACGTATATATTTATGTATATAGATATATATATTATTTCGTTCTATGTGTATTTTGATATAAATATATATATATTAATATCACAATACAGTTAGAACAAAATAAAACACATCTATATATTTTTTAATATTTTATTTGTAATTATTATTTTTTTTTATATTATATATAAATATATATAACAATAATTATATATTTAATCAGTATCAGTCTACGTGTAATTTGATATTAATATATATATATATATAATTATATATATATTAATATTAAAATACACCTAGACAGTGTATGTGTGTGTGTGTATATGTGTATATATATACTTAGATCATATATATTTAAGCTGTTACGATAGCACTGGTCTAGGGTATGTGTGTGCTCTGATCACGCTCCTACAAAATGTAAATGAAAAGACACTCATTTGAGTACCAGGAATTAAATCTATGAATGCAGGTTTATACCCCATATATTCTGAGGATATATGCTAAACCACCTTCCAAACTGTATAACCCCTTACACAGGACAAGGAGAAGTTCAGCTGATTGAGAAATTTTACATGAATGAATAGAGGTTCCCTCCTTTAAAGAAGTAGGGGGCACTACAGAATGCACGTCCTCACTTCACCAGTAATGGCAACCTTAGGGTTAATAAATCTGTCCTGTACATGTGCTTCTTACTGTATACTAACCAAGAGAATACCAATCATGAGAGAATGGTTAAAAGCGGATACAATTTGTGTGTAACTCTTTACGCAATGTCTGCTTGAGGCAACATTTGAATGTTCCTGTATTCTTTAATGCTCCTGTATATATAAAGCATTTCTGGATACTGTAACAATCTTCCGAAGATTCTACTGTTTTAAGAGTGATTAATAGTGATTTCAACAAAATAGCATGTTTCACCAAGCATTATTTTTTTATTATTTATAATAAATAATAAAACATATTTTTATCTCGACTAGTCTCAGCATATTCAACTAAAGAGAGCACAAAACATGCTTGTATTGAAAAAAAAAATTAAAAAAAAGAATGCATTTGGACATTTTTTATTTTTTTAACCCCTTAAGGACCAAACTTCTGGAATAAAAGGGAATCATGACATGTCACACATGTCATGTGTCCTTAAGGGGTTAAACAAAAAACATTTATTTCTGTTTACCTAAAGGAAACAAACACATGTCAGGTATTGAATTCCTGGCAGCAGACAGAACTTGCTGTGCGGGTAATTGCAGTGTCATTTCCAGATACATGTTTTAACCCTTTCAATAACGGCAAAGAATCAATCTTTTGGGTATTGTAGAACTGTAACTCTCATGATGCTTTGCCAGCCTATATAGGCACGTAATTAGAATTATACTGAAATGGGTATTGTCACTGCCCTGAAAAAGTACACCAGTCAATAAAACATTGAAAATCACCTTTAAACTGTGTTAACTTTATTTCCTCATGTAATACTCATTCAAATTTGTTTTAAAGATTTAGCAAGTATTATAATGATTTACGTCACACCAGGGTCAGCCACCGTACAGTTTGCAAATTAAAGGGACACTATAGTCACCAGAACAACTACAGCTTAATGTAGTTGTTCTGGTGAGTATAATCAGTATATTCAGGCATTTTCATGCAAGCACTAAGAAAGCATTGGATTGGCTAAAAATTATGGTGTCACCAAGGGGGCGGGGCCAGTGCCAGCAGACCCGCACGGCACTGGAAATAAGGGGGGAGCAAGCCACCTAAATGGTGGGTTTTGTACTATAGGGTCAGGAATCACGGACGTATTAGCCGCGAGGCAAACAAGGCATTTGCCTTGGGCGGCATTTTCCAGGGGGCGGCAAAAACCGCCGCCCCCAAATGCCCAGGCAAATACCTTGTTAGCCTTGCGGCTAACTGACAATCTGGGCGGGCTGCTGATCGGGCGGCGCTGGCAAGGGAGCACTTCCCCTGAGCTCTCTGCTCAGCTCCCTCGCGCGCCGCCTGCAGAGTGATACCGGGAGCCGGAAGATGACGTCATCTTCCGGCTCCCGGTATCACTCTGCAGGCGGTGAGCGAGGGAGCTGAGAGCTCAGAGGAAGTGCTCCCTCGCCAGCGCCGCCCGCCCGACTGACCAGCAGCCACTGGACTCTCAGGGAAAAGGAGACCCCCCCCAGCATTCCCAAAGGTAAGGAGGCTGGGGGGGTTGAATTTTTAAAAGAAAAAGTGTGTGTCAGTGTGTGTGTATGTTAGTGAGTGTGTGTGTCTGTTAGTGTGTATGTCTGTATGTCAGTGTGTGTGTCTGTTAGTGTGAGTGTGTGTGTCTGTTAGTGTGAGTGTGTGTGTATGTTAGTGGTTTGTCTGTTAGTGTGAGTGTATGTTAGTGTGAGTGTGTGTCTGTGTCTGTTAGTGTGTCGTTTAGTGTGTCTGTTAGTGTGTGTGAGTGTGTGTCTGTTAGTGGGAGTGTGTGTCAGTGTGTGTATGTTAGTGGGAGTGTGTGTCTGTATGTCTGTTAGTGTGTGTGTGTGTGTGTCTGTGAGTGTGTGTTTGTCTGTTAGTGTTTGTCTGTTAGTGAGTGAGTGTATGTTAGTGTGTGTGTGCCTGTGTCTGTTAGTGTGTTGTTTAGTGTGTCTGTTAGTGTGTGTGAGTGTGTGTGTGTGTGTGTCTTTTGTGTGTGAGTGTGTGTCTGTGTGTGTATGTTAGTGTGAGTGTGTGTCTGTATGTCTGTTAGTGTGAGTGTGTGTCTGTTAGACACACACACTCACTCACAGACACACACACATACACACTAACAAACACACACTCACACTCACACTAACAGACATACAGACACACACTCACACTAACATACACACACAGACACACACTCACACACACACACTAACAGACACACACACTCACTCACAGACACACTAACAGACACACTAACAGACACACACTAACAGACACACACACTAACAGACACACACTCACACTAACAGACATACAGACACACTCACACTAACATACACACACAGACACACTCACACACACACACACACACACACACTAACAGACACACACACACTCACTCACAGACACACACACAGACACACACACTGTTAGTGTGTGTCTGTTAGTGAGTGAGTGTGTGTCTGTTAGCTAGTGTATGTGTATCTGTCAGTGAATGTGTGTATTTGGAAGGCGGGGGAAGGGGTGGGGTGGCGGGGAGGGGGTGGGGTGGCGGGGAGGGGGTCGGTGGCAGGGGGGGGGGAGGATCTGAGTTTTGTCCTGCCTAGGGCAGCACAAAACCAGGATACACCACTGTCAGGAATACATGTTTGTGTTCCTGACCCTACAGTGTTCCTTTAAGTAGAAAAATAGAAACATTATTAAATTTTTCCTCTGCTCTGAACACTCACTTTATGCTGACTGTCAGGTGCAAAGCAGAGAGCTTATAACACTAACTGCCAAGAAGCTATGATGGAGGAGTACATAACAACTCCCATCATTCTTTGCCAACATATAAAGATTGGTAAACAGGATATAATCCAAAGCAGGGCTATCTGCTTTAAAACGACTACATTCAAGATATCGTGCCAGCCTACAGTCAACGGGGAGACTGGAAACATCACCAAACATAGCAGAGCTTTATCAAGGCAAAAACTTGAGTTATTCTGGGGCAAAGTTTACAATACAAAGCAATGGCTATAGAAACCCATGGACGGTCTTTTAACCCCTTAAGGACCAAACTTCTGGAATAAAAGGGAATCATGACATGTCACACATGTCATGTGTCCTTAAGGAGTTAAACACATGCAGTTTGTCTTGATAAAGCTCCCTTCATAGTTTTCTTTTAACACTTGTACGGTTTACTACTATCTTCCCATTCTCTAAGTTATATTCTTCCCGCTACTATAAAGGCTGGCAAAGCATCATGGGTCTTGATGTTTTGTAACAATGTTGATGGATACCCGCTGTCTGCATTGGCTTTCAGTGAAATTCTGCTCACATATCTATAAAGACGTGAAAAATCAGCACGGGATTTGCTCTATAATAATTAAGGAGTTACCTTTTGCACTCAAACCAAAAGCACAACCTGTGCCAAGTCCGACAACGCAGTCTTAAAGAGCAAGCAACTGCTTGAAGCCAGTGGGAGCTGCAAATACTATGATTGAATGCAAAATCTAAACTTGCAACATTCCATCAGTATCTCAACAGGTGTATTCTGGCAAAAAAAAACTACACGTACACAAGGAACTGCGCACTATACTCCTCTTGCTAGACATCATGTAACACTATCTGTTAATACTAGTTAATATATAATCTGAATATATGATAAACCCAATGCAGTTGTCAAAGCAGTAGTGTATAAAATTGTCTTCAATATTACATATACAATAGCAATAATTTGTCAGCTGTTTAACAATGACACAGTGGCTGTCTGGAGTCTGGATAAAACAGGTTTTTACATATTTTTTTTCCTGTTTTCCTTATCTCACTAAACAAGCTGGTGCAATAAACGATTTACCATTGCAAAATTTCCAAAATACAAACTGTGCCAAGCTCCACCAAACCTTCATTCTCGGGCTCCTGACTTTGTACTTGGCCTTTACCGATGCACTTTCTGATTTCACAACAGCACTGAAGGGCTACAATTAACGTGTCTGGGTGGAAGTTTCATTATGAAAATGCGGGAAATTCCCCACTATACCAGGAATAAAAGAGAGAGACAGAAATTGCTTTCACTTTAGTCGGAGCAGCACAGGGAGACGGATCTCTAACTGCTGGGGGAACGTGCAAGAGAATTTGTGAAGAGAACCTAAAGTAGCGAAGGGGAGTTCGTGGAGAAACGTGTGCTGGTAAGGGCTAAGAACAACCAAGGTATGTTTAAAACTCACTATTAAATAGAAGGAAAATGACTGGTACATTAACCCCTTAAGGACACACGACATGTGTGACATGTCATGATTCCCTTTTATTCCAGAAGTTTGGTCCTTAAGGGGTTAAATTCTATACTCTAGGCCGTATCCTTTAAACAGTGAATTGTGGTAAACTGAGAAACGAATATTGCAACATTTAGGGTAAAATAGCCATGTTGGAAATATAGCTGAGATAAAGATGTTTTCTAACTTCACTACTTTGGCCTTAATTTTGCAAATTTGACTTTCAGTTCACCACATATCACTATTTAGTGCCTGGTTACCTGTGCAAAAGGCAATGCCAGGAAAAAGGGCAGCATGCGTATTGTACTTCACACATCCTGTGGCTCTCCTGACAATTACATTCTGCAACAGACTCAGCTTTAGCACGAACCGCAGCCTCTGACAGCCATGCTTACCATTTAACATTGTCTGGAAGGTGATTTTAGGAGCCGGTGGGGTTCAGTCATGTTGAATTGTGTCTGGCTATTTGCTTGATTCCAGCAGAATCCATGTCAATGTGAAGGAGAAGAGAAGCGTCCCAGTTCGTGGGTTTGCCAATGATCTGTCTGCTGTGCTCTTTTTGCAAGCACGCCATGGGCGAATAGCATTTATCAAAATCTCACCCTGTCCCTCCTATGGGCTTTGCTATTTTTCCATAAGAACTTCCGTCTGCTCAGAATACTTTCAGTTTCATACTGAGAAAATGAATGGTCAGGCAGCATGCACAATCTTTTCCAGATGTATTGCTAGTGTGAGAGTTTTCATGCTGTGTGATCAGTAGCAGCATTTTAACCCCTTCCTGGCCTGGACAGAGAGAGACAGCACTGCTTCATTGGACGTATGCTAATGTAGCATATCCTCAGGTGTAATTTAAGCCTCGTTCATGCAAACTGTGTACCTTGTGAACTGCTTGCTTTTGGGAATCATACCTGCCTCAGGCTGAACCTTGACCTTTCACGCAGAGGAGGTGTGCGCCATTCTTAAGTATACATTGGCCCTTAAGTCTACCTGTACCCTTTGTAGTTTCTTAAGTCAAAGGGTACAGGTAATCTACCCACTGAGCACTTTTATAATCACTGGATTTGGTTTTAGAGAGTCATTAAGTTTACATTTTAACTTGTGTTATTCAGTAAAGCGAAAGGCAAATGGCTGGCTGCTGTAAAACTAACCTGTATCTATACAGATACATGCAATTTACTGCAGCAGCTGTCCGGCATAACATATGTATTATCTATTACTTTACTGAGAGGGTGGTGGATGCATGGAATAGCCTTGCAGCTGAAGTGGTAGAGTTTAACACAGTGAGGGAGTTTAAAGGACCACTCTAGTGTTTTCCTGGCACTAGAGTGCCCTGAGGGTGCCCCCACCCTCAGGGTCCCCCTCCCGCCCGGCTCTGGAAAGGGGAAAAGGGGTAAAACTTACCTTTTTCCAGCGCTGGGCGGGGAGATCGCTGCCTCCGATCCTCCTCCGTTCCACCCGTCGGCTGAATGCGCACGCGCAGCAAGAGCTGCGCGCGCATTCAGCCGGTCGCATAGGAAAGCATTTACAATTTGGGGGAAGGTTTAACCCATTAATAAACATAGCAGTTTCTCTGAAACTGCTATGTTTATAAAAAAAATGGGTTAACCCTAGCTGGACCTGGCACCCAGACCACTTCATTAAGCTGAAGTGGTCTGGGTGCCTAGAGTGGTCCTTTAAGCATGCGTGGGATAGGCATAAGGCTATCCTAACTATAAGATAAGGCCAGGGACTAATGAAAGTATTTAGAAAATTGGGCAGACTAGATGGGTTCTTATCTGACGTTGGTTCTTATCTGCCATCACATTCTATGTTTCGATATAATATATGTATATAACATTAATATAGAAATATAAAGCGAGAAATACGTTGCAATGCATGCAGCAATCAACAGCATCTGTTTATGGTGGGCAGTTTGGGGGTCTGTTTGATGGATGAAGATGTCTCCTTGCCACCACAGTGAACAAATGTACTTTTTCAAATGAAATTGTACTGAACGCTGATTTTTGGGCGCTGTCTATTGAATCTATAAGAAAAAAAAAAGCTGACGCAGCTGTCATATATGGAAGTTGAAATCTGCTTTACAAAAATGATGTGTAACATATTTGAAAGGAGTGCATTGTTTCACGTGCCTGTGTGCCACGTACCCGTGTTTGATTTCAGCGTACACGTGCTTGTATGGAGTGTACGTGTGCATGTATGCAGAGCAGGATTAACCATAAAGCGATTATTATATGGCAACAATAGGTAGCCGTCTAGGACCCACAGTTTATACAGGGGCCTCGCATACATGAATTTGCTTGGAACCATTAACAATCCCTATGTGAAGAATGAATGGAAGGCCCCAGGGGCCCCAAACTGTTAACCTGTCTAGGTCAGGTGGGATCTTAAAGGGACACTTCACTTCCCCAAATCACTGCTTTTGATTATGCATTTTTTCATAGGGTGTTTATCTACAAAAAAGTTTGCAAAAGCTGCAGATCTCTTGTCTGAAGCCTTTGCAAGCCGTCCCCTTCTAACCCTGCCAAGACTTTCTGTGGCTGTCCAATCAAAGACTCCCCAGTGCGGCTCAATGGAAAGCTTTTGCAAGGAGGGTGCTCTGAGCAATTGCTGTCTCTTGAGTTTAGCTCCACTGAGCTAATGAAACCAGGAAGTAAAGGAAGTAATAAGACCGATTGCCTGCTTGAAAAGCGAAGGTGGTGTAACCACATTAATTTGTAAAGGTGATAATTTCTATTGAAATCTGCACTATTCACACATAAAGGTTTTCAGCAAGCTAAAGTGCTTTAGGGGTGACTCTTTAATTCTTCGCTGCTTGAATGTATTATTGTATGCAATCTGAGAAGATTGGCCTTCAAAGCCATTGCCTGAATTTTAATGGCAACATTTCGGTATTCCCCAGGCAGAAGCAAAAACAAAAACAAATTCAATCATAGATTAAAAACAGATTAATTAAAAACAGCATTAGACCTAATTAATGAGCATTGCAGTCCATATACTGGACTGTGAAACCATGAAGTGATACACCGCAGGAAAAAAAAATCACTAGTGCCAACTTGGGACTGTCCTGTCAGATCCAGGACTTTTGGAAAGTATGAAGACTTGTTCTATGCCTCTCAAATGTCACACAATGCGAGATCCTTCTGTATCTGAAATCTCACTGTCCATCTTTCATGCAGTGAAGCCAAGCATCGCAGTTAATGGATAACTAACAAACAAAATCCAGACTAAATTAGCAGAATTTGAACTCTGTGTTCGAGCGAATAACCAAGTGCCACAGCACTAACTCTCATACAGGAATATTTAGTAAACTCTGATTTTCTATGATTTAAATCCAGATGTAAAAAAAAATAGCCTTGAATTGTTTATTGGGAAAAATTCTCCATCTCAACAATAGTCACAATTTGGCTCTTTGTGCATCAGTTTTGCTGTTTGGATTTTATCAGCAAAAATTCTATTTCTGAATATTTATTTTTTTCTTCCAAATGATGTACAAAAAAATAAACAGCAATCCTTAGAGTGTTGAGTGAATATTTTCAATATTGCCCGTCCCTTAAACTATCCGTCCAGGTAAACCTGAAATAAAGTTTCTCATTATTAATAGACTAAGGACATTTAAAAGTCTGCATTATTAGTATGAGTATTTAACAAGGAAGTTCACATATGACTCCACACCTCAGTTACATCCATGATCTAGATATTATTATTAACATATACATTTTATGCCAGGAACCAAACCTATAACTGTGTGATATTGTAGGGGGAGCTCTAACCACGTATGACAAGGATTATCTTTATAGAACATAACACTTAATGTCTACATTGTGGTAGTCAGACTACTAGAAGAAATGCTAAAAAAAAAACAACAGAAAAAAACAAAAACATGGCCTAGATGCCAAGTATAAAAGCATGGCAGCTGTTTGTTCACCTCTCTATGCCCACAATGGCATTATGAGAGCATGGGGTTTTATGCGTTACCCTGATAAAAAAAACAAAAAACTAAAACCAATGTTAAAAGAGCAATCTAACCATCAGAATAGCTAAAGCTGATTGTAGTTGTGGTTATGACGCAAGAAGTCTTTTGCTTGGAGTTTTTCCAAGTTCTAACAAGCAATTTGCAAGTGGTTTAACAAAAATGACAAACAAAAAAACAACAAATCAGGCCTCTGTCATTGAAACTATGAATGCAATAATGTTATCCTAGGGGTGGCGTAGTGCAGCACCCATGGACTTTCATTGGTGCACAAACAACTTCACTACAGATTTGCCCAGATATCGGCAAAGTTAAACTATCTGTGGGTGCCGCCAGGATTGTGTGTTTTTTTTTTTTTTTTTTAGTCAAGTAGCTTGAAAAATGTTCGGCAAACACTGTACGGACTACACGCAAAATCACCATGTAATCCTAACTACAAAAAACAAACTGTAATACTTAGTGTCCCTTTAAGGTAGCATCAGAGATTTCATATATATCGTTATATTGTATTATGCTGCATTTTTGTTTCATGTGGATTCAGGTCGTTGATCTGGCGTAGTCTTCATGCTAAACACTGAATTGTTTCCAGTTTTTTTTTTCTGTATTGTTTTGTTTGTTTGTTTTTAATTAGATAATTAAATAATTAAAAGAAATGTGTTGATTAACTTCCACACTAGAGCACACATACAAAGCAGAAGCATCGAACTGCCGCTCAGTTTTTGTTGACAATAATTCCCATTATACAGGATTTATGAAATGTCTAAAACATAAGCTATGGTAAAAGTTTGGCATGGCTAGTTCATGGTATTAACCGGTACGGCAGGGATACAGGCAACCTTCAGCACTCCAGATGTTGTGGACTACATCCCTCATAATGCACTTACACCCATAATGCTGGCAAAACATCTGGAGTGCCGACGGTTGCCTATGCCTGCGGTAGGTTATGAGATTATCAGTAATTGTGCTTGAAGAAAGGTTCAGTGAACACATTTACCCATGGATGTCAAAGTGCTTTTACCCTTTTTTTGATCTTTAAAAACTGATATATTTCCAGTAAATTTTGAAGCAGACAGCACTGTGAAATGAATTTTATCTAATATATCCTTCGAAATAAAGGAGCTTATTATTATGTTAGAATTACATTTAAACAAGTATATCATGTTGTATGAATCATAACAAAGAATGGTATCTTTCTTATAACTTTACATTTAATAAACACCCTCAATAATCAGGAAAAATGGAGAAATGAATAGTCAACACTAACATAATCTGTTAACATAAACTCACTACACTGAAAAGTAAATGAAACAACACCTGCAAGCTTTCTAGTAGATGTAAACAATTACCGGGGAGGAAAAATAAATGTTGCTTGGAGCCAAGGGAGGTCTGTGCTTGAGAATAACTTCTAATGTGACGTTTCTGACACGAAGCACAAAGCTATGTGTGAATAATGTCGCCCAAATTACAATACATTTTCAGTAAACGTGACTGTATGGCAAGCCCATAAGAAAACAGCCTGAATATTCTTATGTGATATAATAGGCCTAACAGAAACATGGTGGGATGAGACACATGACTGGGCAGTTAAAGGACCACTATAGTGCCAGGAAAATATACTCGTTTTCCTGGCACTATAGTGCCCTGAGGGTGCCCCCACCCTCAGGGACCCCCTCCCGCCGGGCTCTGGGGAGAGGAAAGGGGTTAAAACTTACCTTTCTCCAGCGCCGGGCGGGGAGCTCTCCTCCTCCGATCCTCCTCCTCTCCTCCCATTCGGCTGAATGCGCATGCGCGGCAAGAGCTGCGTGCACATTCAGCCGGTCTCATAGGAAAGCATTATCAATGCTTTCCTATGGACGCTTGCGTGCTCTCATTGTGATTTTCACAGTGAGAATCACGCAAGCGCCTCTAGCGGCTGTCAGTGAAACAGCCACTAGAGGATTTGAGGGCTGGATTAACCCATTTATAAACATAGCAGTTTCTCTGAAACTTCTATGTTTAAAAAAAAATGGGTTAACCCTAGCTGGACCTGGCACCCAGACCACTTCATTAAGCTGAAGTGGTCTGGGTGCCTATAGTGGTCCTTTAACTTAAATGGGTTCATGTTATTTAGGAAGGATAGAAAGAACAAGAAGGGTGGTGGGGTATGCTTGTATGTCAACCATGAGTTAAAGTCAAATCTTAGGCATGTGGAGTGTGACGAGGAAAATTTGGAGGCTTTATGGGTAGATATTTGCTTTGAGCAAATGAAGGGAAATCAATTTTTGGTTGTAAATATTAATGAGAAGGAACAGCTGTTAGAGCAAATTGGGAGTAACATGTTAATTATTGGAGATTTTAATCACCCGGACATAAATTGGGATAGAGTGACTACAACTTCAGCAAGGGGAATCAGATTTTTGAATGTGTTAAATGAATCATTCATGTCACAACTGGTACAAGCACCAACTAGAATGGACGCTTACAAAAGAAATTAGCTTACTATATAATACACTAGAAAGACACACCCCCAAAAAGTGTACCTCACACACACTATATAAAATATGCACAAAAACGTGTATAAAACCCCAAAGGTGATATACACAGGTAGAGGGTGGTACAAAACAATACAACCTGTTTATGGCTGATCGTGAACGTGGAATCTATTAAATGGCAAAAATACAAAATATGGTGAAGTAAATAAGGCAAAGATACATTTTGCACGTGGTAGAGAACTTACAAAAGAGAGATGGTTATCACGCCTGAAACCCTGTCAGGGGTATTGTCCAAATGAAGGATCAGGTGTATATGATAGAGACTGGATAGCAGTGGAAGCAGGTGTCTGTCTCGTAGTATATGGAGAGGAGAAGTTCCAGATTCAATCGCTTATACGGCAATATCACTTTTGCTCAGGAATAAAAGAAAATAGAAATAGTGCAGATTGTATAAAATTTACAAAATTTATCCAGGGATACTACACTCTGGACATTTTATGCTCATTACCAGCACTGTTATTATAGTCCATTCTATTTTATTTTATTTTATTGTTTTTGTGCATCTCCATTTTGGGATCTCTTTCTATTACCATCTGGAGACCAGGCCAAAACTTCATTATGGAGACATGCTGTTTTACTACTGATTTTCTGTAAGTGCAATCTTTGTAATAAATTTTGTACATTTTATACAATCTGCACTATTTCTATTTTCTTTTATTCCTGAGCAAAAGTGATATTGCCGTATAAGCGATTAAATCTGGAACTTCTCCTCTCCATATACTGCGAGACAGACACCTGCTTCCACTGCTATCCATTCTCTATCATATACACCTGATCCTTCATTTGGACAATACCCCTGACTGGGTGACAGGCGTGATAACCATCTCTCTTTTGTAAGTTCTCTACCACGTGCAAAATTTATCTTTGCCTTATTTACTTCACCATATTTTGTATTTTTGCCATTTAATAGATTCCACGTTCACGATCAGCCATAAACAGGTTGTATTGTTTTGTACCACCCTCTACCTGTGTATATCACCCTTGGGGTTTTATACACGTTTTTGTGCATAGAAAGGATGCTTGTCTGGATCTCATTATAACAAACAGTGTTGATCTTTTCATTTGGGAAATAGTGATCACAATATGGTAATTTTTAAAGTAAACTTTAAAAAGCAAAAGCACGTGGGGTATACTAAAACGTATTATTTTTAAAAAGCCAATTTCAAGATTAGGGCAGCGCAACAACATATCGACTGGCATAAACTCCTTAGTGAAAAAAACATGGAAGCTCTGCAAACAAATATTAGAAAGGTACATTTCTCAGTATGTACCATTGGGTAATAAATATAAAAGAAACAAATTGAAACCAATGTGGCTTAGTAGAGAAATAAAACAAGAGATTAAAAATAAGAAAAGGGCGTTTAGAGCACTTAAATCGGACAAATCAGAGGCATACTATATAAGATATAAGGAAGGCAATTAAAGCGGCTAAACTTAAAAATGAGAAATTGATAGCCAAAGAATGCAAAACCAACCCCAATTTTTTTTTCAAGTACATCAATGCTAAAAAACTAAAAATTAAAGTGTAGGTACACTGGAAACAGAGATGGGTCTGTTAGTTAATGAAGACCAGGAAAAGGCAGAAATTTTAAATAACTATTTTTCTTCAGTATATATTAATGAGGATCCTTTGGCAAGAGATATGCCAATGATTGCTGCACAAAAAAACTTGCAGATTACTTGTGATTGGATGACTTGAGACCAGGTGCTAAAGCAATTAAAGAAAATATATGTAAGTAAAGCTCCGGGACCTGACGGTATTCACCCACGAGTACTTAAGGAGCTAAGTGGGGAAATAAGTGAACCTCTGTATTTAATCTTTCAAGATTCTTTTGTTTTTCGGGTATTGTACCAGAGGATTGGAGGAAGACAGATGTCGTTCCTATTTTTAAAAAGGGTTTAAAATCCTTGCCTGTAAATTATAGACTTGCAAGCTTAACTTCTGTAACTGGGAAAATATTTGAAGGGCTATTAAGGGATAATATTCAGGAATTCATTGGGAAGAACTTTGTTATTAGCAATAATCAGCATGGTTTTATGAAACATAGGTCATGTCAAACAAACCTAATTGCATTCTACCAAGAAGTTAGTAGAAGTATACATCAGGGTGTTGCAGTGGATGTGATCTACTTGGATTTTGCCAAGGCATTTGATATGGTTCCTCACACTAGGTTAGTCTTCATACTAAAAGAAATTGGCACAAGCAACTTACACCCTAAATGGTAGTGAATTAGGGATAACCACACACGAGAAGGATTTGGGAATTGTTAAAGACAACAAATTAGGCAGCAATATGCAATATCAATCTGCAGTTGCTAAGACCAGTAAGGTTTTGTCATGTATAAATAGGGGCATAAATTCTCAGGATGATAATATAATTTTGCCTCTTTATAAATTGCTGGTAAGACCACACCTTGAATGTGCTGTACAATTTTGGGCACCTGTTCTAAAGAAGGATATCATGGCACCATAAAAAGTGCAGAGACGAGTTCCAAAATTGATAAAAGGAATGGAGCATTTTAGTAATGAAGAAACGTTAAAAAATGTAAATCTCTTTGGTTTGGAAAAATGGCCCTTCAGAGGGGATATGATAACATTATAGAAATATATTCGGGTCCAGTACGAACCATTATCTGGAAATAATTCATAAACAGGCCTATAAATAGGACACGAGGTCACACATTCAGGCTGGAAGACAAAGAATATTTTTTTTACCGTAAGAACAATAAGGATATGGAATTCTCTGCCTGAAGAGGTGGTTTTGTCAGAGTCCATACAGATGTTTAAACTGCAATTGGATAAATACTTGCAAAAACATAACATACAGGTATATAATTTCTAATTAGTGGGGTAATAGCTGCTTGATCCAAGGAGATATCTGACTGCTATTTTGGAGTCAAGAAGGAATTTTTTCCTAGTTTGTTGCAAAATTGGAAGCGCTTCAGACTGGGTTTTTTGCCTTCTTTTGGATCAACAGCAAAAAACATATGTGAGGAAGGCTTGTAACCGCAGCTGTTTCCCTAATTTACCACTATAAAGTCTTAAAGCATAGAACTTGGCAGGGCTAACCATGCAGATATCTTAGCCATAATTTTATATAGTTAGTAAGATATCCTCTATTTAAAATATATAAATAATTGAGAATACAATATAAAATAAAGATTATCTTGGAAGCAATAAAGTTTTTTCTTTTAGGTATTTTATTAAATAAAAATATGAATATAGACATATGGAATTCATTACAATAGTTTATAGCAGAGTTTATAAGATTAAACTATATGCTTGCAATATCTTAATAGATTAACATACCCTCCTGAACATGTCATCATGTCAGCCTCTCTGTCATTATAAGATGGAGCATCTGTCTCCAAATTTCTTCTCTCTATGTTAACATTTAAAAGGTACACACATTTATACCTTAGGTGTCTTCATTTTAGTGTTACCATAGTTCATATATAAAAAAAGTAACACTTCTTTTACTTTATTCATTTTTGGACCTCCCTTAACTTAAAATACAAGGCCATAACTAAAGCATAAGGGGGTACACACTTCATAGGAAATTCCCTGACTTAAGACAAGATGGCATCTTAAAGTCTGAACATCTTTATCTATTTAGGGTTATCGCAGTATATTATGTACTGTAGGTTCCAACTCAAAAACATAGCCTGCATCCGCCCCTTTCTTACGCAAGATGCGACCAAAGAGCTTGTCCATGCTCTAGTAATTTCCCGCATGGATTACTGTAACCCTCACCTGATTGGTCTCCCCAAAAGCCGTATTGCCCCGCTACAGTCTGTAATGAATGCTGCAGCTAGACTGATTTTCCTGTCTAGTCGGTCCTCTCACACATCACCCCTCTGCCAGTCCTTACATTGGCTCCCTGTAACCTATAGGAGTCAATTCAAAGTGCTAACCCATACATTTAAAGCACTGAACAATACTAGCCCCTCTTATATCTCCTCAATGATCCATAGGTAGGCCCCGTGACCAACTCCTGACCGCTGCTCGCACCCGTACGGCCAACTCGCACTTGCAGGACCTCTCGCGGGTGGCTCCTTTCCTATGGAATAGCCTGCCTACCGCCATCAGACTCTCCCCTAGTCTTCAATCATTTAAGAAGAGCCTTAAAACCCATCTCTTCAGGAAAGATTATGGCCTCCCAGAGTAACCTCTACCTTACATACCTGTCTCTTGCTCTCTCCTATAGGGCAGTGCTTTACTCTCTCTTCCAGCTCTGCTTCACTCCCACCCTATATGATTGATATTTCCTGCCCCTATGTGTTTTATACCCCACCTACTATAGACTGTAAGCTCGTTTTGAGCAGGGTCCTCTTCAACCTATTGTTCCTGTAAGTTTTCTTGTAATTGTCCTATTTATAGTTACATCCCCACTCTAATAATATTGTAAAGCGCTACGGAATCTGTTGGCGTTATATATAAATGGCAATAATAATAATAATAATACTGAAAGAGTCGTAGCATAGCCCTGAAGCTTGTTTATGCATTATTGTTATTGTTTTTCGTCTGGGACAAAATGGTGTAAACATATTATGCACTGAAAGTAGGTAAAAGGTTATTGCTTAACCCCTTAAGGACCAAACTTCTGGAATAAAATGGAATCATGACATGTCACACACGTCATGTGTCCTTAAGGGGTTAAAGAAACATACATGAAAAACAATATGTTCCATTTCTAACACCTTGTCAGCTTGTAATATCTCTTAAAGACAAAGTACACAGTTTGAGAAATACAATATTTGCATTTTCACATAACAGGCTAGTCTCTTTTCAGCTATGTAACTATGTAACTAAACATTTTATACTATATCGCATGTTATTGGTCAAAGCAAATCAGTTTGGATTTGTGTTATTTTTTGAGTCATAGGACCCAATCAACTCAATATCCCTTTTAGACAGAGTGAATGATTCTTAGACACGTGGATAAACTTTGTTAGCGATCTCAGGGAAAGACGCACCCATACTGCAAGTGGTGTAGGCCTGAATTGTAAAATGGGCTAATTCTAGGAATTCTAAACAAATAATAGTGCCATGAAAATACAAAACTGATTTGATTAGCCTGTGTGTAACAGTCGTTGGGACCATGTATTGTGAAAGCTAATTACACACATAATCGCCCTGGGTCATCATCCAAATTGGTTTAAATAGAAAAGTAATGAAAAGAGTATGTTGAATAAAATCATTGACTGGTGTACAATCCCAAAAGCTGGATAACCACTTTATCTCTTTATCTCTTCTTCTCAAAATGATCAATACGCAAACAAAGCGCAAAGTAAGAGCATAGAATAGAAATTGTAAGAGATAAAAACCACACGTCTTTCTATAACTCAATTGTTAAACATCCAGTCTTTTGCCTTAACCAGACCCAAGCTTAAATTACTGATTGCATCAAGAGCAAAAACTATTCCTTAGCACAGAATGAGTTTCCGTGCTCTGATGTGTGTGCTGAATCCGGCCATATAACTTGTCTTATTACTGTTATAAACCTTAACAAACACAAACTCCACACCGCTTGCCAAATAGAAAAGCAATGAGGGTAATTAAGATCTGCAGGCAGGTACAACGTATACCTTGCACAGCTCTCTTTTGTTTCATTCTTCTTTTAAACATTTAGAAACATGTGCAAATAGTCTCAATTCATGAAACCACATGACATCCCGTCCACTTAAATTATGCTTGGCATTTACATCCATTTTCTCCCGCAATTATACCATATACAGAGTCAGTCGGCACAATCACATGGCCGGGTTAGCTGGCTGCTGCATTGCCAGCAGGGGGACTGCCTGTAATGACAGTTCGTCCCCCTGCTGGCTGGAAATAAAATAAAATAAAGTCAAAATCAGTGTAAAAAAAATGGTATGCTTAGATCATATATATATTTAATATATATATACATACACACACATACACTGTCTAGGTGTATTTTACTATTAATATATATATAATTATATATATATATATATATATATATATATATTATCAAATTACACGTAGGCTGATACTGATTAAATATATATATATATAATTATTGTTTTATATATGTATATATTTATATATAATATCAAAAAATTTAAATACGTTAAAAAATAAAATTAAAAAATAATAAATGAATAATTAAAAAATATATAGATGTGTGTTATTTCGTTCTAACTGTATTGTGATATTAATATATATTTATATAAAAATACACGTAGAACGAAATAATATATATATCTATATACATATAGATATATATATATATATATATATATATATATATTTGTGCTCGGAATTTAAATACGTAATGGATAGTAACTGTGAGCAAAGTTGGTTGTGGTGTGCCGAAACCAACGTACGAGTGGGCCTGTAAATAAAAGAGGGCCCACCAAGGAGAATGTAATTATAACAGGGTGTAGGTGGGTGGGGACAATCAGCTGAACGGCAGAGGTGAGTAGGGGCTGGGAGTTTAAGTAGGGGACTTACTCCTCCCACAAATTCAGGCCTCCACAAGTTCAGGCCTTTTAACTTGTGCTCGGAATTTAAATACGTAATGGATAGTAACTGTCAGCAAAGTTGGTTGTGGTGTGCCGAAACCAACGTACGAGTGGGCCTGTAAATAAAAGAGGGCAAAAGATAAATTCGAGAAATTCACACTTTATTGCATTTTTTACAAGACCAAGTTCCTGAAAGCTTGGCGAAGCTCTTTCTCCGGCTGTGGAAAACAAACTTGGTCCTCTACAAAAGGTACATTGATGACATCTTTTTTTATCTGGAAAGGAGGCCGTGCCATTCTCGATAATTTTATCCGTTTTTTAAATTCAAACACTTGGGGAATTGTTTTAACTCAGGAAATCAGTCAGGTAAAGGTTAACTTCCTAGACCTGCAGATTTATGTAGATAAGGAATGTTTAAAAACTAGCACATATTTCAAGACTGTGGATATTAACAGTTACATCAATATGGACAGTTGCCATTTTTCCCCGTGGCTAACCAATATACCCAAAGGACAATTTACCAGAATAAGACGGAACTGTACAGATGATAATATTTTTAAAGAACAATCCGCCATTTTAACAAAACAGTTCCTAGAGAAAGGATATAAAAATTCAGAGGTAGACAAACAATATAATGAAATCCTGGATAAACCCAGGAAAGACCTCTTAATGTATAAAGATAAAGCTAACAAATCACCGGAAAAACAGATTAATTTTATATGTAATTACAATTCACAGAGTAGTATTTTTAAAAAGATTTTAAATAAACATTGGCACATTTTAGAACAAAATGAAGATTTAGAACAATTTATTGGAAAGAAGCCTAAAATTATATACAGGGGAGCTCGAAATTTTAAACAGATCTTAACCAAAAGCTGCATAACTAAAGAAATGACAGATAGTGACCTCTCAGGCTCTAAATTAAAAGGCTTTTTTAACTGTGGAACGTGCCAAGCGTGCAGAGAAACTATAGTTAAGAATAAAAAGACAGACAGCTTCACATCTTATACTACCAAAAAAACTTACAAAATTGATTCCTTTATTACATGCAATATAAATAATGTTATTTATCTCCTTTCATGCAGCTGCGGACTGCAGTATGTTGGTAGAACAACCAGACCACTAAAAACGAGAATAGGGGAGCATATTAGAAATATTAAAAATAAGATTTTAAATCATTCTGTTTCTGCACATTTTGCACAAAAACATAATGGGGATCCCAAGCATTTACATTTTATTGGCATACAGAAAGTTAAAAAACCATGGAGGGGGGGTGATTTTATAAAACTTTTTTAATAAAACAGAGATGAGGTGGATATTTGAGCTAGATACTTTATCCCCTCTTGGAATGAACATTGACTTTGAGATTTTTAATTATATTTGATTGTGTCTTCTCTTTTTAAATGATGGTGGAGGATATACACACTTTTTTAATATATGTATTAATATTTAATGTTTATACTGTATCTGTAATTGGAAAATGTAATCCTGTATATATCTCTCTCTCTATGTCTCTTTTGCCCATACACATTATGTGTATACCACTTCAAAAATGGCCGCCGGAGCACTTCCGGTATTATGATTGCAGAGCATCATTTAAACAAGGAAATATAAAGAGGTGGTCTAGTACTTTTACCGGACACCAGGCATTATCAGTAGGGAAGAGAGGAATTATAGTAGGGTGTAGTGATCGGTTGGTTTTAGTGGTAGGGATCGAAAGCAGATAGTGATCCTCTATCTTAGTGAAGTGTGATATTTTAAGGCTTAGCGTAATATCTCCTTGGCAAACCACGGTGAACTCTCTAGGTCTGAGAAAACCATAGAAAGCGAGATATATAGCAGCTTTGATCACCGTATTTGTGCCGATGTCGAATGGGGCTGTGTCAAGGAGATTGCTAAGTGACCTGAAGATAGGCCCATCTATAGGTAATCTAGTGGTAGTGAGTGGAGGTGAAACCTTTGATATACCTTTCAAGACCTTTTTGATGGGGTATGATGACAGGAAAGGAGTATTGTTAGGAAAATAGGTGAGGCTGTGGTGCTGAACCCCCGTGAGATAAAGTTTAATGGTGTTGTGAGATAGTTTAAGGTGTAGGTGGCAGAAAGAGGCAAAAGACACCATGGTTTGAATAGAGAAGTCACCTTGTAGACCGAATTCTGCAGTGAATTTGTTAAATATATTAATTGCCCTATTGTAAGTGATAGCAGTGTTGGGTGATAATGCTTGGTGAGTGAGTGCTCTAGCGTGATTCAAGAGTGTGCTTAATCCAGGATTAGTTCGTGGAACCGTGGTGTCCTGGATGGCTGTAGGTGAGCCGTTGGGAGTGCCTGAGAGAATGCCTGGAATTGAGAACGAGAAAGAGCGTCAGCGGCCGTGTTGTGAATACCCGGGATGTGCTTCTGATTGCTGTGGGTGAAGGTGACCCTGGCATGGGTAGTAATTTAAACGCGTTTGTGATGTCTGTTTTGCTAAGCCAGGGTCGATTACCAGATGAAATGATGGACTGTATGGCGTCGTCGATGGTTACGTACTGAAGTGAGAATTCGTCTGCTGGAATGAGTGCGTTTATGCTTGGAACAAAAGAGGAGTGCGGTGCCGATAAATCAATAATTAGACGTTTTTATTAGAATATTTGTGAATAGCAATAGCAATGGGGTTAGTGCGCCAGGAGGAGAATGGTGAAGAGGTGAAGGGGCCGATCATGAAACCGTTGGTGATTTCAGAGGCAATGAGAGTGTCTATGGAGACTGGGTCTAAATGTGCTGACTGGAGATTAAGGCATTCTAGTGTACCTGGGGGAATGGCTACAATACCCGTGAGAAACCCTTTAGTGAACCCTGTGGTGAGATAATCCACCAGATGCCTGCTAGGGTGAGACCTTAGGTAAAAAACCAGGTTGTCGATGTTTATGTCGGTTAGTCATTTGTTTGGTGACAACCTGGCTGGGCACATGGTCTTGGTATGTGCCCTGAAACATATGGAGCAGATGTGCAATAATCTACAGGCGCTGAAACTGCAGGAGCCTGCGTTGAAATTATTGCACACCTGCGCCTTCCCTAAAAAGGAGATGGGCCTACCTAGCTTATCCCGAAGACCACCCTCTGACTTGTTGTGAGGGGTGAAAGTGGAGTGAGGTGTGAAAGTAGAATGAGGGGTGGGAGTGGAGGTGGTGGGATCTGCTTCGACGGGACATAAGTCCGGCATGTGGGATGTCGAATTGCATATGGCACAAGCTGGGGGCCTGAGTCCAGCGAAGTGGCGACAGAACAGTTCTGTGTCCATCTGACCCCAGTTCATTTTAATATTGAACTGCTTCAGATGGGTCGCCGCCTTCGCTGAAACTGACTTGTGGTAGTCATAGAAAGAGGAGCCCCAGTACTTGATGCCTAGATCCACCACCTTGTGCAGATAAAGGTCTAACTCTTCTCTCCTGTGGGGATACACCGTGCAAATGACGTCTCGGTATATCCCGAAAGCTATCACAAACTGGGGTATGGACAATTTTTTATTAAGCCTGGGATCCCTTGTCTTGAGCACCACAGAGATATCACCGTAATTGAATGCCTTGTTCTCAAGTACATCCTGTGAGGCTATGAGCAAGGACACCAGACACACATCCTTCCCGTCTAGGATATCTTTCCTGAAAGAGTCAGGGACGGAGTGTGCTGGTGACTCAAATGGTGTAATGGCTGTGCCCGGTGCTGGAGGGGGGAGTATAGGAGGGCATGTTGGTATAGCAGGTACAGCCGTGATAGCGACTGGGACTACCGTGGTAGTACCTGGGGAGGAGATGGCGCTTTCCACCTTAGATAGCCTGCTATTGAGGGTTTTTTTTTTTCTTGGGACATTCTAAAAGGAATGATTATGTGAAAGATATATTAGAAGGGGCGTAAGGTAAGTAGGCGGGGTATGTGGGGTGGTGTATATGGAAGAACTGGACTGTAATGCTAGATGCCAAAGCGAAAAACTTAACTGTTGAATGTTTGGATAGGTGAGTAGTGTTGTCGCGAACCCAAAATTTTCGGTTCGCGAATGGCGAACGCGAACTTCCGCAAATGTTCGCGAACCGGCGAACCGCGCGAACCGCCATTGACTTCAATGGGCAGGCGAATTTTAAAAACAACAGGGACTCTTTCTGCCCACAATAGTGATGGCAAAGTTGTTTCAAGGGGACTAACACCTGGACTGTGGCATGTCAGAGGGGGATCCATGGCAAAACTCCCATGGAAAATTGCACAGTTGATGCAGAGTCTGCTTTTAATCCATAAAGGGCAGAAATCACCTAACATTGACACCTGTCCTCAAAGCCCAGCCCTGATACACACTGACACAGAGCAGAATAGAGACTGTTCCCCCTACATAGGGTCACTTGGCAGATATGGATTGACACCTGTCCTCAAAACCCCTGATACACACTGACACAGAGCAGAATAGAGACTGTTCCCTGTCCACAGAGACCATGATACACACTGACACAGAGCAGAATAGAGACTGTTCACCGTCCACAGAGACCATGATACACACTGACAAAGAGCAGAATAGAGACTGTCCCCCCTACATAGGGTCACTTGGCAGGTATGGATTGACACCTGTCCTCAAAGCCCCTTATACACACTGACACAGAGCAGAATAGGGACTGTTCCTCCTACATAGGGTCACTTGGCAGATATGGATTGACACCTGTCCTCAAAACCCCTGATACACACTGACACAGAGCAGAATAGGGACTGTTCCCCCTACATAGGGTCACTTTGCAGATATGGATTGACACCTATCCTAATGATCCCTGATACACACTGACACAGAGCAGAATAGAGACTGTTCCCCCTACATAGGGTCACTTGGCAGATATGGATTGACACCTGTCCTCAAAACCCCTGATACACACTGACACAGAGCAGAATAGGGAATGGCTGTATGACCGTAAGTCTGAGTAGAAATAATAGTAAAGAATTAACGTACCGTGGGCGTAAGCCTGTGGAAAAGTAGTAATGAACTTGAGACCGTGATAGGTTTTATATGAGGTGTAGTAACAAACGAGTTGTGAACTATACCTTGGTTTGACGTAAAGAAATTACGTTATGCGAAATGGTTTAACTGTGTAGAACCGGGGGAAGCCTAGAATAATACTGGAGCTAAGGGTTAACCGAAGAAAAATTCCATAGTTAACGACAGGTGTGAAGGTAAGTAATAAAACCCAATATGTAAACATTTTAGGCCTATGGCTTTATAACGCAAAGTGATAAAATACAATACCTGTTCCTGTAATAAAAGACCTTGAAATAAACAACTTTAGCGCAGAAAAAGTGGGAAACCGATGCAGTCTGTAAAGCCAAAAATATGTGACAGCGTGATTATATGGAAAATGAATAGTACAGACGTTTATGTGCCGGATATTGTGTTTATAAACAGTATTTATTAGTATCTTTGACGTATGGCAGTATATACCATGGATAAAAAGAGATGAAGTGTTTTAATAGGTTAATATGTGTTGTGGCAAGGTCAGAGAGGCTTTCTATGTTAGTAATAGATTGGAGTGCTCTCTATTCCCAGCATAATGGGGTTAATTGGTGGGAGTCACCCCTTGAATGTTATTTACCAGGTGAATGTAATTAACCAGCACTAGGGTTTTAAAAGGTTAGCCTCTGAAAACATCAGAGAGTCCAACAGCTGGGAGAGAGGAGGCAGTTAAGCCTGAGACTCTGAGACAAAGGTACTGTGTGAAACCTGCTTAAAGTGCTGTATTTCATTTGTTTAAAACTGGGAACCAGATTAGCTGGCCAGTTGGATAGTTAGTAATACTGTTGTTTAGTAAGTCTCCAAGTTGGAGTAGGATTTATTTTCTTTTGTTTTATTTTGTGGGAGAGCACAACCTTGTATATATTGTGGAAAGTGACAATAAACTGCAGTACTATTACCGTATATACTCGAGTATAAGCCGACCCGAATATAAGCCGAGGCCCCTAATTTTACCCCAAAAAACTGGGAAAACTTATTGACTTGAGTATAAGACTAGGGTGAGAAATGCAGCAGCTACTGGTAAATTTCTAAATAAAATTAGATCCTAAAAAAAATATATTAATTGAATATTTATATGCAGTGTGAGTGTATGAATGCAGTGTGAGTGTATGAATGCAGTGTGAGTGTATGAATGCAGTGTGAGTGTATGAGTGCAGCGTGTGTGTATGAGTGCAGCGTGTGTGTATGAGTGCAGCGTGTGTGTATGAGTGCAGCGTGTGTGTATGAATGCAGTGTGAGTGTATGAATGCAGTGTGAGTGTATGAATGCAGTGTGAGTGTATGAATGCAGTGTGAGTGTATGAATGCAGCGTGTGTGTATGAGTGCAGCGTGTGTGTATGAGTGCAGCGTGTGTGTATGAGTGCAGCGTGTGTGTATGAGTGCAGCGTGTGTGTATGAGTGCAGCGTGTGTGTATGAGTGCAGCGTGTGAGTATGAGTGCAGCGTGTGAGCGTATGAGTGCAGCGTGTGAGCGTATGAGTGCAGCGTGTGAGCGTATGAGTGCAGCGTGTGAGCGTATGAGTGCAGCGTGTGAGCGTATGAGTGCAGCGTGTGAGCGTATGAGTGCAGCGTGTGAGCGTATGAGTGCAGCGTGTGAACGTATGAGTGCAGCGTGTGAACGTATGAGTGCAGCGTGTGAGCGTATGAGTGCAGTGTGTGAGCGTATGAGTGCAGTGTGTGTGTATGAGTGCAGTGTGTGTGTATGAGTGCAGTGTGTGTGTGTGTGTTGCAGAGCCTTGGTGGGGGATGGGCAATTTTTTTTTATTATTATTTTAATATTTTTTTAATTTATTTATTTAATTTAATTTTTTATTATTTTTGTATTATTATTTAATTTTTCTTTTTTATTACTACTAATTTTTTTTTTCGTCCCCCCCTCCCTGCTTGATACATGGCAGGGAGGGGGGCTCTCCTTCCCTGGTGGTCCTGCATTGGCAGTTCAGTGGGGGCTGTGGGGGCTGTGAGAGAGCGTTACTTACCTCTCCTGCAGCTCCTGTCAGCTCCCTCCTCCTCCGCGCCGTCAGTTCAGCTCTTCTGTCAGCTCACACTGTAAGTCTTGCGAGAGCCGCGGCTCTCGCGAGACTTACACTGGGAGCTGACCGAGGTGCTGAACGGACGGCGCGGAGGAGGAGAGAGCTGACAGGAGCTGCAGGAGAGGTAAGTAACGCTCTCTCACAGCCCCCACAGCCCCTGTCCGTATTATGGCAATGTAAATTGCCATAATACAGACTATTGACTCGAGTATAAGCAGAGTTGGGGTTTTTTAGCACAAAAAATGTGCTAAAAAACTCTGCTTATACTCGAGTATATACGGTATATCCTGACTGTTGCATTTGAAGTTTATTGTGAAGAGCCTGGCCATCCTGCCACAGTGAAACCGTACGTTTATGATAGACGTGGATATTTTAAAAAGTAGTAAAACAAATTAACTGGTTAACATAGAAAGAAAATCACAAGGCAGATTTTTAAACAAGCTAATTATATCCCCAAACTGACAAAAAGGTATTAGTAGCAATATGACCGAACAGGGAATATACGTAAAGAAAAGTAGAATTTGTGAAATAGAACTTAGTGCATACTGTAGCCTATTTGAATAAGAACTAGCTGAATATGGATTTAGAGCATGGTGTTTTTGCTTTAATCGTACGAAATAGATTGGTCCTGGGTGACCCAACGAAAATAAGAGAATGCCAGTAATAATATTACTGTGTATATAAATCATAATAGATTCGGTAGTTTCCGTACGAATATGTAAAAGCAGTGATAAAGTGCCGAGCGTTCGTCTGTTTGGCGTGAACGCTGAAATCGGTTAAAAAAGCGTGTATTTGTACGAATATGATAGAGGGAGCCTACCCCTACGTTTTTAGGCCCGAACGGCGGGAAATAGCGGTTAGCGCTATTTCCTACGCCTAATTTGCGTGAACGTGCCGGTCTTGTGACCGGAAACCAGGTACCTCGACCGGGAACCGAGTGGAAGGCCTCAAATGGACAGAGGACTGGTCAGGACGTCTGACTGCTGGAAACAGGAAAAAATTCTGGCGGGAAGCTGGACAGGAAGTGCTGGTTGCTATGGGGACAAGACAATCAGCTGAACGGCAGAGGTGAGTAGGGGCTGGGAGTTTAAGTAGGGGACTTACTCCTCCCACAAATTCAGGCCTCCACAAGTTCAGGCCTTTTAACATATATATACGTATATATCACTATATATATATATATATATATACCTATATATAAATAAAAAATATTTTAAAAAAATTATATATATATATATATATATACACATATGTATATATATACATATATTAATTCTACACATATATTTATGTAATATTTTTCCATAGTTAGGTATTTTAATTAATTACAATTAGCGGGACCTGCCTGACAACCCATGCCGAAAGTATAGGGAATTTAATTTGCTAGCACTATATTTAACCCTATAACTTTCCAAGACACCATAAAATCTGTACATGGGGGTGTACTGTTTTACTCGGGAGACTTCGCTGAACACAAATATTAATGTTTCAAAACAGTCCAATGAATTACAACGATGATATCGCCAGTAAAAGTGACGTTTTTTGCATTTTTCACACACAAACAGCACTTACACGGACAATATTATTGCTGTGATATTTTTTACTGTTTTGAAACACAAATATTTGTGTTCAGCGAAGTCTCCCGAGTACAACAGTACAACCCCTCACGTACAGGTTTTATGTTTTTTTTCAAACGTTACAGCGTCAAATATAAGGCTTGTGTTTCATTTTTTTCACATTAAAATTCGCCAGATTGGTTAAGTTGCCTTTGAGACCCTATTGTAGCCCAAGAATGAAAATTTCCCCTATGATGGCATACCAATTGCAATAGTAGACAACCCAAGGTATTGTAAATGGTGTATGTCCAGTCTTTTTTGGTAGCCACTTAGTCACAAACACTGGCCAAAATTGGCGTTTTTGGGATTTTTCATACAAACAAATATTAACGCTAACTTTGGCCAGTGTTTGTGACCAAATGGCTACTAAAAAAGACTGGACATACCCCATTTGCAATTAGAAATTGCAATCCCCGGGCACTGGGGATACTTAATGGGATGGGATCACGATCACTACTTGGGGGGTCCCTAGCTCGTTCGCCCTCCCCCCCCTCTTTATTTCTTAATCCTTGTTTCTATTCTTTCTTCTCTCTTCTTCTCTTCTTTTTATATTCCTACAAAACCCTTGATATATATAAGGGTTTTCTCTTATATTCTGTTGTTCTTTTATTAGTATTGTCTCAGTTCACTTGGATATGGTTCCTTCCTAGCACAGACATGGGTCATGATGGAGAGACGGGGATCCCTAGGGCTCATCCTACTTTGGGTGGTCTCTGGGCTATTGCTCGAGGTACAGGACCTGTCTAGTAGTACAATATACTTGCAGAGAGGCGGGTAGCCTGGAATTCCGGAGGTGGATTATCTATAGGACTGGTATATGATCCAATATGAGCTCTGGTAGGGGTTATCTAACAATGTATACTATTGCACAAGATTTACCTTAACGCTATTTCTCGCTATGCCTCTCCTGTATAACAGTAAGGAACTTAATTGATGTTGCTACAAAAAAAAAAAAACCCTCGACAGGGGGCAGGTATTACAGACTGCATACAGTGAATTGTTATGGGTGCCAAAGGTGATATATTTGTATTCGAATGTATGTTCCTGTATATTTTGGCTTCTGCGCAAGCTTACAAGTCGTATTACTCTTGCCTTTCCTGTCGTGTGCAAAAATAAAGAATTTAAAAAAAAAAAAAGAAATTGCAATTCCTGTGGTCATAGAGACTCTGTTTTGAAATCCTGCATACCAGACCATGAATGGAAGAAATGAGTACTTCTGCTATCCAGGAGACAAGACAAATATGATTATTTTTTACTATAGTGAAAGTGTACAACTATTCAAAGCACAGTCTTCCTGTCACTTTTATTTGCTTTGAGCTTTATTGACCGTTCCTTATCTTCTGCTTGTGCAAGCATGACAAAAGGTAACCCTTGTTGACTATCTAGTGCACACATAAAAAAAACATTGTATTAAAAAAAAAAAAAAAAATTCACGCACAGGAAGTCTGAGACTCCATTACAGGATTTCATTTTAAATCCTGTGTTGAAATATGCGAGCTGTGCAACAGGTATCCCAAATCTTGACTTCATTTAAATATTTATTTATTTATTTATTATTAATGAGCATTTACTGTGCACGTAACATTTCAGTGCCTTAGGAATTTATTATTCAGGCACCATAAATGTTCAGGATTTGTTTATTTGCTAAATTCAGTCATACTGTGTGACGACCAAAATGTAGACTTTGTTGGCAACCATGTCAATGGTTTAACTGCCAAAGTTGTAAAACCTGCAATGCATCCTTGGAAATAAAAAAAACAAAACTGTGTTACTATATTTAACCTTCTATCCTAACTTGTGGACAAATTGTATGTTTAGGTTTTGAATAATTATTGTCTACTTCCTTTAGACTATTGTTTCAATTAATCAGGGACTGCATTATCACTTTGCTCCAGTATGCTGAGCTTGTGTGTCTTGTTTTTATTAACTGTCTTTCACTGTGGAACTTGGTGTTGCTAAGCTAACGACAATTGCTACCCAACGGGCAAATCTTTAGGGCTTTGTCCATTCTCAGTGGAAGTGCCTATTTTAACCTGTTTTTCCCACGTTCAGGTAATATTGTTGAGAACAATGAACGCAATTAGAACTCGTAGCTTAAATTAATAATAAAGTCACCCTTTCCAAGTTCTGTGTTTTTTATTTTTTTATTATTAAATTCTTTTTTTGTGGTGCAAATAGTTAACACAAGCTCTTGCAATGCTACAACAGCAAGTACAAGATTGGCAAAATACATACATGAACAAGTATAAGGCATAATAGGTCACTACACATTTTTTTTAAGTAGCTAGGTCATATGGTAAACAAACATGTCTAAGATATATAGCAAAACTTAAGATGTGGTTGGAGTGAGTTACATAGACATGAGTGGGTATGTGAGTATGAGGCTTAAAACAAGCTGGTGTGACATGCGTGTTGACAATAAACAAATAACAAAAAAGTAGATTGTTCGGCTAGCACATGTGTCATTATGAGATTATTTGGTATCAGGCTATCTGAACGGATACCTAGTAGGTGCTGTAACTGCTAGCAATCAAGATAAATGCTGTATACTACCGCAGTATATTAAAAGCTTGCACATGCAAGTCTGCGTGAAAAACGAGACTGGTGAATCAATCATAGGATACAGCAGGCAAGTGAATAGTCTGGCGAAACTGAATGGCTGGTATAGTTAACCCCCAAGGCTTTACTTCCATAGGCTCTGATTCTCTGTCTCGAGGCCAAGTCTCTCCGAAGTAAGGGGCGGCTGGTGCTCCTGCTGTAACATCGCCGCCAGCAGTGTTGGATCCTCAGCATCCGTGGCAGATGTCGGGGTAGTATGCCCCTGGTGGTCTTGAGCCCAGTCGAGCCTGGTTGAGCAGTATCAGGTGTTTGGCACGGTAGTTCACCCTGAGGGGGCCCGCTCACCTCCCGCTGCTCTCTGCTGCGCTTTTCCTCTTTGTTCTGCGCCCTTCCTCTTGGTTCTGACGCGTCACGCCCTCTAACTTTGCCCAAAAGTTTGCAAAAAGCTTGTCTACATTGTGGAGTAGACGCTCAAACGTGTTCTGGAGTGACATCTCGATTTGTTTCGTGTCAGGCTCTTGTGTGTCAGGAGTATCCGACATTTTAAGATTGACGGCAGCTGCTTAATCTTGTCGCTGGATGGCTTCTTGTGGCTGGCTAGTTGATGCTGGATATGTCAAGGGGGGGGGGACACAGCTTGGAGCGATTAGCGCTGGGTATAGGGCTCGGAGAGCAGCCGTATCTCCTCTTTCCACGCTTGTGTAGGCCGCAATCCTGATTGTCAGCGTTCCGGTGCCTAAACGGCTCGAATTTGGTATCGCTGGATGCACCGTCGTACCCTTGTCTGGGTGGTCGTCGGTAGCGGGTCGGATTGGCAAGTGGCCCAGGTAAAACTGCTATTAACGGTCCCAGTCTGTGGAGCTCAGGCGATGCACATCTGATCAGCTCTGCATCCAGGCTTCAGCCCCCCTCCAAGTTCTATTTTAAGGGTTATTCACAGCGTTTATTGAAGCAAATTTAAAATTTTAGTACAAATGAGCAAATATTGAAAAAATATCTAGATCAGCTCTGCATTTAGTTTGGATATTCTAATAAAATGTGAAATTCAATTTGAATTAACATTATGTTCTTGATGATTCACACTGAGTGTATAACCTAGTTTGTGTTGTAGTAAGAATTGGCACACAAAAAAATAAACTCTTTCTGGCTTATTTCATACTTCTAGTAAACCCATATACGCCTGTCTCATCCCATTACACACTTTATTTATTTATTTAGATTTTTATTTTTAATTTATTTATTCTTCTGTCTTTTTTTTTTTGTTTAGTTTTTTCCTTGTTTCCTGTTTGTATCTGTATTTGTTACCTTGTATCTGTTTGTTGTCTCCTTGTAATCATCTTTTATCCACTTTGTTTACTGTCTTGAATTTTATATGTGGCACTGGTAGTTTAGTAGACATGCCACTACTCTCAGAAAATTGATGCGTTTTGAGCCAATACATTTTCACAGTTACGTTTTGGAGAACCACACCATATTTTATTTGGTGCATAGTTATTATCCATTATACTGTAAAAAAAGAGAGGGAGAGTAGACGCGGCTACACTATTAAATTTGATTTTATGCTTGGTTTGTTTAGATTGATTATTCTTTGTCTATAAAATAAGTACAAAAAATAGTGTGCTATCTTTTTGCATCTACAGGATTTTTTTTTCTACTTTTCATTACATGCAATATGTTCCCAAATTAAAATTCTTCATCAGGCTTACACTACGGGGATATCATAGAATACATTGAATCTGTATGATAGGAAACTGCTGGACACAATCTAAATAAATCCCTGTTTTTTTTCAAAACTATTAATGCAAAGTCCATCGAACAATTTGATATTATGTTTTGTTGAATTATTAATTAAGGTTATTCAGTAAACAGCAGCAAGAATACAGCTTGTCAATTTAAGTCTAAATTGTACAATGCTGACAGGATGTTTTCATCACTGAAATCATTGAAATGTTTTAGTTGATTGTAGCACTTTGTCCTGGTTTTGGCATGCTAATTATATCTTTTAGTATGTTTTATTTTCTTTTTTGGCCTATACCCAGATAGTGTGTCCATGGACTGTTTGATCTAGAAATGGTTCTGCCAGATTTAAGATTAGTGACTTTTTTTTTTTTTTTATTATTACTGAGCATCTTCAGAAGGACCACACCTATACTTCTGTGACATTCTCCAGTGAGGTGTTAAATAAAGTTGCCCACCAATACTAAGCTGTAACGGAGCTCCGTGTACTCCGACCGAGTACCCTCCGTTGATGGATGCTCCTAGCGCTCTCAGAGGACTCCAAGCACTGCAGACGACACCACAACTACCGCAGGCTCCACAACCGCCGTAGCTTAACTGGAGCCGCGCCGTCTTCCTTCCACCCTGGATCGGCTTCTGTCCTCCAGGACCGTGTGGGGAAGACCTCTCCTCCAGGAGAGCGTAACAGGAACAAGCTCTTAAAAGAGCTAAGTGATTGAAAGCTCAGGGGAATATGCAGAGCATAGCAATCCCCAGTGTGATATAGCAGTTCCCTCCAATAACGAGACAAGGCTACGTATTGAGGGTCAGAAGAAGTCTCTGGTGCTGGGGCACCCAGCCTGGTTTTTATTACATGAGTACACATACAGGCCACACCCAGGGGGAGGCATAAAATAACCAATGACATAGATGTTACATCCCACACATCCCCTCCCCTTAGTGTGACACATAATCCCATTATGCATACAGTTTAAAATATACTTTTACACAACTTTCATAACTTTAAAACCATACATCACATTCACATAAAAATACATATCCACAATCAATCCATTCAGGGGAACAACATATTAAAAAATGGCATGAATCCGACCAGGGGTTCAAAAGTTACTAAAAGTATATTTTGTCCCTTACTAGCCGCATGGCAAACCAGTTTAGAAATGTTTTACATAGGCCTCTATCCTGGAGACAAAGAGGAAATGAATCCAATTATCCAGGGCTAGAAGCAGACTCCATTAACCACATGGTTACAGAAAGACATAAAACACTTTAAAATACAGAGTTACTTTTTATCCATAACACACAGACATTTCACATATCCCCAGATAGCTGGGATCTGAGCGCACAAAACTACCGAATAGCGCGCAGATCCTATTCACACAGTACAATTGCCATGGAGCTAAAGTCTTTCCCATAGTCTTTCATTATATGAATAGGCTCCATGGTATAGCTATCTGGGGTATCACATTCCCATAAAGTCTGGTCCATAGTCCAAAGGCAAGAGGCGGGCAATCAGCCCCCTCCAAGGACACGTGGCGAGGTCGGTTTCGCCACCCCCAAATGTAAGTTTTACAGGGCAATATAGTCCAGGGCCATAGTCGCAGGGGAGGAGGCAGGCAAGCAGGCCTCTCCAGGACAAAGTGGCGAAGGGCACTTCGTCACATAAGCTTTGACACGAGTCAGGATAGAGATACTATACACGTGCATTCTATGTTACGGAAGACCAGATTACAACACCCTGGGTTCTACTGCAATATACTGTGATACATAAATTAACATTCATTGTTGACATGTTAAGATGGAATCATATTACCTGATATCTATACTTTGCTAACTTTCACCTGTCTGTTAAATTAATGCCTGTAATAAATGGAACTCTGGCGTGTTCTATTCTCATCTATAATTCCAGCATCTAAACAGATTTAAACATTTTTCACCTTTTCAGTGGTCACCAAACAGACCAACTTGCTCAGAAATGGACAAGCCAACAGGTAGACATCTGACCAAACATCAATCTTTGTAAACGGGACTCAAGTCCATATAGGACTGTTACGACACTCACCGCCAGGGGAATGAAGCCGGCGTTTAGTGAATAATCCCCTTTCTCCAGAAATGCAGTTTTAATCCAGCCGATCGTCAAACTCCCGAACGGAGCATACGAACGCGGCAACTCCTGATCAGCAATTCAGTCGAAATCCTTCCACAGCTAGAAATAACGAAAAGTACTGTACCAATAATAAATCCCTCCACAAACGAGACCAAGCTCCGTCTTGAAGGTCAAACAGGAATGTGTTTAATGGGGGCTACCTGCCCGGTATTTATGCAGGTCTCCACAAGGTGGACACTCCCCTAGGGGACCTTGTGGAAGACTGTACAATATATTGGACAGTAGCCAATTGCTGTGGCTTCAATATAAGCCCTTCCCATTTTACCCATAAATCCTTCTTCTCTATCCCGGAGATAATTAGGAAGAAACCTAATTATCTCCCAGGATAGAGACAACCGCCATTTTAAAACATAATAAGAAAAATACAATAAAATACATAAAGTCAGAAATACCGAATGCATATGGTTCGTGTAACGTATCCCCAGATAGCCTGGATCTGAGTCCATATTTCTACCGAATAGCGCTCATATCCGATGTAACTAGTTCAATAGCCATGGAGTCAAAGTCTTTCATAAGTCCTTCGGTATACGAATGACTCCATGGGACGGCTACCTGGGTAAAGTCCATACGAATGATAGAAACTCCCGAACTGACCGGTGTTCGTACGCCTTGACGAAATAGAAGGCGGGCGGCAGCTTCCAGCGGTGTTCGGCAGATAAAGTATCCTTTTTTAGTTCCATAGGATTTGCACCGAACACCGCTGATTCTCCTCGTGTCCCAAAATGGGCGCCGCCTCGTGGTCGGCATACGAACGACGACCACCCGTACGAATGGGTGGCCGTCCGTTCGGTAGTTTCAATCGGTACTTGGGGAAACACACGAACAGGGGCATACGGACAGGAAATCCAGCGAAATGAAGGCAAACAGACGAACCAACAATATAAGTCTATACATATGGATCTGTCACAAGGACTGTTTTCAATCCCCAAAGAATAAATAAGGAAGAAATGTTATATTATTTCAAAGTGAGTTGTCCAATCTTTTTTTCTTTCATCTAGGCTGTTATGTTTCTTAATCCAACTGTGATTTGTGAGACGTTGGGCAGTAAACCTCAAATAAATTATACTAAAATAATTTAGCTATAGAAAAATTCCAACTAAACAGAATTGTTTTATGAATGTGTACTTTTGGTCTACATTTTTTAAGTGAATAAACTCTTATGTGTTGGTTGCATGTGTGTACTGCCTTAGTGATACCGGAGAAACTGACGTAAGCCAAGCACAGAGAGATGGACACAGGTTTCTTCAGGAAGGAAGAGATCTTTATTCGATTCACCGACCTGGACTCAGAGGGACTAATGTCACCAAAAACAGCTAAAATCTGAGCCCTGATCGTACAGTGTAGGCACCTTATATAGACATATAGCTCCTCCTATAATCAGTTCCACCTACACGTACTCTTACCCAATCAACAGAATAGAGACTAAATTCCTGTTTGACCACATGGCTTGCCCAGCACAATGGAGGAGGGGAATACTCGTATATCCTGTATTCCTGCACACTACTGATTGTATCGTTGCCACGTGCAACCAACCGACCGACACATCAGCATATGCACGTGCACATACCACGTGGCAATCTCGGCCTACTAAATTTATTTTTACCGAGATTCCACCACATTAGGAGTGTGCAACCTATGCGATCACACTAAGGGGCAGATGGCACCACACTCTCCTCCAGGAATCTATGCAAGTACCTGTAGCCTAGCGGAGCTGTCACAGCTATCAGCGCAGCTCTGTGTCTACCTTATTAAACAAGAGCTCATAGAGATAACTGCAGGTTTGCTAGGGAGAAAAACGGGGACCTTCGCAAAAATATATTTGGCATATAGGTTCCATGATGCACTGCCAATCCATTAGACTGACTAAGCACCAGGAGAATTGCACCACAAATATCTAGGAAGTTTGATTTTTAAAAATGGTTTGAACTACAGTTCCTACAATGCTCCATTTGCCTTTGAAGTTGGCCAAACATCATGAAGGTGGTACTTCACAATGGTACTTTACAATGGTACATGGTCTAATTTCACCTTTACAATATAAACACAGGAAAATTATACAAACATAGAAACACCTACACACACTTACTTGCACAGGAACAGCAATATCCACAGTTAATGATATTACACACACGAACAAGGACATTCCCGCACACTGACAATTGGGGAACGTTATTACAAAGCCTCATACAGATCACCTGAAGGCCTAAGGCTGGCCCTTCCTGCATAGTAAACCACACTGACCAATGCACAGTATTTGCATATTTTGCAATGGGTTTGTAGTCTGGCTTGAAATCAAACACCTCATTAGTCAGCAAATTTAATTAACTTCCTCATTAACCGTATTTTCTACTAACGTGTCCCAACTGCACTATACCAGTTTTGTTCCTAATGTTTCACTCCTGGCTTGCAGTTTGCCACTTTCATTAGATATGAAAGCAACAGAGGCAGCTTATTGTACCCTGTGTATCGTATAAGGTGTAATTTATTAGTAGAATCAAATTTGAGAATGTTCACTTCTCCAAACATGGTCAGTTAAAAGAAATTGGTCAATCAAAATATCAAGGCCATTTGGGGATTTCTGAGAAGTTTTGAAGAGAGAGAATGGAGAGATATTTATCAAAATGATCTGAAAAGTGTGTTTTGGGGGATCAACAATCTGTCCCAATTTACTGTTTGCAAAATAATCTGCAAAGTATTGCCTTATTCTAAGAATACAAATATCCCGTGCCATGCATTTTCAAACTGTGTTAAATGTCTAATAAACTGCTATTTAAAACAAGTATCCTGGCTCCTGGTTAACTAAAAGAGAACACCAAAAAAATAAATTCTATATTTTGTTTTTTGTTTTGTTAAAATAAATTTAAAAATTAACATTATAAGATTAAATTGAATGTTCTATACATTAAAAACCATGCAAAGGAAAAAAAAGACTGTGCTGCAACATTTTGATAAATCTCCCTCACAACTAAAGTTGTACTATTTTGATCACAAAGTTCTAGCAAAATATTTTCCTCTACCTTAAAACAACACTCTGAAAATCTTAACTACCATACCTCTCCGTGGTTAGAGTACCAAGAGTCTCCCGGTGTCGCCCTCGGTTTAATATCAAAATATTTATAAACGGTTAGATATATACCAGAGCAGCTCTGATCATCAAAGGATCTTTTCAATCCCGTCATCATTAATAATGTGAAAATATTACTTCTGCATTCTCAATGTAAATTTTGATCAATCTGGATGACTTTAATTGAATAAAAATGCTGGGAAAACCTTTTTTGAAATAGTTTGGTGTTAAACTAAATATGGTGTCTAAAACCGCTTAGAGTGCCCCTTTAAATACTAAAATCAACTATTTGGCACATAAGATCTGTGACGAGACCAATCTCGCCACATTGCATTGGAGGAGCCTGGTTGCCCGCCTGCTGCCTTTGGATTATGGACCGGCAGCTAAAGGGTTAATTTTACTGTGCAGAAGGATTTATTTCTCCCTTTCTGCACAGCCGTTCGGTAGATGCTATCTACTGAACAAACAGCCCTTTTTCAGCCTCCCCAGAGCCGTGGGAAGCCGGCCGGCGCCGTTAATTGGCCACCCAGAAGCTGGAGTGTGCCCTGTATTTACCTCCCTGAAGCTGCGGTTAACCGCAGCTTAATTGATTGTTACTGGGTGGCCGCGGTTACACTTAGCGGCCGCTAGATGGCGGTGTTCTGGAGCTCCCCGGGCAGCCAGCGCTTTTCTGCCCGGCTTTCATGCACCAAACCCGGACACTTTTACGTGCAGGCACTGCTGAACCTCCAGCCCCTGGTGAATGTGAATGTTGTAACCCAGATAGCTATGCCATGGAGCATATTAGTGTAATTAAAGACATTGGCTCCATGGCAATTAAACTGTATTCGTGTGGTCTGAGTGCCATTCACCTAATAATGTGCACTCAGACCTGAGCTATCTGGGGATATGTTACATGTCTGTGTTTTATGTACAAAAAGTAACTTTGTGTATTTTAAAGTGATAGTCGGTCTTTGTGTCCCCACGTGTGTAATGGAGTTTTGCCTTTGTCCTGGGAGATATTTGAATTACTTCTCCAGGGCAGAGAGGAGGAAGCCAGGATGCATTGTGGGGATGTTTTACTTCTGTATGTCTGTAATTGGTACTTGTCTGTCAGTTGTTACAGTCTTCCATCTGGTCCCCTAGGGGAGTGTCCACCAGGTGGGAGACCTGCATAAATACAGGGGCAGGTAACCCTCAATAAACAGACCACTGCTTGACCCTCAACACGGAGCCTTGTCTCGTTCTTGGGGGGATTCACTGTATGCTGATAGGGACTGACTGCCAGGAGTGTAAGCCACTTGGGAGCTTTTCCTGTTCGTCTGCTAGCAGCTATTCGTGAGGTTCCAGTTCGGGAGTTTGGAGTGCTACCTTATTCCCTTGTATGCAGTTCGGGAGTTTGGTGCATTCACCTATATCCAATTTGTGAGTTTTGGTGATTTTACAGTAGCTGTGCCTGTCTTTGAAAAGGGGATTATCGCCTAAACGATTTTAACCCCTTGTCTGCTGAAACGGTTCGTTACAAGATCTATAGCATTTCCCCATTCAATTCCAGTGATCTGAAAGAAATGCTTGTGGTTCAGCTATATAATGCATTGGATTTAGTGAAATCAAACATTTTTTTTAGCGGTTCAGGGACATGCCTTTTTTTTTATTATTCTGCATTTTATACCACACATTTGCTGTGTTTGGTTTATTTTAAAACCTAAGTTTGTTTTCTATGGACATTTACATAATACATCATAGAAAATAGATATGAAAGAACATAAGATTGTTAACTTGAAAATTACATTTATTACACAAAACCGTTTAATCAATCACTGAGCGCAATATTTGCGAATATCAATACCATTAAAAGTGTTTTTGTTTTTTTCAACAAAGCCATCAAGATATTTAGCTTCTAGTTGAATAAAGTCAATGTTGTGATATGTATTTAAACGGATTTTTTGTTGCTGTGTGTGGAGTTGACTATCCATTTTTAATGCATTGCCTAAACAATGCATTACAAATTAAATGAAAACATGATAACCCCTTTAGTTTTGTAACTGCAGTGTGCTCTGTGCTAAGCTAGGACGTAGCCATCTTTCAGACATTGTTAGCTATGCCATTGTTTTCACTTGATTTGGAGAGCTGAGGTTTACGAGATATTTAGTTCAGCAATCAGCAGAAATCCCATCTTCATAAACAAGTTTAATGAAACCACTGTCAAAGCATAGAGCAGACACGTCACAACTACTACAGCTAATTTGTAGTTTTTGAGAATGGAAGTATACAAATAAGTAATGAAGAAGCCAATTAGAGGACGTGAGGATCTGTAAGGAGCTGAAGCTCAATCAATTCCATTTATCAAAAAAAAAATAATGCAAGTAATATTTTAATCTTAATGGTGAGGGTAAACCTTACTACAGTGCATGACAAATGTCAAATTGTAATTTTTTTTTCACCGTAGATTGTGTTTGTAGTTTGATTTCATTTTACTTGTAGTAATCATTTTCACTTTACTAATTCTTACATAAAATTGTGTAATGGTAATATTGATTAGTCGGCCACGGAATCAGTAAACTAAAGATTATAGACTTATTACATGCCATTTATAGAAGTCAGATTTGGAACACATTTGAAAAATACAAAGAAAATCTGTGCTGATTCTATTTCCCGAGTTAAAAAGTTTTAATTGTTTTCATGCTAGTTCAACAACAATCTACTTTCATTTTCTTTGCACTATTCTGAGTACATTTATTTTGAAGAGCAACCACTTCCTTGATAGACAAATGGATAGACAGACAGAGAGATTTAGAATAGTTTTTTAAACTTCATACATAACATATTGTTGGATTTTTCCATTACATAAAAATATATTTATGTGTCCATTAAAAACAAAACAAAAAATGCATTGTCTTGAGTTGAGGCTGTATATTTTATTTTACAGAGTTATTCTGTCTTAAATGTTGTGGCTATTTGTTATCTCATTAAACTTTCCTGTATATTTATGGATACCTCTGTATCTAAAGTCCTATCTTTTCTGGGGTAGATTTACTGGAAGGTGCTGACATGTTGTATGCCATTACATCAACCCCAAAATGATAATTACTAACTGTGCTGTGTCAGCAGATTAAAACATCTGAGCAGATTAAAGCCTCTGAGTGAGGTATAACTAGACATGTGCAATTCGTTTCGGGCTGAATATGTATTCGGATGAATTTCGGGCAATTCGGACATTCTGGTACTTCCGAATTGCCGAAGTGCTGAATTACCGAATTTCCGAGGTGTCGAAGTGCCAGGGATGGGGGCCAGGGGGGGGGACATTAGGTCCCCTCCTCATTCTAATTTAGGACCCCCACCCACTGCTCAGGGGTGGGGGCCGGGGGGAGGACAATAGGTCCCCCTCCCCATTATTTTACTTTATGGCCCCACCTGCCGCTCAGGGGTGGGGTCCGGGGGGGAGGACAATAAGTCCCCCCCATTATTTTACTTTAGGCCCTGAGCGGCAGTGGGGGCCAGGGGGAGGACAATAGGTCCCAAGCCATTGTTTCACTTTAGGGCCCCCACCCGCCGCTCAGGGGTGTGGGCAAGGGGGGGCAAAAGCCCCCCCCTTATTCTAATTTAGGACCCCACCCGCCGCTCAGGGATGGGGGCCGGGGGGCAATAGGCCCCCCTTTAGTTTAAAAGCCCCCACTGGCACGTCACGGGTGGGGGCCTGGGAGGGGGGACCCTTTTTTTTATTTTTGTTTTTTTAACAGTGAGCAGCCACTGGCTGCTCACTGTTTAATAGACATGCCCCTACTCGCCGTATAGCGAGTAAGGGCACAATTTACTAATACTAAGTAATTTTTACTTAGTATTAGTATATTTGGCTGAAAGACCAATTTAGGTCCGAAATTACCGAATCTCCGAAGTGTTGAAGTGCCTAAATTCCGAAGTGTCGAATTGCCGAAGTCCCGAATTTCGGAATGCCGAACCGAAGCAAATAATTTTCCCATGCACATGCCTAGGTATAACTGCTACATAGGAAACTATAGAAACTTTTTGTTTTATTTTTTGTTGTACTTTTTGTTGTATTTTCCAGTAGAAAATATTTGCCTTGTGACACCAAAAAACAGTTGACGCTAACTTCAGCTCTCATCTCTGATGCTGATAAGTCAAAATATGGTTAATAAAAACCATAAAAACAAATAAAAACAAATAACATATTCCAGGGGGGCAATTTTTCCCAATGAGCAGTACTATAATGGACTATGGGTGGCTTGCTCACAGAACAATACTAACATATATTATTATTGTTGTATTTTAATCCTTGTATTAATGTATTTAAAAAAAAATTATATAAAATAAAGAAAGGTAGTGTGGTGGATCGATGTGCTACTTTGGTTAAAGCTGTTCCCCTCCCCCCTGCAGACACGGACCAAAAACCACACAAAATTACACACAAGAGAGACCATTTTTTCCCAAAAGAAAATGCCAAAGCATATGTGCATGCTGAATATGAAAAAAGGTGCTCAGAATAATTAATATTTTCTTAACACATTTAGCTGTGTAACATTAAACCGACCAAATATTCACAGTAAGTCGGAATATCACAGCTACAATTATAGCTAGGCTACTTGTTTTAACAAGCAACTACAACAAAAATAAATGTTTTCACAAAATATTAATTTTATATTTAAATACAAATTGAGTTAATTAATTAAACCGGCTATTTTAGGCCAAATAACTTTGCTACAGAAAATAGACACATTGATTAATTGTTCCCAATATACCTGTACTCGACTAAAATCCACAATTATTTTGTGATTTTTACAATCTACTGTTTACTGAACAAACCCCAAAGCTTCAACTAGTAAGATAGAAATTCATGCACTGGAGTTAAATATAATGATTTCTTCTCATTTTTACAGCATTTCACTGCCATAACATTTAGTGTACACATTCACTTGTACAACTGCCTCAGTCCTTAAGGGGTTAATGTTCATTTTTAAGTACAATAAATATCTACTCGATAATACATTTAAGTACCCCACATATATGCTTTGCTGTTATTCAGAATGAAATAGGATAGATTTATGTTTTATTTTGTTTATAACAACTCCATGTTATTTTTTTTTCTACCAGCAAACTGTAAAAAGAAAAGTCCACGACAAATTAATTACAATCCACTTTTATTTTTTATTCAAAATTACATCAATCGTCAATGTGAAAGCTTATTTAAAAATCATAATTTGTAACAAATAAACTCAGAAATTAATTCCGTACAGGTTTGTTTTTGTTTTTTTCATTTTGCTGTACTTCATTCTATGAAACAAAACAAAAAATAGAAAATATAAGAAACATTGAGTGTTTGAGAGATACGAGAGATCAATAGATAAGAATTTGTCTTGGAATTTGTTTTTGTTTAAATTACATAATAACTTAAATTTAAAACATGCAAAGACTATTTAGTAACATGATTTAGCAGACGCAAACAATGTTAAAAAGAGGAGGAATCCCCTGGAATCCCTATTAAAGGGAAGGCCCCAGGTCCACTTCTTGGCAATACATTATTTGATCCTCTGTATCACTGATTTCGTTTCCATTGGTGTTTTCACTGAACTGTAAGTTTGTTTTCATCTACGTTCCTCTGCGATTTACTTCCAAAGTGAAGAGTGATGCTCCCAAAATTCCTCAAAGGTCTGCCTCAGTCTGATTTACTGAATTCATGAATTTCTGCAAATCAGGTTTTAGCATTTTAAATGAAATGGTATGTTTTTGACACTTCCTGTGGAACTGGTTTACACACTTTCAAATAGAACAATGCCACACGTAACATACTTCGGCTACCTTAAATGTTAGCAGGTAGGTCAAATCACTAATATAGAGTTATCTTGTCTCTATGATAGATATACTAAGTGAGGAAAGACTGTACATCATTTCTGGAACATTCTACGAGAGATAACTAAAGTTAAATTACCTACAGCTCCACCTACTGTCCAAAGTGCTACTTACATTTGTACATGTACTTTTTTTACACCTCATTGTGTCCTTCTCTCCCCTCCTTCAACCCTTGCGATTCTCATCAACTGCAAAATCTTGCTTTGTCTATTTGTTCTCTCTAAGGACTTGCTGTGTAACTTACATGTCTGTAGCCATTAACCAGCGTAATAGATACTCGTTAAACCCAAATTCAGCACTTTCTCCTAGGGCTAAAATAAACTCGTAAGTATTTCAATATGGTATAAAATGTGACTAAATGTAATGCAAAGTAACACAAAATAAAATATATCCTAAAAAGCTACAATCAATATATAGTATCATTAATATTTATATAGCACCAATATATTCTGAAATGCTTTAGGATTAGAAAAAGGGTGTGCTAACAGACATGGAATTCAAATATAATGCCAGAGTAGTCGAACTGAAAGCATAGCTGACTTGGAATAATTTTCCATTTAAGCTATATTGACCTTAAATTTTAAATTCACTTTGAGTTCACTTTCAATTATCACTATATTAAATAACAGTGTTACCATACTTACAGGATTATATACTACACTTTCAGGGCTATTCACTATAGTGAGAATTATTCTGAATTCCAAGCTAATTTAAAATTTAAGGTCAAAGTAGCTGAATTGGAAATATAGCCAACTTTGATGATTTTGAAGCTTGGCTATTTTGACCTTACATTTGAAATTCATTTAATATTTCTGATAATTCTCACTTCAGTGGATAATCCTCTCAGTAGGGTTATCTAAATTGTATAAACCACTGCTCAAATCACATAAATTGTTCTGCATACAGTATACCTTGAAATGTGAATATTATTGTATAGTATTAATAGAATTAACCTTTAGTAATGATACTTGCACACGTTTTTATATATACAAAACAATTTAAAAAATACCGGTAAATATTCCACTCCTTGGAGGAATATTTAGATAATAATAAGTAGTGGTAATAAGGAAGCATGTGCTATGCAAATATTGTTTGTATGGAGGAGGGAGAGGCTCAAAGAATGTCAAATAATAATTTTTTTCATGTGCAGTAGAACTGCTGTTTATGCACATATTTATATACTAGAATTGTACATATTGAAAAAAAATTGGTTGCCCAAATCAATTTATCAACAAAAAAACAACAAAAACAAACAATGGGCTCTTTGGATTTCGTCCATGTGGTGTTTTGGTTCAGAGAAATTGGGTCTATGCGATCATAACAGTAAAAATGATTTGGACAAACCAAAATTGTAATGCAGTACATTAATAGGTGCATTCTTAGTTCAAAGATAAAGATGATTGATGGCAAAAAAATATATAATTGATGGTTTAGGGTCTGGTCAATAAATTTAGATTTTATTCACAGATCAAGTGAGAAAGAACCAATAGAGCTTGAAAAAGGTGGAGCAGAAAAAGTCTATATTTCTATTTTTATTACATATATAAGATATAAATATGATTTTTTTTTACTGTTCCTCCTTATTTTTTCCTCTACTGGTCACTGCTCAATTTATGTGAATACAATTCACATTTATTTCTGTTCCCTAAACATCAATTACCTTTTTTCCATCCATTATATTTTCTTTTGGCCCCGTGGATAGAACTCCAAATCACAAAACAGTTTGTCCATTTAGTTTGGTTCATGATGTGTCCATATAGCATTTCAGACAAATGGCGAATGGCCAATTGACGAAAATTTGGTCAAATCGTAATTCGTTTGAAACTGAATGCACAAGCCAATTATATACACGTTAGTCTGTATAACAGTGTAAATTTGCTGTCCCCTCAAAATAACTCAACACACAGCCATTAATGTCTAAACAGTTGGCAACCAAAGTGAGTACACCCCTTTAAACTCACCTGTATACCATGATAGACGCTGCTAGGCCAAGACCTCTTTGGGAACTATGACGCATTCGCTGCAATCCACTACTGAATCCCTATGAATTATGTGTATATATTAGAAATTATGATTTTTTTTTGTGAGAAAATCCATTTTCTGTGTGTACAACTGTAATTTTTAAGGAAGTTTGGTCAGGAAAATAAAATTGCATTTCTTTCCTGTTACTTCCTGAATGTTTTAGTGCACGGGAAAAAACAATGATATACACAGCTTCTGTCTATTTTGTCAACTTGGAAGTTGTAAATCTTGCAATAACCAAAAATATTTGTTTTTTATTGATATAGCTGATAGTAGACGTGCACAAACTCTGTTAATCCCAGGATGAACGAGTTGATTCGTTCATCAAACATGAATTAATAGAATCATTTGTCCTTAGATTAACAGGCATTTGATTTTGTTAAAGGACCACTATAGGCACCCAGACCAGACTTCAGCTCAATTACGTGGTCTGGGTGCCAGGTCCCCCTAGTTTGAACCCTGCAGCTGTAAACATAGCAGTTTCAGAGAACCTGTTATGTTTACATTAGGGTTAATCCAGCCTCTAGTGGCTGTTTTATTGACAGCCACTAGAGGCGCTTCTGCAATTCTCACTGTGAAAATCACAGTGAGAAAATGCTGACGTCCATAGGAAAGCATTGAGTAATGCTTTCCTATGGGCGGTTTGAATGTGCGCGCGGCTCTTGCCACGCATGCGCTTTCGGCTCTGACATCGGCAGCGCCGAGGGAGCCTGGCACTATAGTGGTCCTTTAAGCACAGTTAAATGGAGTATGTAGACTGTGTACAAGTCTAGCTGATATATACTGTGCTTCAGACAGTTCTGGGTTTATTTTGTAAAACCTTTTTTTTTCCAGGAACTGTGTTTTGTAGATCAATATAGCAATAAGGTGGCTTTAACTGTGTCATTAAATTCATGAGGAATTATAGAATTTAGTATTTAATTTTTTCACAAACATAAAGCATTGAAAATGTACACAGCAATACAAATAAAGTACAACTACAGCTAGACTAATGCAACAGTGTAACAATCCATAAGGTATGTTAAAAAAAAAGATATAGGCAGTTGAACGTAAAAAAAATGTGTTCCATAAACATACCAAATGCATGAAAATATATGTATTTTTGCTAAATATTAAGGGGATATGAGTGTACATTTGTACAGAGTGTATGTATACAGATGTCAATACATATAATTTGTAATATATATACCAATAAGGCCCAAAGAATTGAAAAACCATTGTGCATATGTAGCTTCTAATCAAAGGGAATTGTTGTCATAGTAAGTTTCTTTTTAATGAAAATGTGTGAGCATTGCTAAAGTTAAAGTTGTTTCTAGTTGTCTGTTGTTTTGTGGGGGGAGGTCATTTGTACCTGTTATCAGTGCAGTATTTGCCCGAGGCAAATGAGGCATTTGCCTTGTGGGGCACTTTCCAGGGGACGGCAAAAAATGCCGTCCCCAAATGCCCAGGCTAATGCCTTGTTAGCCTCGGGGCAGGCGGTTAGCTGAGCTCCGGGCGGGGAGCACATTCCGGCTCCCGGCATCACTTTACGGTGTGCACCTGGACCTCAACTGGCCACCCGCCTGCCTGCCTGCCTGCCCAAACAGCCCAGCCAGCAGCCCCACTGGACCCCAGGTAAAAATTCCACCCAGCTCCCCCAAAGGTAGGGAGGCTGGGTGGATTTAAATTAAAATAAAAAAATTATATGTGAGTGTTCTCTGACTTTGGCTTATCCTCTAAGATCCTTCTGATTGTGTCCTTGTTTGTACTGCGAATTGGAGCACCTTTCATGCACAGCCCCCATGCACAGATTCACAGTCCTGGTGGTTTCTAACCTTATCTCCTTGGACTATGTATATCTGCAAGGGTGAGCACAAATCTCTGCCTTCCGGCCTCCCACCTCTGGTAAGACCCTTACAGTCGGTCTGTCAGTGAGTTTGTGTGTGTATATTTGTTGGTGTGTGAGTGAGTGAATGTCTGTCAGTGTGTGTTTGTGTGTGTATGTGTGTCTGAGTGATTGTGTATGCCTGTCAGCGTGTGTGGGTGTCTGTCTGTGAGTGGGTGTGTGTGTGCGTCATTGTGTGTGTCTGTCAGTGACTGCGTGTGAGTCAGTAATTGTGTGTCTGTCAGATTGTCAAGTCAGTGTATCTGAGAGTGTTTCTGTCAGTCAAAGTGGATTAGTCTTTAACAGGAAGAGGTGTGGCCTTGACAGGAAGGGGTGGGGCATGTGTAAATTAGGGGGTGCCCGAGTTCCGCCATGCCTAGGGCAGCACAGATCCAAAATACACAACTGCCTGTTATCCAAAGGAGCACTGAAGTTTATTGTGTGAAAAAGTATGTGAGTAAAATATTAGTTATCAGATGAACTCAAAATTGGTGATTTAGAAAAAGTAGCCATAAAAATCTGATTACAACTGAGATCATACTTCCAGTTTACCAGATGTTTTCTGACAATTTTACTCATCACTACTGTTGCTTTTTAATGTTTTATTTTTGTTTTGTTTTTGTTTCATTTAACAGCTCGGCTGACCTGTGATGAAGATCGACATCAGTAACAGACATCAGTAGAAGACTTTGTGCTTGGTGAGAGATCTGAAACATTACATTGAAGAAAAAATGGAATCCAAGCACCAAAGAAATGTGCATTTACACATACATAGAAAATAATAATTGTATAGCACGGTCAAGCGCTGAAAGCAGCCTCTATAGCACACCCAGCTCATACAGGTTTAGTGCTGGGGATGAGCAAATGGAAAGGCCAGCAAGAAAAAGACTCACTGATTCAACAAATATAGTTTGGTAGGAGTTAATAAATGAATTATTATGGCTAGGTGGATAGGAGGAGGTTTGGGATAGAAGTGTGATATATAGAGGATACTAACTGAAGGAAGATAGGAAAAAGGAGAGGATGGAATGGAAAAATGCAATCACATGCACACCTCCTTTAGACTGTTTTCAGGCATTACATACCAGATGCATGCACACACTACAGAAATATACCCCACATCATAGATACACCCTACATTCACACACATCAGTAGCATTTGTTTTTGAAATATTATATACTTTGTTATATGAAAGTGTTGTATGACGTTATGTTTGTGAAAACATTTTACACATAGTACATGTTATAGTGTCGGTGTCAAAGGGTTGCTACATGCTTATATATGTGATGGTTTAAATATTGCATATTGGGCAAATGCATATGTCATTTGGACTTTGCTATCTAAGAACTAGTTATAGCAATGCTGTTGATGATATTACATTTTGTTTCGTGAGTTAGAGTTAGAGTAAGCATATTGCTACAATTCTAACAATTACTAATACAAATGCATAATGGTGAGTAATGTCTCATTGTTATGGCAACTGAATACGTTCTACCATAATTATTTGGAATCCTTTTAGGCAATTTAGAGTGTGTATGATATCTATTAAGACTTACTACAAATTGGCTTCATATAACAATATCCAGGGCCGCTATTCAGTTTGTGCAACCTATTATATAGTGAATAAACCCTTACTACTTAAAACTGTATACAGTATGCTTCATTCTGGAATGTTAATGTGATTGCATATGTCTGTTTTATTGATCTCTAAATAAAACTTACATTTAAAAATATGTGACAAAGTTTGTTATCCATTGGCTATTTTATTTTACCATTGTCTGTTTTTTTTTTTGTTTGTTTTTTCTGCTTACATTAATATGCCATGGATAGTGTTTAGTCATATCTTTGATAGTCTCTATGAGTTAACCACCCTATTACCAAACACAGGAGAAAACAAGTAATTTGTGTATGTGTTACTATTCAGGTAAATAAACATTTACAGGGCTACTCACTAAAGTGAAAATTCCTGGGAATTCAAAGGAAATGCATGGTGATTTTCAAATGTAAAGCCATAGTAGGCAAACTAAACACAGAACTAACTTACATTTTTCTTTATCATCTATTCTTGCCTATTGTTTGCCTGCACACAGGCATCTGTGATCCTAGGATCAGTCCTAAAAGTACGGATTTAATTCTTGACATATTTATGTTGTAAAGAACTTCCTGGTTCACAGAAAACCCAATTTATTCCCCTTACACCATAGACTCATAGAATATCTGCATGGTTTCTATCAAGTCTGCACTTAACTGAATCTTACTGCAAAAAAAAAAAAATGACGTGACCACATGGTGTCCTTGCCTGCTGGTGGCCAAGTCTGTGCTCTGCAAAAAATAAATGGCTTTAACTATGGATTATACTAAAATCTAAAAGTTAAATAAGAGGGCTTATACCTAAAAAATACAAAAGAAAATACGCTCATAGGGGATTAACGTTGATATAATAAAATGCCCCTTATTTATATATCACACTCACAAGATTGAGGTTGTTTTCAAGCCCATCAAAATTATGTAGATTCTCTTGGATCCCTCGTTGTTAAAGGAATGGATATTACATGCAAGAGATGAAAGATGACATAGTGTAACACTGTTTTGAAAAAGTATAAATTGGCTTTAATGGTTGCACTTACAGCATAAAAGGTGTAAAAAGGCCCATCAATACAAATCTGTCGTCCAGACAATGCAGGGAACGAAATCCTTGTAGAGATCTCAGCCAGATAGACAAATATAAAATCAAATAAAATTAAATAAAAGTTCAAATAACTCTACGCGTTTCGTCTGTCTTAGCAGACTTCCTCAGGAGTGATGAAGTGCTTCAAATCTTCTGGGTACTTTGTCCTCCATTTATAGGTCCTCCCGCCGTTTTTTCGGATCAGAATCAGCTGTAACTCATCTGTTATATTTCGGTCCGTAATGGTTTCCCATATATGGAGTTCCGGAGCGTCTCTGTGGAACGCACGTGCGTTCCACCAACCCGGAAACGTCCACCTTCATATCGGCTGGGCGGAAGTCATCGGCTATAGGACGCAATGCGTCTCACTGGAACGCACGTGCGTTCCATCTCACCCCCACGAAGCAGTCATCATGAAATAAAATTAAACAAATACATGGTATTAGAAATTTGTTCAAATCATTGTCATTATTAGCCAATGTAAAGGTATGTACTAAAACTCCAGTTATACTCTAAAATATATTCTGAAGGAGTAAGGCACTCATAGCGTTTCGTGGTCTTAAAGTGGTATCAGTATTTATCACACATAGTGGTATCAATATTTTTCACATATAATGATTCTGTACTCATTCTTCACATTCCTTGTTCGCAATCTATTTGTGGGGAGTATCTTTTAGATGTAAAAAGATATCCAAGATTAAATCAAGTAGAACATCACAATACAGGAATTAGATACAAAAAACAAAGGTAGTAATAGAGTAGAAAAAATAGGATACAGCAGCTGGAATAAGTGCACGGTGGAGAACCAGAGAGAGGGATTCTGGACTACAAAATAAGCCTAATAGAAGTAAAAGTGAAAATAAATATAAAAATAAAAATAAATATAAATATAAATATAAATAAAAATAAAATCAAATACCCGTAAAAAGCATTATACTATTATAAAAAACAAACTAAATCAAAATCCACATTCAGCCCTAGGGGCTGAAGTGTTTGCAGCTTATGAATCCAGAATCCCTCCCTCTGTCTGAGTTTCATCATAATATCCCCTCCTCTTATGTCCAAATTCACCCGTTCGATAACAACCCAGGATAAATTATGGGTCTTAAATGCTGGGCATACATTGCAATGTGTGGGGACTGAGTGGTTCCTAACCCCCTTCTTTATGTTGTTTAGATGTTCTAAAAAACGTATTTTAGCCTTGCGTCCTGTTCTCCCCACATATTGCGCTCCGCAGCCACAGCTAAGTAGATATACTACGTTGGTGGATAAGCATGTGGTATGCCCCTTAATTTTGAATTCCTCTCCCGTTGTACTTTTAAAGCCTGAGATATGACTTGGCATGAATCTACAAGCTTTGCATTTTCCGCATGTATAAAAACCCTTTCTACTGTTCTTTTCCTCCCTAGTTTTGTTAGAAGGTTTAAATAGACTAGGTGTCAGGTGGGTTGAAAAATTTCTCCCTTTTCTATAAATAACTTTGGGGATGTCTGGTAGTTGACATCTCAGAAATTCGTCCTGTTGTAAAATGGACCAATGTTTTTTAAAGATCTTATTGATGTGGAATGCTTTCGAGTTATACTGTGTGTTAAATGAGAACTCAAAGGGATTCTTTTTATTCGGTAATTTTTTATTCCTATCCACCAGGAGGTCTCCCCTGTTGACATTTTTAATCTTTTGCACCTCGGCTTGTAATTGATCTTTCTTATAACCCTTTTCTACGAATTTTCTAGTGAGGAACTCTGCCTGCTCTGTATATAGTTTTACGTCTGAACAGTTTCGTCTCAATCTGGTGTACTGGCTCTTCGGAACACCTGCAAGCCACTTGGGATGATGTCCACTATCCGATTGGATGAAACTGTTCATATCCGTAGGCTTGAAGTATGTTTTAGTTCTAATCTCCAGGTCTTCGATAAAGATCGTCAAGTCCAGGAAGTCTATAGTAGTATGGTTAAAGATGGGTGTGAATACCAATGAAAATGTGTTATCATTTAGATAAGAAAAGAAATTTATCAATTGTTCATCAGATCCTTTCCAGATTACAAGGATGTCATCGATGTACCGACGCCAGAGCACCAGGTTCGCCCCAAATGGACTATCGGCCCAAATGAAGGCTCTCTCCCAATAGTCCATAAATATGTTGGCGTAACTAGGGGCGAACCTGGTGCCCATAGCCGTACCCTTGATCTGTAGAAAAAATTCGTCATTGAACATAAAAAAATTATGTGTTAGAATAAACCCAATGGCCTCTAGTAAGAATGACCTAAAGTCAGAATCCACCGTGTCGTCCCCCTCTAAGTTCTCTCTCACTGCTTCTAATCCTTGTTTGTGATCTATCACTGAGTATAGGGAACTCACATCTAGAGTAATCCAGATGTAGTCCTTCTGCCATTCAATGGATTCCAGTTCTTGTAAAAGATGTTTAGTATCTTTTAGGTAAGATTTGGCAGTTTGCGCATATTTTTGTAGTGAGTGATCTATAAATTGAGATAACTTGGATGTGAGAGAATCGATTCCACTGATTATGGGTCTTCCTGGTGGGTTTGTTTTGGACTTGTGTACTTTCGGGAGAAAGTAAAATGTGGGGATCCTTGGGTGTTCTTGAAAAAGGAACTTATAGATGTTAGTATTAATCGTGTTCTTGGTCAGAGCCTTGTCTAGTAAAGTTTTCAGTTCATCTTTAAAAGGTATGTTTGGATTGCTAGAAAGCTTTATATACGTTGTTCTATCGCCTAGCAATCTATAGGCCTCTCCCAGGTAATATTCCGTGGACATCACCACTATGCCGCCCCCTTTGTCTGAATTCTTGATTATTATATCATCCCTTTTTTTCAAATTATTCAGAGTTTGTGTTTCTTTTTTAGTCATATTGTTACAAAACTCTTTTTTATTTGTCAGTTTCTCTAGATCCTTTGCTACCATTTTACCAAAAACTTCTATTTGACTGCCTTTATCATATGGGCAGAAGGTGGATCGGGGTCTAAATTCTTTTAGATGCTCTGTTTGGTATATAGATTCCATTTTTTGTCCTAGTGGGTCTTCTAGTTCCTTTTTAATAAAAAATCTCTATGCTAAGTTTTCTAACAAATTTCTGAAGGTCTATATAAACCTGAAATGGGTCTGGAGGGATATTGGGTGTATATTTAAGTCCCTTCTTTAAGATTAAGCATTCCTCATCTGTCAAATGCATCTTTGAGATATTAAATATCCCCATTGATTCCTCTTTATCACGTTGTTCAATGGCTAGATTTCCCTCTCCGGGCTTATTCGCCTTCTCTTTCCTGGGGTGTCTTGGTCCATCAATGGAGTGTATCGATTGGTTAGATCTATTCTGTGTGGATTGGTTAGATCTATTCTGTGTGATTTGGGGGCAAAATATTTGGTGATGCCCTTTTTCTTGACCCTTTGGTCTTGCTCCTTCTCTAAAAAATCTCTGTCTTGTGAGGTCTCTCTTTCTGAGTGTACGTCTACTCTACTTTGTTTAGGTTCATGACGTGTATTGGTCCTCCATTTATATTGTTGGTTATATGTAGGGACATACCTCTCCCTTTTACTTGGTGAGTTTTGTTTGTGGCTCCCATTTTCTTTTCTCGAGAAACGAGAGTTTTCGAATTCAAAGGAAATGCATGGTGATTTTCAAATGTAAAGCCATAGTAGGCAAACTAAACACAGAACTAACTTACATTTTTCTTTATCATCTATTCTTGCCTATTGTTTGCCTGCACACAGGCATCTGTGATCCTAGGATCAGTCCTAAAAGTACGGATTTAATTCTTGACATATTTATGTTGTAAAGAACTTCCTGGTTCACAGAAAACCCAATTTATTCCCCTTACACCATAGACTCATAGAATATCTGCATGGTTTCTATCAAGTCTGCACTTAACTGAATCTTACTGCAAAAAAAAAAAAATGACGTGACCACATGGTGTCCTTGCCTGCTGGTGGCCAAGTCTGTGCTCTGCAAAAAATAAATGGCTTTAACTATGGATTATACTAAAATCTAAAAGTTAAATAAGAGGGCTTATACCTAAAAAATACAAAAGAAAATACGCTCATAGGGGATTAACGTTGATATAATAAAATGCCCCTTATTTATATATCACACTCACAAGATTGAGGTTGTTTTCAAGCCCATCAAAATTATGTAGATTCTCTTGGATCCCTCGTTGTTAAAGGAATGGATATTACATGCAAGAGATGAAAGATGACATAGTGTAACACTGTTTTGAAAAAGTATAAATTGGCTTTAATGGTTGCACTTACAGCATAAAAGGTGTAAAAAGGCCCATCAATACAAATCTGTCGTCCAGACAATGCAGGGAACGAAATCCTTGTAGAGATCTCAGCCAGATAGACAAATATAAAATCAAATACAATTAAATAAAAGTTCAAATAACTCTACGCGTTTCGTCTGTCTTAGCAGACTTCCTCAGGAGTGATGAAGTGCTTCAAATCTTCTGGGTACTTTGTCCTCCATTTATAGGTCCTCCCGCCGTTTTTTCGGATCAGAATCAGCTGTAACTCATCTGTTATATTTCGGTCCGTAATGGTTTCCCATATATGGAGTTCCGGAGCGTCTCTGTGGAACGCACGTGCGTTCCACCAACCCGGAAACGTCCACCTTCATATCGGCTGGGCGGAAGTCATCGGCTATAGGACGCAATGCGTCTCACTGGAACGCACGTGCGTTCCATCTCACCCCCACGAAGCAGTCATCATGAAATAAAATTAAACAAATACATGGTATTAGAAATTTGTTCAAATCATTGTCATTATTAGCCAATGTAAAGGTATGTACTAAAACTCCAGTTATACTCTAAAATATATTCTGAAGGAGTAAGGCACTCATAGCGTTTCGTGGTCTTAAAGTGGTATCAGTATTTATCACACATAGTGGTATCAATATTTTTCACATATAATGATTCTGTACTCATTCTTCACATTCCTTGTTCGCAATCTATTTGTGGGGAGTATCTTTTAGATGTAAAAAGATATCCAAGATTAAATCAAGTAGAACATCACAATACAGGAATTAGATACAAAAAACAAAGGTAGTAATAGAGTAGAAAAAATAGGATACAGCAGCTGGAATAAGTGCACGGTGGAGAACCAGAGAGAGGGATTCTGGACTACAAAATAAGCCTAATAGAAGTAAAAGTGAAAATAAATATAAAAATAAAAATAAATATAAATATAAATATAAATAAAAATAAAATCAAATACCCGTAAAAAGCATTATACTATTATAAAAAACAAACTAAATCAAAATCCACATTCAGCCCTAGGGGCTGAAGTGTTTGCAGCTTATGAATCCAGAATCCCTCCCTCTGTCTGAGTTTCATCATAATATCCCCTCCTCTTATGTCCAAATTCACCCGTTCGATAACAACCCAGGATAAATTATGGGTCTTAAATGCTGGGCATACATTGCAATGTGTGGGGACTGAGTGGTTCCTAACCCCCTTCTTTATGTTGTTTAGATGTTCTAAAAAACGTATTTTAGCCTTGCGTCCTGTTCTCCCCACATATTGCGCTCCGCAGCCACAGCTAAGTAGATATACTACGTTGGTGGATAAGCATGTGGTATGCCCCTTAATTTTGAATTCCTCTCCCGTTGTTGTACTTTTAAAGCCTGAGATATGACTTGGCATGAATCTACAAGCTTTGCATTTTCCGCATGTATAAAAACCCTTTCTACTGTTCTTTTCCTCCCTAGTTTTGTTAGAAGGTTTAAATAGACTAGGTGTCAGGTGGGTTGAAAAATTTCTCCCTTTTCTATAAATAACTTTGGGGATGTCTGGTAGTTGACATCTCAGAAATTCGTCCTGTTGTAAAATGGACCAATGTTTTTTAAAGATCTTATTGACGTGGAATGCTTTCGAGTTATACTGTGTGTTAAATGAGAACTCAAAGGGATTCTTTTTATTCGGTAATTTTTTATTCCTATCCACCAGGAGGTCTCCCCTGTTGACATTTTTAATCTTTTGCACCTCGGCTTGTAATTGATCTTTCTTATAACCCTTTTCTACGAATTTTCTAGTGAGGAACTCTGCCTGCTCTGTATATAGTTTTACGTCTGAACAGTTTCGTCTCAATCTGGTGTACTGGCTCTTCGGAACACCTGCAAGCCACTTGGGATGATGTCCACTATCCGATTGGATGAAACTGTTCATATCCGTAGGCTTGAAGTATGTTTTAGTTCTAATCTCCAGGTCTTCGATAAAGATCGTCAAGTCCAGGAAGTCTATAGTAGTATGGTTAAAGATGGGTGTGAATACCAATGAAAATGTGTTATCATTTAGATAAGAAAATAAATTTATCAATTGTTCATCAGATCCTTTCCAGATTACAAGGATGTCATCGATGTACCGACGCCAGAGCACCAGGTTCGCCCCAAATGGACTATCGGCCCAAATGAAGGCTCTCTCCCAATAGTCCATAAATATGTTGGCGTAACTAGGGGCGAACCTGGTGCCCATGGCCGTACCCTTGATCTGTAGAAAAAATTCGTCATTGAACATAAAAAAATTATGTGTTAGAATAAACCCAATGGCCTCTAGTAAGAATGACCTAAAGTCAGAATCCACCGTGTCGTCCCCCTCTAAGTTCTCTCTCACTGCTTCTAATCCTTGTTTGTGATCTATCACTGAGTATAGGGAACTCACATCTAGAGTAATCCAGATGTAGTCCTTCTGCCATTCAATGGATTCCAGTTCTTGTAAAAGATGTTTAGTATCTTTTAGGTAAGATTTGGCAGTTTGCGCATATTTTTGTAGTGAGTGATCTATAAATTGAGATAACTTGGATGTGAGAGAATCGATTCCACTGATTATGGGTCTTCCTGGTGGGTTTGTTTTGGACTTGTGTACTTTCGGGAGAAAGTAAAATGTGGGGATCCTTGGGTGTTCTTGAAAAAGGAACTTATAGATGTTAGCATTAATCGTGTTCTTGGTCAGAGCCTTGTCTAGTAAAGTTTTCAGTTCATCTTTAAAAGGTATGTTTGGATTGCTAGAAAGCTTTATATACGTTGTTCTATCGCCTAGCAATCTATAGGCCTCTCCCAGGTAATATTCCGTGGACATCACCACTATGCCGCCCCCTTTGTCTGAATTCTTGATTATTATATCATCCCTTTTTTTCAAATTATTCAGAGTTTGTGTTTCTTTTTTAGTCATATTGTTACAAAACTCTTTTTTATTTGTCAGTTTCTCTAGATCCTTTGCTACCATTTTACCAAAAACTTCTATTTGACTGCCTTTATCATATGGGCAGAAGGTGGATCGGGGTCTAAATTCTTTTAGATGCTCTGTTTGGTATATAGATTCCATTTTTTGTCCTAGTGGGTCTTCTAGTTCCTTTTTAATAAAAAATCTCTATGCTAAGTTTTCTAACAAATTTCTGAAGGTCTATATAAACCTGAAATGGGTCTGGAGGGATATTGGGTGTATATTTAAGTCCCTTCTTTAAGATTAAGCATTCCTCATCTGTCAAATGCATCTTTGAGATATTAAATATCCCCATTGATTCCTCTTTATCACGTTGTTCAATGGCTAGATTTCCCTCTCCGGGCTTATTCGCCTTCTCTTTCCTGGGGTGTCTTGGTCCATCAATGGAGTGTATCGATTGGTTAGATCTATTCTGTGTGGATTGGTTAGATCTATTCTGTGTGATTTGGGGGCAAAATATTTGGTGATGCCCTTTTTCTTGACCCTTTGGTCTTGCTCCTTCTCTAAAAAATCTCTGTCTTGTGAGGTCTCTCTTTCTGAGTGTACGTCTACTCTACTTTGTTTAGGTTCATGACGTGTATTGGTCCTCCATTTATATTGTTGGTTATATGTAGGGACATACCTCTCCCTTTTACTTGGTGAGTTTTGTTTGTGGCTCCCATTTTCTTTTCTCGAGAAACGAGAGTTTTCGAATTCAAAGGAAATGCATGGTGATTTTCAAATGTAAAGCCATAGTAGGCAAACTAAACACAGAACTAACTTACATTTTTCTTTATCATCTATTCTTGCCTATTGTTTGCCTGCACACAGGCATCTGTGATCCTAGGATCAGTCCTAAAAGTACGGATTTAATTCTTGACATATTTATGTTGTAAAGAACTTCCTGGTTCACAGAAAACCCAATTTATTCCCCTTACACCATAGACTCATAGAATATCTGCATGGTTTCTATCAAGTCTGCACTTAACTGAATCTTACTGCAAAAAAAAAAAAATGACGTGACCACATGGTGTCCTTGCCTGCTGGTGGCCAAGTCTGTGCTCTGCAAAAAATAAATGGCTTTAACTATGGATTATACTAAAATCTAAAAGTTAAATAAGAGGGCTTATACCTAAAAAATACAAAAGAAAATACGCTCATAGGGGATTAACGTTGATATAATAAAATGCCCCTTATTTATATATCACACTCACAAGATTGAGGTTGTTTTCAAGCCCATCAAAATTATGTAGATTCTCTTGGATCCCTCGTTGTTAAAGGAATGGATATTACATGCAAGAGATGAAAGATGACATAGTGTAACACTGTTTTGAAAAAGTATAAATTGGCTTTAATGGTTGCACTTACAGCATAAAAGGTGTAAAAAGGCCCATCAATACAAATCTGTCGTCCAGACAATGCAGGGAACGAAATCCTTGTAGAGATCTCAGCCAGATAGACAAATATAAAATCAAATACAATTAAATAAAAGTTCAAATAACTCTACGCGTTTCGTCTGTCTTAGCAGACTTCCTCAGGAGTGATGAAGTGCTTCAAATCTTCTGGGTACTTTGTCCTCCATTTATAGGTCCTCCCGCCGTTTTTTCGGATCAGAATCAGCTGTAACTCATCTGTTATATTTCGGTCCGTAATGGTTTCCCATATATGGAGTTCCGGAGCGTCTCTGTGGAACGCACGTGCGTTCCACCAACCCGGAAACGTCCACCTTCATATCGGCTGGGCGGAAGTCATCGGCTATAGGACGCAATGCGTCTCACTGGAACGCACGTGCGTTCCATCTCACCCCCACGAAGCAGTCATCATGAAATAAAATTAAACAAATACATGGTATTAGAAATTTGTTCAAATCATTGTCATTATTAGCCAATGTAAAGGTATGTACTAAAACTCCAGTTATACTCTAAAATATATTCTGAAGGAGTAAGGCACTCATAGCGTTTCGTGGTCTTAAAGTGGTATCAGTATTTATCACACATAGTGGTATCAATATTTTTCACATATAATGATTCTGTACTCATTCTTCACATTCCTTGTTCGCAATCTATTTGTGGGGAGTATCTTTTAGATGTAAAAAGATATCCAAGATTAAATCAAGTAGAACATCACAATACAGGAATTAGATACAAAAAACAAAGGTAGTAATAGAGTAGAAAAAATAGGATACAGCAGCTGGAATAAGTGCACGGTGGAGAACCAGAGAGAGGGATTCTGGACTACAAAATAAGCCTAATAGAAGTAAAAGTGAAAATAAATATAAAAATAAAAATAAATATAAATATAAATATAAATAAAAATAAAATCAAATACCCGTAAAAAGCATTATACTATTATAAAAAACAAACTAAATCAAAATCCACATTCAGCCCTAGGGGCTGAAGTGTTTGCAGCTTATGAATCCAGAATCCCTCCCTCTGTCTGAGTTTCATCATAATATCCCCTCCTCTTATGTCCAAATTCACCCGTTCGATAACAACCCAGGATAAATTATGGGTCTTAAATGCTGGGCATACATTGCAATGTGTGGGGACTGAGTGGTTCCTAACCCCCTTCTTTATGTTGTTTAGATGTTCTAAAAAACGTATTTTAGCCTTGCGTCCTGTTCTCCCCACATATTGCGCTCCGCAGCCACAGCTAAGTAGATATACTACGTTGGTGGATAAGCATGTGGTATGCCCCTTAATTTTGAATTCCTCTCCCGTTGTTGTACTTTTAAAGCCTGAGATATGACTTGGCATGAATCTACAAGCTTTGCATTTTCCGCATGTATAAAAACCCTTTCTACTGTTCTTTTCCTCCCTAGTTTTGTTAGAAGGTTTAAATAGACTAGGTGTCAGGTGGGTTGAAAAATTTCTCCCTTTTCTATAAATAACTTTGGGGATGTCTGGTAGTTGACATCTCAGAAATTCGTCCTGTTGTAAAATGGACCAATGTTTTTTAAAGATCTTATTGATGTGGAATGCTTTCGAGTTATACTGTGTGTTAAATGAGAACTCAAAGGGATTCTTTTTATTCGGTAATTTTTTATTCCTATCCACCAGGAGGTCTCCCCTGTTGACATTTTTAATCTTTTGCACCTCGGCTTGTAATTGATCTTTCTTATAACCCTTTTCTACGAATTTTCTAGTGAGGAACTCTGCCTGCTCTGTATATAGTTTTACGTCTGAACAGTTTCGTCTCAATCTGGTGTACTGGCTCTTCGGAACACCTGCAAGCCACTTGGGATGATGTCCACTATCCGATTGGATGAAACTGTTCATATCCGTAGGCTTGAAGTATGTTTTAGTTCTAATCTCCAGGTCTTCGATAAAGATCGTCAAGTCCAGGAAGTCTATAGTAGTATGGTTAAAGATGGGTGTGAATACCAATGAAAATGTGTTATCATTTAGATAAGAAAAGAAATTTATCAATTGTTCATCAGATCCTTTCCAGATTACAAGGATGTCATCGATGTACCGACGCCAGAGCACCAGGTTCGCCCCAAATGGACTATCGGCCCAAATGAAGGCTCTCTCCCAATAGTCCATAAATATGTTGGCGTAACTAGGGGCGAACCCGGTGCCCATGGCCGTACCCTTGATCTGTAGAAAAAATTCGTCATTGAACATAAAAAAATTATGTGTTAGAATAAACCCAATGGTCTCTAGTAAGAATGACCTAAAGTCAGAATCCACCGTGTCGTCCCCCTCTAAGTTCTCTCTCACTGCTTCTAATCCTTGTTTGTGATCTATCACTGAGTATAGGGAACTCACATCTAGAGTAATCCAGATGTAGTCCTTCTGCCATTCAATGGATTCCAGTTCTTGTAAAAGATGTTTAGTATCTTTTAGGTAAGATTTGGCAGTTTGCGCATATTTTTGTAGTGAGTGATCTATAAATTGAGATAACTTGGATGTGAGAGAATCGATTCCACTGATTATGGGTCTTCCTGGTGGGTTTGTTTTGGACTTGTGTACTTTCGGGAGAAAGTAAAATGTGGGGATCCTTGGGTGTTCTTGAAAAAGGAACTTATAGATGTTAGTATTAATCGTGTTCTTGGTCAGAGCCTTGTCTAGTAAAGTTTTCAGTTCATCTTTAAAAGGTATGTTTGGATTGCTAGAAAGCTTTATATACGTTGTTCTATCGCCTAGCAATCTATAGGCCTCTCCCAGGTAATATTCCGTGGACATCACCACTATGCCGCCCCCTTTGTCTGAATTCTTGATTATTATATCATCCCTTTTTTTCAAATTATTCAGAGTTTGTGTTTCTTTTTTAGTCATATTGTTACAAAACTCTTTTTTATTTGTCAGTTTCTCTAGATCCTTTGCTACCATTTTACCAAAAACTTCTATTTGACTGCCTTTATCATATGGGCAGAAGGTGGATCGGGGTCTAAATTCTTTTAGATGCTCTGTTTGGTATATAGATTCCATTTTTTGTCCTAGTGGGTCTTCTAGTTCCTTTTTAATAAAAAATCTCTTTATGCTAAGTTTTCTAACAAATTTCTGAAGGTCTATATAAACCTGAAATGGGTCTGGAGGGATATTGGGTGTATATTTAAGTCCCTTCTTTAAGATTAAGCATTCCTCATCTGTCAAATGCATCTTTGAGATATTAAATATCCCCATTGATTCCTCTTTATCACGTTGTTCAATGGCTAGATTTCCCTCTCCGGGCTTATTCGCCTTCTCTTTCCTGGGGTGTCTTGGTCCATCAATGGAGTGTATCGATTGGTTAGATCTATTCTGTGTGGATTGGTTAGATCTATTCTGTGTGATTTGGGGGCAAAATATTTGGTGATGCCCTTTTTCTTGACCCTTTGGTCTTGCTCCTTCTCTAAAAAATCTCTGTCTTGTGAGGTCTCTCTTTCTGAGTGTACGTCTACTCTACTTTGTTTAGGTTCATGATGTGTATTGGTCCTCCATTTATATTGTTGGTTATATGTAGGGACATACCTCTCCCTTTTACTTGGTGAGTTTTGTTTGTGGCTCCCATTTTCTTTTCTCGAGAAACGAGAGTCATTTTGTACATAATTATCAGACTTTCTTTTGTTATAATTGGAATAGAAATTTTGATTACTGCGTCTGTCTTTCTTATTTTTGATGGAAAATAGTTGTGTTTCTTTATCTCTTTTGTCCCTTTTATATTTACTGTTTTTGGTTTCCGCTATTTTTTCGTCCATTTTCTGGACTCTGTCATAGACAGTTTTCTCTTTTTGTATATATTCGGGACTTCTTTTGTTAAAGGAATTGTTTTTTTCTAAATCACCCAATTCCTGTGTCACCTTACTTAAATTCTCTTTTTCGTAATCTACTATAATTTCCATCAAAACTGTAGCACATGTTTCTAACGCCCTGTCCCACCTTTCGGCATGGTGTGAGTTCTCCAACCCATTGGCGGGGTTTTTAGATAATCTTAAGCCTCTGGGTATGAGACCTTCTTTAATATACCCTTCCAGGAAGGAAATCTCCCACCACTTTTTAGTCTCCTTTATGGATAATCTTTCTAGTGTTCTAAAGAACGTATCGATTCCCTGGTCTACATTTTGGGGATTATCATGGCTATCTGAGAATAATAGTTGGAACTTATCAGCCCTCCGTTGTTTCAATTCAGAAAACATTTTACAGTTATGGTCTATGGCAAGAGGAAAAATACAGTATATAGAAATGCAAGTTTTAGACCACCCAAGTGCAGTATGTGAAGAATATGCAAAAGGATAATTACTTCCCTTCGTATGGTAAGGTATAGCAAAAGGATTCCTCTTAATCCTCAAAATACACAGAAACAAAGCAAGATATACCTATACCTAAAAAATACAAAAGAAAATACGCTCATAGGGGATTAACGTTGATATAATAAAATGCCCCTTATTTATATATCACACTCACAAGATTGAGGTTGTTTTCAAGCCCATCAAAATTATGTAGATTCTCTTGGATCCCTCGTTGTTAAAGGAATGGATATTACATGCAAGAGATGAAAGATGACATAGTGTAACACTGTTTTGAAAAAGTATAAATTGGCTTTAATGGTTGCACTTACAGCATAAAAGGTGTAAAAAGGCCCATCAATACAAATCTGTCGTCCAGACAATGCAGGGAACGAAATCCTTGTAGAGATCTCAGCCAGATAGACAAATATAAAATCAAATAAAATTAAATAAAAGTTCAAATAACTCTACGCGTTTCGTCTGTCTTAGCAGACTTCCTCAGGAGTGATGAAGTGCTTCAAATCTTCTGGGTACTTTGTCCTCCATTTATAGGTCCTCCCGCCGTTTTTTCGGATCAGAATCAGCTGTAACTCATCTGTTATATTTCGGTCCGTAATGGTTTCCCATATATGGAGTTCCGGAGCGTCTCTGTGGAACGCACGTGCGTTCCACCAACCCGGAAACGTCCACCTTCATATCGGCTGGGCGGAAGTCATCGGCTATAGGACGCAATGCGTCTCACTGGAACGCACGTGCGTTCCATCTCACCCCCACGAAGTAGTCATTATGAAATAAAATTAAACAAATACATGGTATTATTTATATTTATATTTATTTTTATTTTTATTTTTATATTTATATTTATTTTCACTTTTACTTCTATTAGGCTTATTTTGTAGTCCAGAATCCCTCTCTCTGGTTCTCCACCGTGCACTTATTCCAGCTGCTGTATCCTATTTTTTCTACTCTATTACTACCTTTGTTTTTTGTATCTAATTCCTGTATTGTGATGTTCTACTTGATTTAATCTTGGATATCTTTTTACATCTAAAAGATACTCCCCACAAATAGATTGCGAACAAGGAATGTGAAGAATGAGTACAGAATCATTATATGTGAAAAATATTGATACCACTATGTGTGATAAATACTGATACCACTTTAAGACCACGAAACGCTATGAGTGCCTTACTCCTTCAGAATATATTTTAGAGTATAACTGGAGTTTTAGTACATACCTTTACATTGGCTAATAATGACAATGATTTGAACAAATTTCTAATACCATGTATTTGTTTAATATTATTTCATGATGACTGCTTCGTGGGGGTGAGATGGAACACACGTGCGTTCCAGTGAGACGCATTGCGTCCTATAGCCGATGACTTCCGCCCAGCCGATATGAAGGTGGACGTTTCCGGGTTGGTGGAACGCACGTGCGTTCCACAGAGACGCTCCGGAACTCCATATATGGGAAACCATTACGGACCGAAATATAACAGATGAGTTACAGCTGATTCTGATCCGAAAAAACGGGGGGAGGACCTATAAATGGAGGACAAAGTACCCAGAAGATTTGAAGCACTTCATCACTCCTGAGGAAGTCTGCTAAGACAGACGAAACGCGTAGAGTTATTTGAACTTTTATTTAATTTTATTTGATTTTATATTTGTCTATCTGGCTGAGATCTCTACAAGGATTTCGTTCCCTGCATTGTCTGGACGACAGATTTGTATTGATGGGCCTTTTTACACCTTTTATGCTGTAAGTGCAACCATTAAAGCCAATTTATACTTTTTCAAAACAGTGTTACACTATGTCATCTTTCATCTCTTGCATGTAATATCCATTCCTTTAACAACGAGGGATCCAAGAGAATCTACATAATTTTGATGGGCTTGAAAACAACCTCAATCTTGTGAGTGTGATATATAAATAAGGGGCATTTTATTATATCAACGTTAATCCCCTATGAGCGTATTTTCTTTTGTATTTTTTAGGTATAGGTATATCTTGCTTTGTTTCTGTGTATTTTGAGGATTAAGAGGAATCCTTTTGCTATACCTTACCATACGAAGGGAAGTAATTATCCTTTTGCATATTCTTCACATACTGCACTTGGGTGGTCTAAAACTTGCATTTCTATATACTGTATTTTTCCTCTTGCCATAGACCATAACTGTAAAATGTTTTCTGAATTGAAACAACGGAGGGCTGATAAGTTCCAACTATTATTCTCAGATAGCCATGATAATCCCCAAAATGTAGACCAGGGAATCGATACGTTCTTTAGAACACTAGAAAGATTATCCATAAAGGAGACTAAAAAGTGGTGGGAAATTTCCTTCCTGGAAGGGTATATTAAAGAAGGTCTCATACCCAGAGGCTTAAGATTATCTAAAAACCCCGCCAATGGGTTGGAGAACTCACACCATGCCGAAAGGTGGGACAGGGCGTTAGAAACATGTGCTACAGTTTTGATGGAAATTATAGTAGATTACGAAAAAGAGAATTTAAGTAAGGTGACACAGGAATTGGGTGATTTAGAAAAAAACAATTCCTTTAACAAAAGAAGTCCCGAATATATACAAAAAGAGAAAACTGTCTATGACAGAGTCCAGAAAATGGACGAAAAAATAGCGGAAACCAAAAACAGTAAATATAAAAGGGACAAAAGAGATAAAGAAACACAACTATTTTCCATCAAAAATAAGAAAGACAGACGCAGTAATCAAAATTTCTATTCCAATTATAACAAAAGAAAGTCTGATAATTATGTACAAAATGACTCTCGTTTCTCGAGAAAAGAAAATGGGAGCCACAAACAAAACTCACCAAGTAAAAGGGAGAGGTATGTCCCTACATATAACCAACAATATAAATGGAGGACCAATACACATCATGAACCTAAACAAAGTAGAGTAGACGTACACTCAGAAAGAGAGACCTCACAAGACAGAGATTTTTTAGAGAAGGAGCAAGACCAAAGGGTCAAGAAAAAGGGCATCACCAAATATTTTGCCCCCAAATCACACAGAATAGATCTAACCAATCCACACAGAATAGATCTAACCAATCGATACACTCCATTGATGGACCAAGACACCCCAGGAAAGAGAAGGCGAATAAGCCCGGAGAGGGAAATCTAGCCATTGAACAACGTGATAAAGAGGAATCAATGGGGATATTTAATATCTCAAAGATGCATTTGACAGATGAGGAATGCTTAATCTTAAAGAAGGGACTTAAATATACACCCAATATCCCTCCAGACCCATTTCAGGTTTATATAGACCTTCAGAAATTTGTTAGAAAACTTAGCATAAAGAGATTTTTTATTAAAAAGGAACTAGAAGACCCACTAGGACAAAAAATTGAATCTATATACCAAACAGAGCATCTAAAAGAATTTAGACCCCGATCCACCTTCTGCCCATATGATAAAGGCAGTCAAATAGAAGTTTTTGGTAAAATGGTAGCAAAGGATCTAGAGAAACTGACAAATAAAAAAGAGTTTTGTAACAATATGACTAAAAAAGAAACACAAACTCTGAATAATTTGAAAAAAAGGGATGATATAATAATCAAGAATTCAGACAAAGGGGGCGGCATAGTGGTGATGTCCACGGAATATTACCTGGGAGAGGCCTATAGATTGCTAGGCGATAGAACAACGTATATAAAGCTTTCTAGCAATCCAAACATACCTTTTAAAGATGAACTGAAAACTTTACTAGACAAGGCTCTGACCAAGAACACGATTAATACTAACATCTATAAGTTCCTTTTTCAAGAACACCCAAGGATCCCCACATTTTACTTTCTCCCGAAAGTACACAAGTCCAAAACAAACCCACCAGGAAGACCCATAATCAGTGGAATCGATTCTCTCACATCCAAGTTATCTCAATTTATAGATCACTCACTACAAAAATATGCGCAAACTGCCAAATCTTACCTAAAAGATACTAAACATCTTTTACAAGAACTGGAATCCATTGAATGGCAGAAGGACTACATCTGGATTACTCTAGATGTGAGTTCCCTATACTCAGTGATAGATCACAAACAAGGATTAGAAGCAGTGAGAGAGAACTTAGAGGGGGACGACACGGTGGATTCTGACTTTAGGTCATTCTTACTAGAGGCCATTGGGTTTATTCTAACACATAATTTTTTTATGTTCAATGACGAATTTTTTCTACAGATCAAGGGTACGGCCATGGGCACCAGGTTCGCCCCTAGTTACGCCAACATATTTATGGACTATTGGGAGAGAGCCTTCATTTGGGCCGATAGTCCATTTGGGGCGAACCTGGTGCTCTGGCGTCGGTACATCGATGACATCCTTGTAATCTGGAAAGGATCTGATGAACAATTGATAAATTTCTTTTCTTATCTAAATGATAACACATTTTCATTGGTATTCACACCCATCTTTAACCATACTACTATAGACTTCCTGGACTTGACGATCTTTATCGAGGACCTGGAGATTAGAACTAAAACATACTTCAAGCCTACGGATATGAACAGTTTCATCCAATCGGATAGTGGACATCATCCCAAGTGGCTTGCAGGTGTTCCGAAGAGCCAGTACACCAGATTGAGACGAAACTGTTCAGACGTAAAACTATATACAGAGCAGGCAGAGTTCCTCACTAGAAAATTCGTAGAAAAGGGTTATAAGAAAGATCAATTACAAGCCGAGGTGCAAAAGATTAAAAATGTCAACAGGGGAGACCTCCTGGTGGATAGGAATAAAAAATTACCGAATAAAAAGAATCCCTTTGAGTTCTCATTTAACACACAGTATAACTCGAAAGCATTCCACATCAATAAGATCTTTAAAAAACATTGGTCCATTTTACAACAGGACGAATTTCTGAGATGTCAACTACCAGACATCCCCAAAGTTATTTATAGAAAAGGGAGAAATTTTTCAACCCACCTGACACCTAGTCTATTTAAACCTTCTAACAAAACTAGGGAGGAAAAGAACAGTAGAAAGGGTTTTTATACATGCGGAAAATGCAAAGCTTGTAGATTCATGCCAAGTCATATCTCAGGCTTTAAAAGTACAACAACGGGAGAGGAATTCAAAATTAAGGGGCATACCACATGCTTATCCACCAACGTAGTATATCTACTTAGCTGTGGCTGCGGAGCGCAATATGTGGGGAGAACAGGACGCAAGGCTAAAATACGTTTTTTAGAACATCTAAACAACATAAAGAAGGGGGTTAGGAACCACTCAGTCCCCACACATTGCAATGTATGCCCAGCATTTAAGACCCATAATTTATCCTGGGTTGTTATCGAACGGGTGAATTTGGACATAAGAGGAGGGGATATTATGATGAAACTCAGACAGAGGGAGGGATTCTGGATTCATAAGCTGCAAACACTTCAGCCCCTAGGGCTGAATGTGGATTTTGATTTAGTTTGTTTTTTATAATAGTATAATGCTTTTTACGGGTATTTGATTTTATTTTTATTTTTATTTATATTTATATTTATTTTTATTTTTATTTTTATATTTATATTTATTTTCACTTTTACTTCTATTAGGCTTATTTTGTAGTCCAGAATCCCTCTCTCTGGTTCTCCACCGTGCACTTATTCCAGCTGCTGTATCCTATTTTTTCTACTCTATTACTACCTTTGTTTTTTGTATCTAATTCCTGTATTGTGATGTTCTACTTGATTTAATCTTGGATATCTTTTTACATCTAAAAGATACTCCCCACAAATAGATTGCGAACAAGGAATGTGAAGAATGAGTACAGAATCATTATATGTGAAAAATATTGATACCACTATGTGTGATAAATACTGATACCACTTTAAGACCACGAAACGCTATGAGTGCCTTACTCCTTCAGAATATATTTTAGAGTATAACTGGAGTTTTAGTACATACCTTTACATTGGCTAATAATGACAATGATTTGAACAAATTTCTAATACCATGTATTTGTTTAATTTTATTTCATGATGACTGCTTCGTGGGGGTGAGATGGAACGCACGTGCGTTCCAGTGAGACGCATTGCGTCCTATAGCCGATGACTTCCGCCCAGACGATATGAAGGTGGACGTTTCCGGGTTGGTGGAACGCACGTGCGTTCCACAGAGACGCTCCGGAACTCCATATATGGGAAACCATTACGGACCGAAATATAACAGATGAGTTACAGCTGATTCTGATCCGAAAAAACGGCGGGAGGACCTATAAATGGAGGACAAAGTACCCAGAAGATTTGAAGCACTTCATCACTCCTGAGGAAGTCTGCTAAGACAGACGAAACGCGTAGAGTTATTTGAACTTTTATTTCATTTTATTTGATTTTATATTTGTCTATCTGGCTGAGATCTCTACAAGGATTTCGTTCCCTGCATTGTCTGGACGACAGATTTGTATTGATGGGCCTTTTTACACCTTTTATGCTGTAAGTGCAACCATTAAAGCCAATTTATACTTTTTCAAAACAGTGTTACACTATCTCATCTTTCATCTCTTGCATGTAATATCCATTCCTTTAACAACGAGGGATCCAAGAGAATCTACATAATTTTGATGGGCTTGAAAACAACCTCAATCTTGTGAGTGTGATATATAAATAAGGGGCATTTTATTATATCAACGTTAATCCCCTATGAGCGTATTTTCTTTTGTATTTTTTAGGTATAGGTATATCTTGCTTTGTTTCTGTGTATTTTGAGGATTAAGAGGAATCCTTTTGCTATACCTTACCATACGAAGGGAAGTAATTATCCTTTTGCATATTCTTCACATACTGCACTTGGGTGGTCTAAAACTTGCATTTCTAAATAAGAGGGCTTATCTGTTTTAAAGCTCTGGGAATCTATGACAATATCACATTCTGAACAGATTTTCATGTGTTACATTTTATACTGGAAATGGATGAAACAGCCTAACGTTGATTGTCACAGTTGACTTCGACCCCCATTCAGCATGAGGCTAATGTGGGCTTACTAACCACTCTTATTGTAGATAATACATTAATTTAGCGATAGCATGAGCCAAATAGAAGCTGATGGTATCTATCTGGATTAACAACATATATCATTAAATCTGAGCTCACTGCTCTAAACTCTGAAATATCATATCTATAAGAACAGCTAATAAAATAAAATAAACATTAACAAAGCACTCAGTAATGGTGATAATCTGTGAATAAAACTGTTTAGTTGTGTAATAAATATATGCTACGCATTGGTTACATCCTGTTTCAAAGACACCAAACATAGAATTTGTAAGCTTCATTTGTTATCAGATTTGTATTTATTATCTGCAATTGAAAGGCATGCATGGGGCCCTGAGAGGCGCACACACACATACATACATACATACATACATACATACACAGACAGACAGATAGATAGATACATACACACACACACACAAAGACATACAGACAGACACATGCAGACAGAGACACATACACACAGACAGACAGGCACACATACAGACACACACAGAGACACCTACATACATACACAGACACATACAGAGACACACACACACATACATACATACAAACATACATACATACACAGACAGACAGATACATACACCCTTGAACGTGCGGCCCCGGCGGTTTTCTGCACGGTCCGTAGCAACAACACATGGTGGCGGTCACCTGGTTGCAGGGGTCCACAGGGTGGCTGGCCCCCCTGGAGTGGTGGGCCCGGTCGCAGCTGCGACCCCTGCGACCGCGGTATTTACCCCACTGTGTCAATGCAATTTTGTTTTTATTCACTTTTTCATTTTTTATGCCCCTTGTTTCTTAATGAATATACTTCCCCCATTACCACTTGTCTTCATTTATATTAATTGTGTTTTTTAATTGCTACAAATCTCAATACCAGAATGCCACCATTTTGGCATCCTATGTCCATGATGTCCCTTCTGTGGGATTACTTTGATTGTTGCAGTCTGGGTAAATTATATTAGCAAATTAAATTAAACTCTGCTTAAGCTCCAACCATTGCAAAAACTGACAAAAAGCATACTCCCCTTTTTTTCCCATTAAAAACCTAAACCTGCAAAGTGACATAGCCACTTTAACTGTGAAATGGACTTCTGGGGCCGAAAAACATGGTGCATTGAAATGTGCTCTATGTGCTAGAGTGCTAGACGTATGTTGGCTATGCTGATTTTTCATAATATTTAATTACAAATGAATCTTTCATGGCAGTATAGAAGTTCAGGATATAGATCCATAAATCTTTTCGTTCCAGATCTATGCAGCAAATTGAACCTCCACAATAAAATATTACTCCACAAATGGGCTCTAGAGCCTTCATACTAACATTTATTAGGAAGACCTTTCAGATCAATGTGCAAAAACAATAAAACCACTTGTTTTGCAACTTTTTTAATGTTTCCATCTCTCATATGGTTTAGAAAATACCTGATGGCCAAAGGAACTCATATCAGTCTGAGGATTTATACTTATTTCAGAGGAAAAACTAGAAATAAATAATAGAAAGGTATTTTAAGACACATTTTGTACCTGGTAAACTTTAGTATGGGAAAGTGCATTCTTCAACAGAAATAAGGGGGAGAGATCCAATGTCTATCCACCACACATGGGGGATAGCACTGATTCCCACTTCCCGTATTTCACCTAAACTGTGCTTCCTATAGGGGGCTATCCCTAAAATAACTAAGTAGGAATAACAAAATCCCAGTACTCCCGTCCTACATGCTAAGGGCTGCTAATGCCCAAATACTCACTGTCTAATAGATATATCCCCAGTAATGAAAACATGCATGCATTTAATTATGCATTCTTATATTGGGGGTTTATCTAAAAACTGCTTGCAAAAGCTGCAGATCCTATGTCAAAAGCCTTTGCAAGCCCTCCCCATCTAACACAGACAAGTTTGCCCTTATCATGTTCTACAGCCAAAATGACTGAGAACACTTTTCAGTAAATTATTTAGTACTCCACAAATGACCAAACCTAAAGGGATACTATAGTGTCAGGAATACAAACATGTATTCCTGGCACTATAGTGGTTAACTAACCATTTAGGTGACCAGCCCCCCCCCTTTTTTTCCCATGCCATGCCATCTTGCGCCCACTAGCCCCCTGGCTCCGCCTCCATGGCTGAGATCATCAATCTGCGCCAATCAGCTTCTCCTCATAGAGATGTATTAAATCAGTGTGTCTCTATGAGGAAGATTCAGTGCCTCCATGCAGAGGTTGGACACTCTGAACGCCAGTGCTGCATTCTTTAATTTCTCCTGATCAATATATGCCTCCCCTTGGCTGACTTCCAGGTACAAAGGATTCAGCTTATAGGAATAATTGACAGGGAACTAAGATGGAGGTGCCAAGTTTCAGGATAAAAAAGGTGTAGATTTGAACTTCCACTTCTCTCAAATCACAATTATCTACTTGTTTAACATAGGGGATTAGTAAACATAATATGGAAATTCCAGGGAAGTGACACTTCCCCATGAAGCCTTTTGACACCCGGGTGGATGAAATTATTAATCCCAATTGCAGCAATTTAGATACTGCTAGTCAGTCCTTGCCATTTCATATTTTTTTATTTTTTTTTATTCTTTATCTTTGATGTGCGCAAAATGAAGTAACACAATTACTTGCACTGCCACGACAGCTAGTACAAGGACGGCATAGTGTAGTAGAGGAAAACAAGCATGGCATCAGTGTCAGCTGCACATATTTTTAAATTTATATAAAACAACAATAAGAGCGTGATACGTTCAAGCTAGGTAACTTTCTACGTGGGGTTAAGTCTAGGCATGAGTCAGTAAGATATTCAATCTGGCTTTTAACTGCAATGTGATCCTGCTAAAACCTGCATATCACCGGTAGAAACAGAAGGTAACAGTCTTGGCCCTGTGCCAATATTTGTTGATTGTAAAACAAAAGTGTGACGTCATTATTGTTTAACTGGCATGGCAGGATTGTATTAAAGCATTTACTGGCAGTTGGCAGCTTTTGAAACTTGGTTCTGTTCTATTACATTGTTGGTTGTAAATTTATAGAAGTTTCTATTATTTGCGTATATCTCTTAGCTAACTGAAACAAAATCAACTATGGCAAGCTAAGACCGAGCAATAAACATATAACAACTAAATCATGTAAATCTGATCTCCCTGCTTTCAGATGATCACAGCCTGAAAACAACAATTTGCTTTAATATCTAGTAACTGTGATGTTATCATGTTAAGTCCAGAGTTCCGTGTGGAAAGAGTCCTGTGCAAGGAGGTACCTGTTGGCTGTGGGAGATCAAAGTAGCTCATCTGGTGAGAGCTCCGGTCAATCAGCCGATTCCCCTGTGGTTTTTGCTGTTTTGCTGTGGATAAAGTTTGTTTCTCGGGTTTGCCTTAATGTGGTAGGATGTGGGACACCAGGCTTGCATGTGGGCTTGCTGCTTTAGGTGGCTCTCCCGGGAGTCCCTCATGACCATGACCTTGATTCTCGTTTGGAGCTGCATCTTGGAGGCATGTTTGCGCGTTGGCAGCCTGTTCTTCCGTGTGAGGGCTGTTCGCCGCGGTCGTAGTCGCTCAGGCCCACGTGTTGGCTGGGGGTGTCGCTGTCGGCGACGCCATTTTCCCGTTCACTTTCCCCTGTGAGCAGTACCTCATGGTTGAAGAGTGTTCTTGGTGGGTGCTCTCTCAGGGCTTGTGCCTCCGCCTGCCTTTCTGCCAGTTTCCATCAGAAGGGCGCAAACACGGCATCCAGCCGTGTGAGAGCGTCAGGTCGCTTGTGTGCTGCTCGGTGTCCCCGCCATATTGTGCGTTGGTTAGGTGCTGGTCGGCCATCTTGGGGCACGCCATCCGGACCGCAATGCACGGCTGGACCAGAGTGGAGGTGTTACGGCATGCAGTGGTGGTAGCCTGTGGGGACCGGGATGACCTCCCCGGTCCAGGGGGGGAGGGTGGCAGAGCGTCGGTCGGAGAACCGGGCGAGCGGCCGTCCCACCCAGGCTCAAGCTTGTAGGCCTCAGGCCTCTACCGGGTTACTTTGGTGCCGCTGGGGGTCTTGTCGGGTATCACCGGAATCCCCATCGCCTGAACAGTGCTGTAATCATATTTTCAGGTCAGTGTCTGCTTGTGGCCCGCAGTTAGCTCCGATATTTCAGCTCAGAAGCAGGAGCTCAGACGAAACACGTCTGATCCGACCGGCGGTCAGGCCCCGCCCCCCCCCATTTCATTTTTATATTAATTATGTAGCTGCTTGGATAATTTAGAGGGAATTGCTCCTGTTTTTTCACTAAGCTAAGACTTTATTTGCCAAGTAGCAATCACGGATAGTCATAAGCAGTCATCTTAGGTGAATCAGGTCTACTTGTCCATTTATGACATGACGCAGAGGGAGGGGCCTAGCAATGATATTCTCTACCTCACAAATTAACTAGGGGAAAAAACAAGCTTTGTGAACCCCAGAATACCTGTATGTAAGATAGAAATTTATTTTTATTATATAAAATATTTTTTATTTAAGCATTGGACCATGATTGGACCTTTCATACCACCACACCTAATCTATCAACATGATACTTTTAGTTACACCATTTTGAAGTATCTACTACCTATTTTGCTATGGCACAAATAAAAGGAAACAGAGATCACTTTAACCTCTACTCTACATAATTTGTTCTCTCTGCTTGTCTTTCAATCTTTGACACAGTTTGTCAGACCGTAAGTCTCTGCTTTGTTGTCTGTCTACATGAAACTGCCTTGCGGCCTATTCATATTTTAAAACCTACATTTGACTCGTAATCTGATATATTGTCTTTGTGTTTGTTTAGATATGTATAACTTTCTCCATTTGTTTATATGGTGACTATTATACAAACCGAGTCAAGAAGAATCAGGGACCACGCATATTAATTTACACATGTAAGACCCTCATAGTATGTTAATGATTGAGTGGTAGGGTACCTATATCCTAGGTACACCCATTGGTGATATTAATATATTAAGTTTGGTTCCTGAATTTTGATTTTTTAACAGATATAATAAAATTAAGTATTGTCTGCAATAATGACACCATGCCATTATTATGATCGTATAATGAAAGTGACTTCTATCGATGCCACCCTACCCAGACTGTACATAAGAAAGTAGACAGGGGAATATTTTCAGAGACAACACTCTGCAGGTTTGGGTAGAGGACTAATGAGGAGAGGTAGCACTCTATGAATTTAGAGCAAATGACCTTGCTCTAGTTGGCAATTTATAAAGGTGTCTCTCAAGGTCTTGGATAATCTAGCAGTAAAGTACAGCAGTAGGCAGTACAGAAAGGTTTTAAAAATGGAAGCAACCTCCAAGTTTTGCTTTTTTTTTTTTTTTTAAGGAGCACTGTTTTGTTTTGTTTTTAGTTTTTTTTTAATATGGAGACCTTTGGAATAAAGAAGGTCTAAAACCAAGAAAATAAACCATATAATGTAAGTGTATGTGTGTATGTTTTCACTCTGTTTGTATTGGTTTGAATGCTCGATATAGAGTCACTGAACATAAAAGGTGATATTGCGCAAACTCATTTTGGATAATGTTAGGGCTGGATATTCTAAATCTGTAATTTTAGCCTTAATGTTGCAGATGTATTTTTTAGTTCACAATTCACGGTTTGGTGAATAATCCTTGGTTTTGTCTTGTTTTGTTTTTTACCCTCACAAACTTTTCTTTGTTGGAATTTGCAATTCCCTGGTGAATTGCTGGCAATGCTTGACTTAGCGAAAAGCATAGTCTTCAAATATATGTTTCAGACACCTGGAACTGAAATTAGGGACTTAAAAGAATCACTGAAAAAAATATATCACACAAAGTCATCTAAGGACAGCTTTTGATTTATTGAAAAACACAGGTTTATGATTTACAACTGACAATGGTAGTAAATGTCTTTTAGTTATTCATTGAAGCATGCTTTTATTTGATAAAAGAATTTGTTAATTTAATACTCTTTTCTCTCTTCAGGTCGAAGCTATGCTGCCAGCAGAACCTGTTTTACAGGAGACAGGTGCAGGAACTAACAGGACCTTAAATGACTTTATTAGAAAGCACCATAATGCTTTTATCCTCTGTATGCAGAATTTTGAAAGAATGAAAGCTTCTTCTGACAAATTTTACCAATAAAAAAAAAAATAGAGCTATTAAAACACATATGTTGTTCAGTATGGAGTAATGTTTGTTTCAGCCCTTCATACCTCTCAAAATGTCAAACGGACAAAGAGGGACATTTTCATTTTAGAGATGTGAGTGACCAGTAACAGGGCTTACTGATACTCATTTTTGCAATTTCAATCTAATTTCAAACAAGAACAATGCATCTTATTTACACCGACTGATTTCTAAACACAATTATAATTAAAACAAATATATATATTACCCTGCGTGTTATTGCTGTGGAGCTCTGTTAAACAAAATGGAGCGGCTATACAAGAGGGATAGTGGAATAGAAAAGAGGGACAGATGGATTTGGGCCTTAAATAGGGACTGTCCCATCTACAGAGGGGCATCATCAGTTTTCAAAGTTTTGATAAATGTCCTGTAGCAGAGAATGACGTTTTGTAACTTCAGTTCATATGAGCCTCGTTTAGCATCTCCCCATATGTCCCTAGAGCAGGGGTTCTCAACCTTGTCCTCAAGGACCCCCTACCAATCCAGGATTTAGGGATTAACTGGGTATGTCTAAGGTGTTTAGAAAAAGAAAAAAAAAAACATCTTAGAGTCTAAGGTGTTTTTTCCCCTTTTTCTAAACACCTTAGACACACCCAGGTAATCCCCAAATCCTGGACTGGTAGGGGGTCCTGAGGACTGGGTTGAGAACCCCTGCCCTAGAGAATTCTAAACCCACCTTCCCCCTTATGAGCTCGCCCTCTCCTTTGATGTCAATCCTAAGTGGTTGCATATGTTGGTAATAACACCTTTCTGTGGGGATTTTGCTAGACATAGTAATTCAAACTTAGTGGTGGTGGGGGGGAGGGGGATAGTCGCCTCCCGTACTTCAGCTTTGTTTGTGAAATCTCGCATCTGTATAAATCTAAAGAAATCCTGGGCTCACAGGTCTGCTGTTACCTAAAGGTTCTTAATGTGACCATCATCACTATATAACTGCATACCTCTGAATCCCAGCACTCTCTAACCCAGTGAAGTCCCTTGCTCTCATGCCCAGTAGAAAACTCAGATCACATAGCACAAGAGTGGGTATGGGCATAATTTTTTTTTCATGGAACATCTACACTTGCAGATCTCTATGAGAAGGCAGTATATATGTCTGGAATGCACGTTACATATTGTTGAGTACTATGGTATTTGTATTTGCAACACCCTCAGTACAGCAAACTTTGTGATTTTTTTTTTCTTTTAAATCTTCATTTGCTAGAATAACTTTACTATATATACCCATTTCACTGAAACACATCATATACAAAATGCTGCTAAGCCTGACAACCTGATCCACATCACTCAGAGAAGATGAGATACATGAAAAACTTGGAATTTCTCATAATTTACGTTGGATAAGTATTCCCAATGCTACATAAAAGGAATGCATTATAACATTTTCCTTCTTCTTCTATTGGTTCAATAGGTTATTCAGGTTAAAGTTGTGGTGACTTTTCCTGTGTTAACTGTAGTTGATAAAACACGTAGAACCAGTTTGTAGAATTTAAAAAATGTGCAATGCCTTAAAGTTGAACTGCAAGCAGCAAATCCTCAGAAGTTACAGTTATTTGTTCCTTCACCACAGTAAATAGTATTTCAGCATTTACAGAGGTGAACAATGTAGTACTTACCTCCAGTGGTGTAACTACCATGGCCGCAGGGGTCGCAGCTGAGACTGGGCCCATCACAACATCACTTGAGGGCTGTGTCTGGGCGCACCAGCCCAGGGCCCACAGTTGCAGGGTGACCGGTGTTCTATCAAAATCCCCTACCCTGTGAAAATCCCCTACCCTCGTCACTTCCGGTGAGGGGAATCAGCTGGATCCTGTGCTGTATATGCGTGCTAGCACTCCTGCTACTTCTCCACAGCAAGGTCCAGGAAGGTAAGTAAAACTAGTTTTACACTTTTATTATAGTTACATAGTTACATAGTTAGCTGAAAAGAGACTTGCGTCCATCAAGTTCAGCCTTCCTCACACCTGTTTTTAGCTGTTGATCCAAAAGGCAAAAAAAAAAAAAAAAAACCCAGTTTGAAGCACAATTTTGCAACAAGCTAGGACAAAAAATTCCTTCTTGACCCCAGAATGGCAGTCAGATTTATCCTTGAATCAAGCAGTTATTACCCTACATTGAAAGATTATATCCTTGAATATTCTGTCTTTGCAAGTATGCATCTAGTAGCTGTTTGAACATCTGTATGGACTCTGATAAAACCACTTCTTCAGGCAGAGAATTCCACATCCTGATTGTTCTTACAGTAAAAAAACCTTTCCTTTGCCTTAGACGAAATCTTCTTTCTTCCAGTCTAAACGCATGGCCTCGTGTCCTATGTAAAGTCCGGTTTGTGAATAGATTTCCACACAATGGTTTGTATTGGCCCCGAATATATTTGTATAATGTTATCATATCCCCTCTCAGGCGACGTTTTTCTAAACTAAATAGGTTTAAATTTGTTAACCTTTCTTCATAGCTGATATGTTCCATTCCTTTTATTAATTTTGTAGCCCGCCTCTGCACTTTTTCTAGTGCCATGATATCCTTCTTTAGAACAGGTGCCCAAAATTGCACAGCATATTCAATATGTGGTCTTACCAGTGATTTATAGAGAGGCAAAATGATATTCTCGTCCCGAGAATGAATGCCCTTTTTCATGCATGACAATACCTTACTGGCCTTGGCCACTGCTGATTGACATTGCACATTGTTGCATAGTTTGTTGTCTATAACAATTCCCAAGTCCTTTTCGTGTGTTGTTATCCCTAATTCACTTCCATTAAGCGTATACGTTGCTTGTGTATTCTTTACGCCGAAGTGCATAACTTTGCATTTTTCAACATTAAATTTCATCTGCCATTTGAGTGCCCAGTCCTCCAGTCTATCTAAATCCTTCTGCAGCAAAGTAATATCTTGCTCACATTGTATTATTTTACAAAGTTTTGTGTCATCTGCAAACACTGAAACATGACTTTCAATGCTGTCTTCAAGATCATTTATAAAAACGTTAAATAGAAGGGGTCCCAGAACAGACCCCTGAGGGACACCACTTGCCACCTCTGTCCAGCTTGAAAATTTACCATTAACGACAACTCTTTGTATTCTGTTTTTAAGCCAATGTTCTACCCAAGAACAAGCATTTTCATCGAGACCGATTTATAGTTAGTGCATTCACTAAGCTTAGGCACACGGGACATTTAGGGTTAAGTGAGGGTTCAAATTAGGGTTAGGTAAGTGATTAAGGTAAGCTAACCGCTCTCACTCTCTATTCTAACCCTAACCCTTGGGGTAAGGGTTAAAATAAAGTGTGAAAATTCAAAAATTATAGATATTTCCCTAATGTGAAATATCCCTAAATAAAAACAAGTCCCTAAATCTAACCCTAATCTGATCTCTAAATGTCCCGTGTCCTAAGCTTAGTGAATGCAATAACTATAATGAAAGTGTACAACTAGTTTTACTTACCTTCCAGGACCTTGCTGTGGAGGAGTAGCTGGCATGCTAGCACGCATGTACAGCACAGGATCCAGCTGATTTCCCTCACCGGACGAGGGTAGGGGATTTTCACGGGTAGGGAAATTTGATAGAACACCAGCAGAGAGGAAAGCATAGCGTTCCGGATTGACACACGATGGAACAGAGGGAGAGGGGAGTGAGAATTGACACATGGAGGGACGGAGGAAGTGGGAATTGACACATGGAGGGATGGGGTGAGGGTAAAAATTACACATCGATGGGCAGGTGGAAGGGGTTTTGACACATGGAGGTGGGAATTGACACGTAGAGGGACAGGGAAGTTATCTTTCATTTACGCAGACCTAGCCACACCTCCCATGGCTGTAACTGACACAGCCTCCGTGAAAAAAACGTCAAATTTTCAATCCGATCTTAGCTTAGTTTCGAAATGTTTTACCTCCTGCTCTGTAAATTTACATTTAATCACACACAGGAGGCTCTGGCAGGCTTTTAGCAAAGCAGGAGATAAGGAATTTTTAAAGTAAACAGAATGTAAAGAAGTGTAAACTTTAGATCTTTCTTTATAAGAAGTGTTTAGAAAAGCTGTGTAAGTCACATGCAGGGGGCCATGACTAGAGTTGTATAAACAAATTGATTGAGAAGTGTGTAGTAAGACTTTAGAGGCATGATCTATACACTAAAACTGCTTCATTAAGCTAAAGTTGCTTTGGAGCCTATAGTGTACCTATAAATCTTTCATAAAAGAGATTCTCATACTCGCACGGCAAGAGTTAACAAATTCACATACTTTATTGAGCATGCCCAGAAAAAAAGCGTATACAAAAGGGCAATATTTGGTGCAACCAATAGCTAACTGAAAAAAATGCTGAAAAAATCCTTCATCTTGTAACTTGTCTGTACATAATGAGAAGAACAATCAGAACACGAACAATGAAAACCATTGTACATTTTTCAGAAGATGGAAAAGGTAGGACATCTGAGGTGTATTCAATGCCCTGTGCTATATTCTTTTGTTTGAGTTTCCTATTCAGTTACTCTTTCATAAGACAACATACATAAAGGTTTAGTAATGTCCCAGTCTTGACCATGTGCAGACACTTCTATTGCTATACACGTATTTCCAAGGCCAATAAACTGCATCGTAACTTACCTGACCATGTATTTTTTTTATTTTGCTTCCACTTTCTTGAGAAACTTTTCTCAGTATCACGCTGTTGTTATCAGCACAATCAGCATTTACCATCATTTACTCAGCTGAGTCAGCGTTTAATCTCCATGCCTGCTTTGTCTGTAGTTTAAGCCCCTTGTTCTCATGTCAGACATTTAAATGTCATTTTCCTTTTCAGGGCAAATACCTTACAAGGGAGTGTAGAGAATGGTAAAAGGAGAAGAAAAAATGTTTTGTTTGTCTAACCACTGCTCAGTTTCCGAGCAGATATATGCCTCCAGCATTCCCAACCCGACACTGCTGGCCAGGTTGGATTGGACTGATGCCGGTAATTTGGAAGCATAATTGTGCATTATCAATGCAGCCGGAAAGGGGGTAAGTAGGGGAGAGTACCTGTTTTTGATTAAACTACTCTGAAATCGTTTAACAAAAAACAAACAAAGGATGATTCTCATGGCCTATTTGCACATACCCACTTTTTTGAACGGTAGTGGTTCCGGTGCCCAGAGTGCTCGGTTGTTAGGAACTTTAAAAGAAAATAAATCATACACTCTTTATTAAATAGATGTTCTGATGGTTTTGATTAAAAAAAAATGTAAATCTTAATTTTTTGATTGACAATTGTTAATGCAAGGCCAATATTGCTTGGCTATCAACAAAACAAGTTATTATTATTATTATTATTATTATTATTATTAGAGGATCAGTCCCAGCAGTAAAAAGCAGGTATCACCTGCTTAGTGGCTTGCAAGAGCAAAGAGTTATTGATTTTGCTCATAAAACCATAACTAAAGAGATAGACATTGGCAGTTACACAAAAAACTGAGCGTTATATGATTTTTAAAATGCAGGTGAGAAGATAAGTTTGAAATTGCAAAATAATTTTGTTAAATATAACAAGTGTATTTGTCATACTGGGTTGTAGAAAATGTACAAAGTTATAGTAATAAGTACATTTTGTCCCTGCTTCCCCATCTCTTTATGATTAACGGACTTTCAGATTCTATTTGGCAAGTTTCCTGCTGCGGTTACACAGATCTAATCCCTGTTTTATTCTTACTGTCAGTAAAACTTACCGTTCTGAATTAATTTTGGATTCTGCTCAGTTATGTCAGCAAGCATACAAGCCTGTGTTGGCCGTTAAAGCTAGTTTACCTTACTTCTAACAGTAATTTAGCCTCTGTTCTTTCAGGAATGACTTATTGTGTCTATGAAACAACTATCCAAGCTAAATTATTAAATTAATTTATCCAGTTTCAGGAGAGAAGTGTGTGAAACCTTACCAACCAGCAAATTTAGATTACGTACCTACTCTGGTTAATGCTATTAAGACACATCCTCCAACAACATTAACTTACTTGCCTCTACTTCTGTTTGACCATGCGCAGTCATTTGTCACATTTGTTTCTGGTGAAGCTTGAGTCATTGTATAGAAGAAGTTAATAATCCAAATTTGTCAAACAAAGCCCTTTCTTTCCTGAATACATTTCTACCATGTTTTGTTTGGAATTTTGCATGAAGTGATGCATTGTATTTGGATGGTCTTACATCAAGCTAATGACAATGTATTTGAATGCCAGCTGATTCATATAGAAGCAAGTAAATCTAACAGTTTTTCCCGGGTGGCTTTCTCTGAGCACCTATTCCAAGTCTTTTAACAGTTTCTCAACCTTTTTACGGATAAGTACCCCTGCAGTTCTAAAAATACAATTCTAATTACCCCTGCCTTCAGAAAATCATTTCGATTGATTTAAATTCCTAATGAAACATGTAGACACTGATATTTAAGTTAATCACACATTGGAGAACATGCCCGAATATGTCATAATGTGAACATTGTGAATGTGAACATTGTGTATGTAAGGAAGAGTGTATAGACTGTTAATCTGAAGTATAAACAACACAAAATGAAAAGGTAATGCACACATAATAGTTACACACAGGGGACACTGAAACACACGCTCACTGATTTGACACACCTTGACAGACATATTTACTGACACACACATTACAAGCTGTATTTTTGTATGTTCTCTGTTCCTTAATCTGTATTATGTGTACTTGTTGGTCTCTGTCATGCCTTAATTATGATATCCTCTTACTTCCTGGTTCCACGGAGCTTAGCCACACCTCTTTATGACACGGTCTCCCTATTTAATCTGACCGCACCAGCTGATCGACGCTGGATTATTGAACTACGTTCCGTACTCACGAACCGGCTGCAACATCGTTGTGAAAGCCCTCTGTTACCGGACCGGACTGGAAGACTTCAAGTTCCCTTCACCTTTCCTCATCCACGACTAAAGCTGAACTCTCACCATTCAGGATAAACCGCCTCTGAGGAGATCTCGGGAACCAGTGTTCTATGTGCCGGAAGCTAAGTAAAATCTCTGTGATAAGCGTTGCATCTCAAAGCTGTTATTTCCTGTCTCCAAAGTCCTTCGTTAAAACAAACTCGTTACAGCTAACTTCAACTCATACTTTGTCTCAGTTAGCTGCATCTATCTTACTTCACTTAAAGTCTATGGAACAGCTAATGTAACTTCTTATCACCTAATTAATTACTACTTCTAAAGGACTCTATCTGATTCAGTTATCGTTTACTACTTAAAGCTACAGTGCATATAATTGTGGACTTCAGTTATCGTTTTCTACTTAAAGCTACAGTGCCTATAATTGTGGACTTCAGTTATCGTTTACTACTTAAAGCTACAGTGCCTATAATTGTGGACTTCAGTTATCGTTTATTACTTAAAGCTACAGTACCTGTAAATTGGAATTAAAGTCAATACCTTTTACTTTTTATAATAAATATTCAAACTATACGAAATCTGCAGTTGTGTTCCTTCATAACAAATGTTTAGACGTGACAGTCTCTACTGCAGGACCATTGTTGAGAGATGCGTGTTCCGGGGGTGCCTCCAATCCCCCCCTTTTTTTTATGCATGACCAGACTTCAGATGCCCCTTTGGATGTGACCACATGAAAATGTGTCAAATCAGTGATGGAGTATCCTGGGGGCCACCTCTTGACTTTTTTTTTTTTTTTTTTTGCTTCTTTTTTATTTGTTTTACTATAATATTTTAGTAAATTTATTTTATTTATATGCAGGTAGTTTTGTCTTGTTTTTATATAAAAAAAAGTATAATAACAGAGGTGTGACTCACAATATACATGTTGAAATATGTTTGATAAATTCCTCTTTCTTTTGGTGAATCAATGCTATTGATGTTTTTCGGTAATACGTTGAAAACAAAAAGTAGTTCAATTCATAGTGTCCGTCAATACATATTTCATGATGACAAATACTACTTGTGATAAGCAAAACATTTTTGAATTTCGAAGTGATAAGAGTACAACAAAAATTAAACCATTACCATTGAGTATGTCAATATCAGTCAATATCAGCATCCATAAATATTAATAATAATAATAATAAGAGGGAGAAAGGAGGAATTGAGATAAGGACGAGTGAAGAGGGCAAATGGGAGACATTATCATCAGATATTATTGGAATAGTTATTCAATACAACTTTGCACATGCAGAATTATAGTCAATGAAAAACAAAAAAAGGAAAAATGAGAAAAGATGTGCCACAAGAGTAGCCCTTAACGAAGCATCCATGAGCTTCATGGTCTGGATATCCTCATCCAACTTATCCACTTTTTAAAATAAAAAAAAAATACATGGTATCTCTTCAATCCAAGGGGATCAAGACTTTGGCTGCAGTCAGCAGATATTTTAGAAATCTTTTTGAAGTTTGAAATAGATGGTGTGCTGTGGAAAAGAATAACCTGGGAGGGGGGGGGCTGATAATATTAGAATGTCATCATAGACCTTTGTGTTTGTTTTCTGGATTTCAGACCAGTATGATTTAAGTTTTGGGCAAGACCACCAAAGGTTGGAGAAAAGCTCCCACCCCCTCTCCTCACATCCAGCACATGTCTAGGTTGCCAGGGAAAACCTGGGAAAGTCCTCTAGCAATTTATAGGACATTTCCTGGTGCTTAGCATTCACGGAACTGCAGTAAAATTAATTCCTCATTCAAACTTAGATTTGCAGTATATTAGCAGAAACTAAAACAAATTTGTATATACTGAACTAATCTTTGAAGGTATATCACTGTAACATAATTTCAGGTTCAAATTAGATTAATCTCAAATGTATAGCATGGAATCACTCTTAGAGTTTAGTAAATAACCCCACTTATTCTTATACCTTACTCCTGAGATTTTGTCCACCTTGACTTTTTCAGCATAAATCTTATACGTTGGCCGTCAATTCAATTGAGCTCAGTCCACTCCCAAAAATATTAAAGAGAAACTCCAAACACAAGCAATAACAGTTATGTTTTTTTTAAATCAGTAATCTTACTACTTTTGCTCCCATATGACCATGAGACAATTCTTTGTGATCCTCCCTACCAGTATAAAGTGCTTTGCCATTTAATGACTCTCTATTTTGTTTGAAGTTGTAGTTCAGCTTGTAGCATTTTACAGTGGAAAGCTTCCAGGACTCCCAGGAACCATTGATGGATCCATCAAGCACATTTGGTGATAACATTTTGTATCACTATAGAAAATTATTTAAGCCTCAGTCATCACACAACAGCTTACACAATCTTTCACTCACGTGCTAATTATTCTACTTGTGATTTGAATGGATTTTTTATAGACAGTGTTGCTGTGGAGACTAAAATAATAATAAAATGACCAGTCGAACAGCACCAAAATACCAATGTTTGCAAAAGTTATTAAAGGAGGTCAAACTACATAAAACTTAAGTAACAGTAACAACAATGGCTAAAACTTTCTTAATGTACTGTTTTCACAATAGAAGCCATTTTTTAAATAGTATTTCTTTGATGTATAAACGTTGATCAATTTGTACAAATCAGTAAATATAGGATAGTATATGTAATTATTTTATTGTAATTATGTTTCCTTTTATGTACTCTAAAACTTTTCTTTTTTGTATTTTGAAAACTGTAAAGCATACAATATAATAAATAATTACTCTTAGAAGTGGTTTTACTAGTTGACATTTAATATTGTCACTTTGACATCATCCTTTGATGTGTTTTACACTATTGAAATGTGTTTTCTTTAAGGGTACATGATGCTTGATTTTTAATATATAGTCGATATGTCCCACATCTGATGTTTTGTACAAATATTAATATATTTAATTTGAATTAAATGATCAGATTTGCATTAATGATATAAATGGTATTGTGAAAACATTACTTGTGATTATGATATATACAGATTATTAATAAGAAAAATATATTTCAATGACAAAGCTAATTTTATGAGGTAAAACTGGTCAGGGATCCTCTCTTTGAATGCAGTTGAATCCCATCTTGGTACACTCAGAATTCACAATAGGCCATTAGAAAGAGAACCCCGAACAGTATATCAAAATAAATTCCTTGCATTCACTGACAATAGTGACATTGACATGACAATGCATCCAACTATATGCAACCCTTTTTTGCCCTGCACCTGGCAACAAGTCGTAGTTAGCAGCAGTTACACCTTCTTCTGTCGCTGCCTCCGCTATAGTTGGGAGATCATGACATCTTGTTCTGACACAGTGCCTCCATTCAGTGCAACTTCTATTTATGGGGAACTCACCTCACTGAGTAGATGAGTACCATCCACTTAATAATACCTTAGAGACATGAAATAAATACAGACATGATAATACACACTGTAATGTGGTTAAAGAGATAGACATATAACAGCAGAAATAACAATGCAGCTCCTGGCTAATGTTAAATAATGATAAAGTCTCTGATGTAGGAATGATACAGTCACAAGAGTCTTTTGCAGCAGGAATGCAGATAACAAAATTCCCTTAATAACGTCAATAACTACAGTGGCAAGAAAAACTATGTGAACCCTTTGGAATGATATGGATTTCTGCACAAATTGGTCATAAAATGTGATCTGATCATCATCTAAGTCACAACAATAGACAATCACAGTCTGCTTAACCCCTTAAGGACACATGACATGTGTGACATGTCATGATTCCATTTTATTCCAGAAGTTTGGTCCTTAAGGAATTAAACTAATAACACACAAATAATGAAATGTTGCCATGTTTTTATTGAACACACCATGTAAACATTCACAGCGTAGGTGGAAAAAGTATGTGAACCCTTGGATTTAATAACTGGTTGAACCTCCTTTGGCAGCAATAACTTCAACCAAACGTTTCCTGTAGTTGCAGATCAGACGTGCACAACGGTCAGGAGTAATTCTTGACCATTCCTCTTTACAGAACTGTTTCAGTTCAGCAATATTTTTGGGATGTCTGGTGTGAATCGCTTTCTTGAGGTCATGCCACAGTATGTCAATCGAGTTGAGGTCAGGACTCTGACTGGGCCACTTCAGAAGGCGTATTTTCTTCTGTTTAAGCCATTCTGTTGTTGATTTACTTCTATGCTTTGGGTCATTGTCCTGTTGCAACACCCATCTTCTGTTGAGCTTCAGCTGGTAGACAGATGGCCTTTAGTTCTCCTGCAAAATGTCTTGATAAACTTGGGAATTCATTTTTCCTTCGATAAGAGCAATCCGTCCAGGCCCTGACGCAGCAAAGCATGCCCCCACCACCATACTTCACAGTTAGGATGAGATTTTGATGTTGGTGGGCTGTGCCTCTTTTTCGCCACAAATAGTGTTGTGTGTTTCTTCCAAACAACTCAACTTTGGTTTCATCTGTCCACAGAATATTTTGCCAGTACTGCTGTGGAACATCCATGTGCTCTTGTGCAAACTGTAAACATGCAGAAATGTTTTGTTTGGACAGCAGTGGCTTCCTCTGTGGTATCCTCCCATTAAATCCATTCTTGTTTAGTGTTTTACGTATTGTAGATTCGCTAACAAGGATGTTATCATTTGCCAGTGACTTTTGTAAGTCTTTAGCTGACACTCTAGGATTCTTATTCACCTCATTAAGAAGTCTGTGCTGTGCTCTTGCAGTCATCTTTACAGGACGGCCACTCCTAGGGAGAGTAGCAGCAGTGCTGAACTTTCTCCATTTATAGACAATTTGTCTTACCGTGGACTGATGAACAGCAAGGTTTTTGGAGATACTTTTATAACCCTTTCCAGTGTTATGCAAGTCAACAATTCTTAATCGTAGGTCTTCTGAGAGCTCTTTTGTGCGAGGCATCATTCACATCAGGCAATGCTTCTTGTGACAAGCAAACCCAGAACTGGTGTGAGTTTTTTATAGGGCAGTGCAGCTGTAACCAACACCTCCAATCTCATCTCATTGATTGGACTCCAGTTAGCTGACATCTCACTCCAATTAGCTCTTGGAGATGTCATTAGTCTAGTGGTTCACATACTTTTTCCACCTGCAATGTGAATGTTTACATGGTGTGTTCAATAAAAACATGGAAACATTTCATTCTTTGTGTGTTATTAGTTTAAGCAGAGTGATTGTCTATTGTTGTGACTTAGATGATGATCAGATCACATTTTATGACCAATTTGTGCAGAAATCCATATCATTCCAAAGTGTTCACATACTTTTTCTTGCAACTGTACATCTGTACAGTTAAACTCATAGGTACCTCCAGGTAAATTATGTGCACAACATTGGGGCCCTTAGGTGTAGGAAGCGCTACCCAGATACAGTTATAAGGGAGAATCCTGAAGCAATCTCTGGAGACAGTACCTTTGAGTGACTTCTGTAACTGCAGATATCTCCAGAGAGATCCCGCAGAATGTAGGACAGCAGCAGAACAGCAATGGCAATCCTTTCTCTTCCTTCTGCTGACAGCATGAAAAAGCTCATACACACTACTTCAGAAAGTTCCAGAATCTGCAGGGATCTGAACATAAAATAAAAAGTCTTCTAATTCTCCTAGCACAGCAGTAGACAGTAGACATCAGTAGCAGTGCACTTGCCTTCCCCTTTTTTTATTTCACTGTCCCAGCAGTAATAGATAATGGAAACAGGTAGGAGCACACTTTCTTTATGCAGGCCCAGAGAACATAGCTTCACCCCTGTCCTCTTCTTCCTGACACCCTAGCCTTTCCTCTTCACATGACAGGGGAAAGGGCAAAGTTAAAAATTTTAAAACTCAAAGCAAAACAGCAAAATATAGCAGTCTGTTACATCCTCCCCTCTGTAGAATCCTTGCCTTCTATTGGTAAGAGCAGTCCATCTGGTTTATAACTGTTTTACAAGATGGTACAATACAATCTAATACAGGGAAGTTCTATAATTTCGGTCAAAGTATGCAATATATTGATTAACTTATAGGCATGTGCATGGGGAAAATTTCCGGTTCGGTTCGGCATTCCGAAATTCGGGATTTTCGCAATTCGGGAATTCGGCATGTCGGAACTTCGGCAACTTCGACACTTTGATTGCAGCCGCTTAGTAGATAACTCCCTAATACCGGGGGAATTAGGGAGTTATCTACCAAAAGGCTGAAAGACCTAAATTGGTCTTTCAGACAAATGTACTAATACTAAGTAAAAATTACTAAGTAGGGGCATGTCTAGTAAACAGTGAGCAGCCTGTGGCTGCTCACTGTTTAAATTAAGAAATAAAATAAAATAGGGTTCCCCCTCCCGAGCCCCCACCACTTTTAAACTAAAGGGGGGACCTTTTGCCCCCCCCCCAGCCCCCACCCCTGAGCGGCGGTGGGGGCCCTAAAGTAAAATGATGGGGGGAGCTATTGTCCTCCCCCCGGCCCCCACCCCTGAGCGGTGGGTGGGGGCCCTAAATACTAATAGGGGTGGGGGCCAGGGGGGAGGACTTTAGGTTTCTTCCCCCTTATTAGTATTTAGGGCCCCCACCCACCGCTCAGGGGTGGGGGCCGGGGGGAGGACAATAGCTCCCCCCATCATTTTACTTTAGGGCCCCCACCCGCCACTCAGGGGTGGGGGCCAGGGGGGAGGACTTTAGGTTTCTTCCCCCCTTGAGTGGCGGGTGGGGGCCCTAAATTGGTATAAGGGGGGCCTAATATCCTCCCCCTGGTCCTCACCCCTGAGCGGCGGGTGGGGGCCCTAAATACTAATAAGGGTGCGGGGACCTAATGTCCTCCCCCCTGAGCGGCGGGTGGGGGCCCTAAATTGGAATAAGGGGGGACCTGATGCCCTCCCCCTGAGCGGTGGGTGGGGGCCCTAAATACTAAAAAGGGGGGGACCTAAGGGTCCTCCCCCCTGGCTCCCACCCCTGAGCGGCGGGTGGGGGGCTCTAAATACTAATAAGGGGGGACCTAATGTCCACCCCCCTTGCCCCCACCCCTGAGCAGTGGGTGGGGGCCCTAAATACTAATAAGGGGGGACCTAATGTCCTCCCCCCTGAGCGGCGGGTGGGGGCCCTAAAAGGGGGGGGGACCTAAGGTCCTCCCCCTGGCCCCCACCTGCCGCTCAGGGGTGGGGGCCCTAAAAAAATGTCCCCCCCAGGTGACTAGGGGTCCCAAACCCCTAGTCACCCCCTCCCCCCACCAAAAAGTATCCCCCTACCTACCCCCCTCACCCTAAAAATAATGAGGGGGGACCTTTAACTAAGTACCTGTAAAAAAAAAAAAAAAAAAACTTACCATTCAATGTTTTATTTTTTCTAAAATCTTCTTTTTTCTGCCCCAAAAAAGGCCAAATAAAAAAACCATAAAAACCGACGCAATGAAAAAAAAAAAAAAAAAGAGCGCAAAAAAAAATCCATCTTCACCCATGGAGGGCTCCGCGCAGACTGAGCTCTGCAGGGCGGGGGAAGGCTTATAAAGCCTTGCCCCCGCCCTGCAATTAGGCTCAGAGCACTCTGATTGGTGGGTTTAAGCCATCCAATCAGAGTGCTCTGACAGGTAAATGAAGAGACTGACAGGTAAGTCTCTACATTTACCTTTCACAGCACTCTGACTGGTTGGTTTGAAATCCACCAATCAGAGTGCTCTGTGTCATTTTACACAGCGTGGTAAAGTTCTTTGGAATTTTCCCATGCTGTGTAATTTGACTCATAACACTCTGATTGGTTACTTAATCCACCAATCAGAGTGTTATGAGTCAAATTGCACAGCGTGGTAAAATTCCAAAGAACTTTCCCACGCTGTGTAAAATGACACAGAGCACTCTGATTGGTGGATTTAACTGACAGTCCCCTGATAGCATTCCTTCCTGTATATCTGCAACAGCAGTAATGGATTTAATTTTCCCTGGTTGAAGGTCAACAGGTGTTGGCCCCCAATAATGGAACTGACCTGTCCCAGCTTCAAAGGCTAGTCTGTGACATTCTTGCCTCAGAGCTGGTTCTAGTTTATTCAATTTGTTTAAGCAGTCATTGTCCATTTATTTCAAATAACCTCGAAACGCATCTCTCACTACCTGAGTATTAGACCCCAATATGATGGGAACTCCAGGATGATTTAGATTTGGTCACACCAAAGCCTCCACATTCATAGGGCATTCTTTCCCAGTGTCCAATTGAAGGATCACAATCTGTACCTTAATTACTCTCTCGACGGGGTAATTCTGAGAACTCAGCCCCCACAATTTCCCATCATCTGCTGGTAACATTGGTAAAAGTCTTAGATGCTCCTCATAGAAATACCGGAAGACTATCGTTACTTGAGACCCAGTGTCTAGGAGAGCAGACGCATGGATGCCTTCAATCACAAGAGATACAAGGGATTTTTGTCCTACTCTAGAATTTCCAGCCAAGTTGTCACCAGAGAACTTCTTTCTTCCTTTCCAAAACTGCCTCTTCTTCCAGGGTCTGCCAAATGTAGGGCCTGGGTCAACAACTAAGCCTTCTGAAATAAGAAAATCCTTCAAAGGGCATTTGCTCGAGACATGTCCTGCTTGCCCACAGCTAAAACATTTAAATTCTCCTTTCTTCTCTGGTTGAGGAAAGTTCTGAAAACTTTTTTTAGAGCTTTGAACTATGGTCTCTTCCTTGTTTAATACGGCTGTTGGTAAGTTAGTCTTAGGTGCTTTCTGATTTTCATGTGATGACAATTTCTTTATGCTATCATGATGCTTTAGGATATGGTTAAATGGTTTATGTATTATTTTGGCTTCTTTCATTGTTTGAGCATAATCCAACAACAGAGAAAGAAATTACTTAGACCATCTGGACGCCAAATCCAGAAGTCTATAGTAAATACTGGAATAGGAGAGATGGGATTTCCAAATTAATTAATAATATGAACGTAAAGAGTCATTTAGCAAGTGTAACAAAATAGGTGGTCAAATACCCGAATTGGGTAAAAAATCTAGCCTCAATGGCTCACCTCAAAATGTCTTAGTCAATGGGGTACTTATAGATTAGTCTTTAAAAAGCTACAGATTTTAGACTTTAATCATGGTAGGTCAATTCTGATAGCTACAGACAATAGATAAACTTAGCTTCAGGTTGCTAAGTAAAGTAATGACTAGGAACACTGGTCCTTATGTTGGGAGCAGACTTAGTTATAAGGCTCTAAATGCCACAACTAGCATCTGTGGAGGTATCTAAATAGAGCGAACAGAATTAAAGAATAATCTTACAAATTATCAACAAGACCAATCTGCAATCATACCCACATATATGAGGGCTAGATAGCTGTAATGAGACCTACTGGTAATATTTAAGGCTCACAGTATATCTTACCCATATTATGTGAAAAAAGGAATGATAAAAGCTTGCAGGAATATAGTTATAAGTCTTAGAGTATAGTTAGCTGCTCCCAAACAGCATGTCCAGTGTGATGAGGTGAAAAAATAAGAAAGTGAAAATTAAAGTGATCTAATGTGTAGAACCATACTTAGATTGTTAGTTACCTACAGATAGTGACAGTGCCCTAGTGAAAAAATAAGTGAAAGGAAAGAGAAACCCGACGCGCGTTTCGGTGCTTTCAGTAATGCACCTTCGTCAGGGGCCCTTGGTTTCCATGGCACGTTTGATATTTTATACCACTTTTTAGAACAGAACACTTTGATAAATATTCGTCAGATAAATAAAGAGTGCATAAAATAGAACAGTACATTTTATTAACTCTCCTCCCCCCTCCCCTCTCCTGCCCCCCCTCCCCTCTCCTGCCCCCCCTCCCCCTCTCCCCTCTGATGTTTCAGGCATTATTATTACATATGCTTTTGGTACCCTGTGTACAAGAGTATAAGCAATTGTTTATTATTCAAAACTTTTAAAATGTACATAATGTTGCAAACATTTAAGAACTAAAATAAATGGGCAGTAGTTGAAACTATCCTATTCCTTCCATATGTTGATCTTTTTGGTATTTATTTGCAGTTTGACTTATCTCACTGTATGGCTTTACACAGACCCTGGGATTGAAACACTACAGTCTGTGAGAACCCAATTTAGTTTTTTTGCACTTAAAGGGATCCTGTAGTGCCAGGAAAACAACCCCGTTTTCCTGGCACTACAGGCTCTTGTAGTGCCCCCCTCCCTCGGCACTGAAGGGGTTAAAACCCTTTCAGCCACTTACCTTAATCCAACACCGGGCTCCCTTGGCACTAGTGACCTCTCCTCCCCCGTCAACGGCAGCTCCAGAGTGGAGCAAAATGCGCATGCGTGGCAAGAGGTGCGCGTGCATTCAAACCTGCCCATAGGAAAGCATTACTCAATTATTTCCTATGGGGATCTTATTTGACGCTGGACTCCGTGAGGACGTCCAGCATCAAATAAGTGCGATTTAATAAGTACGATTTAATAAGTGTGATTTATGTGCGATAAGTGTGATTTACTTAGTATAAATCATAGATGCGGCATCTAGTGGCTGTCAGGGAGACAGCCACTAGAGGCTGGATTAACCCTGCACTGTAAACATAGCAGTTTCTCTGAAACTGCTATGTTTTCAGCTGCAGGGTTAAAACTAGAGGGACCTGGCACCCAGACCACTTCATTGAGCTGTTCATATTGTTCGTTTAATTTGTTCTGTAAATATTATATAACAAAGCAGAGAAGGAGAATATGGGATTCTAATTCAAAAACTGAAGATGTAGCACAAGAAGTAAGTTAAACAGTTGCTGATATGCGTTTTCTAAGAAGTGGGGTTGAGATAGAAATTAAAACACTGACTATGAAAGTCTAACTGACTTTGGAGAATAATTTTATAAAAATAAGGAATTCCCCTTATTTATTTTGAACCAAGGAAATGGTCATGATAATTAAAATATTCACTTTTACACATGGGGCACTATGCTGCAGGATTTTATCTACTTATTTGTGATTTTATTTGTATGAGCATGGTGTTTATCACAATAGCTCAGTGATGTGGTGACATCTGATGGGAATATGTGATGCATAGTAGGTGGCATCTTATCGCACATTCAGAAAAGATATAGGTGCATTATATTCTGTACTCGATATTGCAACACATTCAGTTCTTATCTAGCACTGATTGAGTCAAAGGTTAGTAGACCGATGTTATACAACTTTCCAGATTAACAAGATGTTCTTGAAGTCATTCGATTTTGAGCTTCTAAAGGCTTAATGTCTAGGATTCAGCTGTCTAATAAGCATTCAATTCGGATTGTATCTCAAAGAGGATATTTTGCTTTATTCTTCTATTTTGCATTGACCACACAACATATGGAAGACAAAAGCCACTCCATGGCCCTGGTCAGATACAAACATTTTTATTGTCCAAACTGAGTCATGAACAAAAATGATTAAAAGCTCATATATATATATAAATCCCAAAAATTGACCACACCTTCAAGGACTTCAAATATCAGGGTACTAAGCTTAAATAATACATAACTTTTATTATTTTATCTTAAAAAGAGAACTGACATTTATTTTTAAGATGAGATAATAAAAGTTAAGTATTATTTAAACTTACTACCTTAATTATTTAAGTCCTTGAGTGCGGTCAATTTTGGGGCTTTTTGTAATTGGTTAAGACCAGCACCAGACACAGACAGTATCTATACCAAGTGTGCAAGCATATTTGATTACTATCAATCACATATAATAGGGATACAGTTGGAAATCTACATGAAAATAAGCAGCAAATAGCGTAGTATTGTTAGGGCTTCAGGGTTCCTTCCACAATATTTGGAGGAGGGGGCAGAAGAACCCACACCCTTCTCAGTCTGTGATACCGAAGGGTTCCTTTATGGGCTTTGTCAAAGACTCACTCCTGGTAGACTTGCTCATTCTCACACCATCCACCTCCTCCTCTCCGATCAGTTACATGTCTCCCCACAGCAAGAACTCATCACCACGTGGTGACTCCCTGCATGCATGCGGTGTAGGCGTATATGTTTGCGTTCCATTAACGTTCATGGATGCATTCTGACTCTTATGTCCTGTCTGTGCCGATCACATGATCGAGATAACAATTCTTTGTTGCTCCACATTCACTAATTTTAAAAAAATAATATACTTAACTCTCTGTTACAATTATTTTGTGATAAAGGAAGTGTAGAGGCAACATGGCACTTAGAGGTAAGTCAATCTCACCTTTTAAATAATCAAAAGTGAGGGGGGACCTAAATGTGTAGTTTAAAACTGTAGCATTCAAATACATGTTTATATTTGTAGTGCTATTGTGTTCTCTAAACAACTGTAAATAGTTGTAAATGAAGAAATCCACACTTCCGTATTTATGTTACTCTATCGTGGAACTGACTTGTTGGGAATCTATCTTGCCTCTCTGTCACTCATTGTTATACGCTTTGCCCTTTGCACCTGTCAGCCAACATATTGAGCTTCTGTTGCTCCCCCAATACGTGTGCCCTAGCTATGCCTTGACTGAACTGGTTTGTGATGTCAATCGCTAAATTACTAATTCTTTAATATACATTTAAAAGGAGATGGTGAATCACATGAAAATTGGCTTCCATAATATACCCTTTGTGTTCCCACTAGTATTGCACTAGTTGGTGAGTTGCCAATATCATTTGAACTCCTGTTTAATTGCCCTTGAAATGTTTTCTAGTAAATATGTTACCACTGTTCAGTTAATGTAATCATTTACTAAGTATACTCTTTATTGATATATCAAATACAGTAAATTATTACCATCAGATCCATTTTAAGATAAATGTTATATTGCTGCAATTATGTAGACAGAGAGTTTCCAGGATCAGTTAATATTACTCATTCATAGTGTGTGAAGCGCGAGGACACAAAGTTCCTTCTATAAAGTCAGATAGTGATGCACAATTGTACTTTGAAAAAACACATTCCTAAAGAAGTAAGCACCTACATATTTTTGTAAAGAGAGTTTGACTTTGATTCCATTTCATTATGATTACAATCAATTACACTTTTCAGATTACACACACACATATATATATATATATATATATATTTAACAACAAATTTAAAAACGAAATTACAAAAAAAATCTGTAGAATGTTTTTCTGGATGGTTGTGTTAAAAGTTTGAAGTGAATGGTGTCATTTTATGTTTCTACAAACCACCCCATGAATGAGTCCACATGTAGTGAAATAATGGGGTGGGTTTATTAAAGCATTGCATTCTGAATGGTGGTGCATAGATGTAAAAGTGGAGCTATCACCAATGGAATGCATCTGCTGGATCCACAGGTTTCCATGAAGCTTTTCCCACTTTTACAACTTTGCCACTCCGGAACAAAACACTTTCATAAATGCTCCCCAATGTAGCAAGCTATATACTGTTTAACATGGTGGAAATTTTATATAATTGTTCTAAAAGCCATTGCAAACGTACATTGCATAAGATTCTGCAAGTACAGCTTCCTATGGTCTCTGTCACAATGCCAGGTTCTAAATCTTCCTTTTCTATATTGTATAATTTCATTGTAATCTAAATGATCTAAATACATCATCCATATAAAAGATAGCATGTTCATCTAATGGTATACCATGATTTGAAAGCTATATTTTATTATGGCAATTACTGCTCTGTCAACACTAATGTTGTGCAATATAAACTGATGTGTGTTCTTCTCACTTCTAATTCTTCTCACTATCAAACTTCAAGAGCTTGAATTGATTCCCCTTATATTATCCTCTCCATCCTAATATCATATGGTGAACTCTAAAACTAAACTCTAATGCAATATTGACTTACTATTCCTGAAATTGTTATTTTTTTCTTAATTTTCATCATTTTAATTGTCTCTCCTTAACCTAACAGTTAGTTTTTTTATGAATGATCCATAAAGCTCCGTTATCTGAGACCTCTTATACAGACAGTTTCCCACTCTTCTGAGACTCAAACAATTTTTATACCTTCTGCTACTATGCTTATTATTGTTTTTTTTGTTTGTTTTTTTTAAAGAGAGAAATATTTGCACCCTATTGAAATTTGTGTTTTATAGAAATTATTCATAAATTAAAAAAGGAAAAAAACATCATGCAAGAACCAATCTTTTTATCCAGCCTATAACCTGATTTCTATTCACCTGGACTGAATAGTTACATAGCTGAAAAGAGGCATGTGTCCATCAAGTTCAGCCTTTCTTTCATCTGCTTTTGCTGTTGATCCAAAAGAAGGCAAAAAAATAAAACAGTTTTAAGCACGTTCCACTTTTGCAAAAAACTTGGAAAAAAATCCTTATTGACGCCAGAATGGCAGTCAGATTTATCCTAGGATCAAGAAGCTATTATCCTACTAATTAAAATTGATATCCCTGAATAATTACTGAACATACACAAACGTATTTCAGCTTCAATTGACTTGACAATTTTTTTTCTAGTTAATGGAAGACAATTTGTGGTTGCAATGTGCATAGAAAATATGTATACCATACGACAATGTAGACAACGGTGGTTAACATGAAACATGTACCTGTATGTTATTTGAAGTTGCAAAATTTTCTTGTTTTGTTTTTTTAATTCGCAATAACGTAAAAATATTGAACAGGCATTTAACGTTATAACCATGAGCTTATCTTGTCATGCCGAACTTACCTTTCCCCAATCGCTTCCTCTTCTCTTCCTCTCTCAGGATCTGTTCTTTTTTTTCTTCCAGTCTGCTCTAGTTTTCTTTAAAACATAACACAAAGTAGGGACTATAGATAGGATGCAGGCGAAACTACCGAATTCCATCCTAACAGAATGACCAGTTTGTTCATTCATGTTAAATGGCATTCGGTAGTTTCTGTTCGTATCGGAATTTCATTAGAATGAATGAAACTCTGATCCTATTCGTGCATCGGCTGCATGCCCACGGTATTAGGGAGCTATCTACCAAATGGCTGAAAGACCAAAACTGGTCTTTCAGCCAACTTTACTAATACTAACTAAAAATTACTTAGTAATAGTAATTAATCTGCCCCTACTCGCTATGCTGCGAGTAGGGGCATGTCTACTAAACAGTGGGCAGCCAGTGGCATGAGCGGCGGGTGGGGGCCTTAAGAAAAAACAGGGGGGAGGGGAGACCAATTGTCCCTTCCCTCTCCCGGCCCCCACCCATGAGCACGGTGGGGACCCTAAATGACAATTAGGGAAGGACCTTTTGTCCTCCCCCCGGCCGCCCATGAGTGGCAGGTGGGAGCCCTACATAAAAATAGGGGGGACCTATTGTCCCCGGCCCCCATCCATGAGCAGGGAAAGGGTTATAAAACCTTCCCATATCCTACAATTTGACTCAGATAACTTTGACTTTATAAGCCTTTCCCCAATCTGCAGAGCTCAGTCTGCATGCTACCCTCGCTGGGTGAATATCGATTTATTTATTTTAGCGTCTGCATTTTTTTTTCTGCTTTTTTGGGGGGGCGTTTGGATCTTTTTTATTTTATAAATTCAATGAGCTTTATGGTTTTTAATTTGCCCTTTTGGGGGGCAGAAAAAAGAAGATTTTAGAAAAAAGAAGACTTCAAATTTTATTTATTTTTATTTACAGGGACTTCGTTTTATTGTGTCCCCCTCACTATTTTTAGAGTGAGGGAAGTAGGTTGTAATGTCTTTTTGTTTTTGGGGGGGACTAGGGGCTTGGGGACCCCTAGTCACCCCCCCAGAGTATTTTTTTTTCATGTAGGGCCCCCACCCACCACACATGGGTGTGGGCCGGGACAATAGGTGTCCCCACCTTTTTCATCTTAGGGTCCCCACCGACCGCTCATGGGTGGGGTCCGAGGGGGAGGACAATAGGTTCCCCCATTGCCATTTAGGGCCCCCACCCGCCGCACATGGGTGGGGGACAACGATGATAGGTCCCCCCTATTTTCATGCAGGCCCCCCCTTGCCATTTAGGGCCCCCATCCATCGCTAATGGGTGGGGGCTGGGGGGACAATAGGTTCCCCCCCCATTTCATGTAGGGCCCCCACCCACCACCCATGGGTGGGGGCCAGGGGGCAATAGGCCCCCCTTGCTATTTAGGGCCCCCACCCGCCGCTCATGAGTAGGGGCCTGGGATGGGGGACAATAGGTCCCGCGTCATTGTCATTTAGGGTCCCCACCGGCCACAAGTTGCTCACTGTTTAGGTGATTCTGGAGATTTTAATCTCCCTTTTGCTATCACGGGGGTCAAATTGATCCCCATAGAGTGAGGGAGGACATGTGGGGGGTTAGGAAGTGGCGAGGAGCATAGCTCCCTGACGCTTCTATTTTTACATATTACAATTACAAAGGCAGCTCCCTCCTTGTAATAAATGAACGAACAAATGAACACTGACATTCAGTCTTTGTTTGTTCGTTTTACATTTCTATTAATTAATTCGTCTTTCTGACGAATGAATGGTCGAAATTCCCATCCAAATGCTGAACTTGGCATGTGCGGGAATTTCACGGCACTATCTAGTGTGATCTACCCACACAAAGATGGGAGCACCCAGGACCGAGGTCCCGGCAGAAAATAAACATTAAATATAGGTAACATGGGGGGCTTAGGGGCATTTGGGAGCGACCAGGGGGGGCTATTATATATATTAGAATTGGGGGTTAAAAAAAACCCGGATGCAGCCATGACAGTGCCGCTTTAATTACTTCTAACAATTTTAAAATTGGGTGCTGAAAATGAGCACCGAGAAAGGACCATGACTTTCCTCTTGAACCACCAGCTTCTTCAATTAAATCTAGAATTCTCATTCGATGTTCCTATAAGACCTTTTAGGCCTTGTGTATGTAGTACAATATAATTTAAAATATCATTCCTTAATTAAAGTGCTTGAAACAAATTAAAATGTATCAGCACTGTTACTATTAATATGCAATCCTCCCAGGGCCCTTAAATGTTTAAAATTACTTTGAAGACCTATCCTCATCTGGAACATATGAAAATTTGCTGAGAAAACAGTTTATTGATGGATTTAAATGTGTCTATGTAAGCACTTTGCTGTAATATGCATATTATATCAAAATTAAAATATATTAAAATTAACTACATTTTTCAAGAATAAATTCTAAACACTGCATATCATTTTTGCAAAATTTACATTTCTTTTTAAAGTGACTAACTGGCACACATAGCATATATTTTGATATTTCCCTGAAAATACATGGAAGTTTAAGAATATACGCTTACAAAGTAGTCTTAAAGGAAAACTGCCATAATTTGTTATTATTACTGAAATGACTAAATAAATGATTACATGTGATATAGGCATATTATGTATTATTTAAGAACTTTTCAGTGAATATGCTGGGTTGCCGGATTCCATGGACACAGTCATCTTTAGGTCTATATTTGCTAAGCCATACATACTTCGTAACTGTGAAACTTATGAACATTCTGAAACTATCCCAGAATGCACTTTTGAGATGACCAGCGCTTGTATGTGACGGGATGACCGGTGAAATACACAATAGCTCTGCATGGTTTTAGTCAGATAAGCAATGCATTTGACCCAAGTTATTTAAAGATGGCTGTCTCCATAAAGCAAGGGTAAGGGGGGGGACCTATTGTCCTCCCCACAGCCCCCACCCCTGAGCGTGGGTGGGGGCCCTAAATAAAAATGTATCTTTAATAGATAAGCAATGCAAGTTATTTAAAGATGGCTGTCTCCATAGAGCAAGGGTAAGTCTGAAGATTCACTGAAATTAGGTGTTTACTCATATGTATGTATTACAAGATAATAGACACAGAGGCTATGATATATGCAATCTATTCTATTAATGAATAGGGATGTGAATGGGGAAAATGTTCGGTTCGGCATTCCGAAATTCAGGACTTCGACACTTCAGTTCGGTTAGGCACTTCGGAACTTTGGCACTTTGGAACTTTGGCAACTTTGAAACTTCGGAATTTTGGAACTTCGGCACTTTGGGACTTCTCTTGCAGCCGCTTAGTAGATAACTCCCTAATTCCCATGGTATATGGGAGTTATCTACCAAAAGGCTGAAAGACCTAAATTGGTCTTTCAGCCACATTTACCAATACTAAGTAAAAATTTCTTAGTAAAGAAAAGAAAATGTTACTTGCGCTTTTTCCTTAATCCCTATGTATATTTAGACAAATGGAGGTAATTTAGTTGCTCCAATGGCCATTGGAGGGATGCCCGCCTGCCAACGTCAAGGCTGCTTAAGCGCAGGACTTCTCTTTTTGTATTTGTATTTACTTTGTATCACACAGCCTGGTTACAATGCTGCTACCCATCCCATGTGTTCCCTATTAAGGGTTAATAAGTAAAGGGGTGTATATAAAAAATACCCCTTTCTGTCTCATTAGAGATATCTTTGCCAGAAGCTCAAGGAAGCAGGCTGAAGGGTCAGTGTTAGGACCCACTTAGGGGGGGTCTGCCTTGACGTTGGCAGGCGGGCATCCCTCCAATGGCCATTGGAGCAACTAAATGACCTCCATTTGTCTAAATATACATAGGGATTAAGGAAAAAGCGCAAGTAACATTTTCTTTTCTTTGGTTTTTACTATATATTGGGGCTGATGTGTGTTGTAGTCCTTGCTGCTTAAGCACAGGACTTCTCTTTTTGTATATGTGTTTAAAAATTTCTTAGTATTAGTAAATTTTGCCCCTACTCGCTATACCGCGAGTAGGGGCATGTCTCACTGTAAAAAAAAAACATTCCCCCCCACCCCTGAACGGAGGGTGGGGGCCCTAAAGAAGAATAAGGGGGATGACCTATTCTCCTCCCCTCTGGCCCCCACCCCTGAGCGGCGGGTGGGGGCCCTAAAGAAGAATAAGGACCTATTGTCCTCTCCCCCAGCCACCACCCTTGAGCCACAGGCTGCTCACTGTTTAATAGACATGCCCCTACTCGCGGTATAGCGAGTAGGGGCATAATTTACTAATACTAAGTAATCTTTACTTAGTATTAGTAAATTTGGCTGAAAGACCAATTTAGGTCTTTCAGCCTTTTAGTAGATAGCTCCCTAATACCGTGGGAATTAGGGAGTTATCTACTTATTCATTCCTGTCATTCCATTGACATTAACTTACATTTTATATGAATGTGTGTTACTTGATTGTTGTAAGTGTTGCAAATGCTTACAGCTGAATCCTAGCTATGTTTGTATACTTTTTATTTAAACTTGTATACAGTGTAACATTCTTCATTCTTCCACTGGGTAGGTATATTAGTACTTCGGCAATACTGTGCTTCGGAACTTCGGCACTTCAGCGCTTCAACACTTCGTAACATCGACACTTGGGAACATCGACACTTGGGAACATCGACACTTGGGAACATCGACACTTGGGAACATCGACACTTGGGAACATCGACACTTGGGAACATCGACACTTGGGAAATTCTGCAATTTCTGAACTTCGGGACTTAGGCAATTTGGCAATTCAGCTATTTGCCCGAAATTTGTCCGAGTTGACATTCGGAACGAAACTAATTGCACATGTCTATCAATGAATACAATTAATGAAATTTTTCGTTCCAAGGGTTGGTCTAAGCAACATAAGCACTTTGTATTACGTTGTATGGTTCTTTGAGCATGCTAAGTCCAATTCCATTGCCTAGATGGACTTACACCTGTAGTAATTTATAAAAATCCCGACTGCTATAAGAGGGCCGCCCTGAACTTTCAATCAGGTGTCAGTTTTGTACTGGTAATTAAATAGTTTGAGCAAGTCTGGCTTTTTATATATATATATATATATATATATATATATATATATATATATATATATATATATATTAACAAGTTATAAAAGTCTAAGGCATTTTTAATAGTCACAAAGTGCTGATAATATATCTAGAACAATAAATCTAGCTGCTACTACACTAGTGTGTCCTTCTCTTAAATCCTTAACAGAGGCTGTTCTGAAAAACATAAAACACAAAACTCACATTTATACTATGTGTTAGTTCCACCATAATTTAAGGATTTCTATTGCACAGATACATATTTTTATATATTGAGTTTTAAAGGACAGAAATGGCTCTCTCTTAACCTCCTATACATATGCCCAAAGCACCAAGTGTGAATAAAATGTTTAATATCAGAAATTTTTTTTTTCCGCATTTTTCCTTATAATAATTTTTACACATCCAGTGCAATAAAAAAAAAAAGAACTTAAAATAGAATCACGTATCAGTCCTGATATGAGATTTAAAATGCTGCATATGTCTAGGATCTAACTTTGTTTTTAGCAGTTAACACTAACCCCTTTACCAAGACCCCATACTACATCAATTCCACACCTAACCCTATGCTTAATCTAACTCCATCCATATACCTACTATAACCTTACCCCTAACCTTAACTCTACACAATCCCTAAACTTAAAACAGAATTATCCTTAACCCTGTAATAACCCTTACCAGAACCAGAACACTACCCCTACCCCTAAGGAAAACCTCTGATGACAGCAGATGGATTTCTTAGTTATCTACTGGCTGTTTTCATCATTACGGGGAAATCATTGTCATGCTGAATCTACAGCAGGGTTTCAATGCGGATTGCACTGTGAACAGATTGCAAAGCCCTGCACAATCACAATTGGCATGCATGGAGACCCTATCAGGTTATGTTCAGACCTTGTTGGTCTCCCCCAGACTGATGACAGCTTGGAGAGCCGCATACAGTTCATCTGACAGTCTAGGGCCACTAAATATGACCACTGATGACAGAGAAGAGGATAGATATTGATTGATACCTGGGTCTCCCTGGTGTGAGCATCAATTGAATCCTGCTCATCAGGGCCGGACTGGGAAAAAAATTCGGCCCGGGCATTTTTTTACCACAGCGGCCCACTAAGAAGGGGGCGGGGCAGAGAGGGTGTGTTTTGTCATCACTAATGACAAACACGCCCCTTCTCAAAGTGAGCATGTTGGTTCAATGCTCTTCCAGGGCAGACCATGCGCAGAGCTCTGCTGAAGAGCTCTAGCATGAGAAAAAAGCCCTGTATTTGTCCTGCGCAGCGCAAGCAAATGTAATAACATGCTTGCACTGTGTTTCCTTGCAACTTGTCTCTGGTGTCTCTATAAATGGATACCAGGAGACAAAAATGCCAGGAAAGAGTATTGTGCATGTGTTTGGAGCCTGCTTGTGGTATTGTGTGTGTGCAGAGTGAGCTGATTGTTGTGTGGTATTGTGTTATAAGGTCGGTTTTAGGCATGCTGTGTTTTTGGTGTAATGTAATGCATATGTGGCTAGGGGCTGAAGAGAATGTGTATAGGGGATGTAGCAAGAGTGTGCATGCAGGCTATAGTGTGTGTGTATAAGTGATGTAGTGTTTGTAGAGAGTGTGTTTAGGAGTGTAGTATGTGTTTGCTTACAAGGAATCTAGTGTGTGTGTGTGATGTGTGTGAGGGTGCTGTGTGTGATTGATTTGTGTGTGGGTGCTGTGGGTGATTTGTGTGTGTGGGTGCTGTGGATGATGTGTGTGTGAGAGTGCTGTGGATGATGTGTGTGTGAGAGTGCTGTGGATGATGTGTGAGAGTGCTGAGTGTGATGTGTGTGATGTGTGTGAGAATGCAGATGTGAGAGTGCTGTGGATGATGTGTGTGAGTGCTGAGTGTGATGTGTGTGAGTGCTGAGTGTGATGTGTGTGAGAGGGCTGAGTGTGAGAGTGCTGTGGATGATGTGTGTGAGAGTGCTGGGAATGATGTGTGTGAGAGTGCTGGGAATGATGTGTGTGAGAGTGCTGAGTGTGAGAGTGCTGAGTGTGATGTGTGTGAGAGTGCTGGGAATGATGTGTGTGAGAGTGCTGAGTGTGAGAGTGCTGAGTGTGATGTGTGTGAGAGTGCTGAGTGTGATGTGTGTGAGAGTGCTGAGTGTGAGAGTGCTGTGGGTGATGTGTGTGAGAGTGCTGTGGGTGATGTGTGTGAGAGTGCTGAGTGTGATGTGTGTGAGAGTGCTGAGTGTGATGTGTGTGAGAGTGCTGAGTGTGAGAGTGCTGTGGGTGATGTGTGTGAGAGTGCTGTGGGTGATGTGTGTGAGAGTGCTGGGAATGATGTGTGTGAGAGTGCTGAGTGTGAGAGTGCTGAGTGTGATGTGTGTGTGAGTGCTGAGTGCGATTTGTGTGAGAGTGCTCTGTATACATGTTAGAAGGGATTGTGTGTCTGTGGGGTAAATAAAAAAATAAAAACATAAGTAAGCATTATGTCCCCCCCTTCCCTTCTTACCTTTTAGCCTGGGAGGGGGGACCGGCACACTGGTGAGTGGGAGGGGGGGACCGGCATGGTGCACCATCCCTGGTGGTCCAGTGGTGAGTGAACTCTAGCCTGCGGGCTAGAGTTCACTCTCGCGAGATCCGGTCGTTGCCATGGCAACGCTCCGGATCTCGCGAGAGGAACCCGGCGGAGCTGCAGATAGAGCTCCGCCGGGTTCCTCTGCTGGCAGGCTGGCTCCCTCCCTCTCTCTCCCCGCCGGCGGCCGCCTTTGAGAGCATGTGGGCCGGTGAGGGAGATCTTTGATCTCCCCACCGGCCCTCCATGGAATACAGCGGGGCCGGCGCTCAGATAGTGCCGTCCCTGCATAGACCGGCAGGGGAGATCCTGGGACCTTCCCCTGCCGGCCTCGGCCCACGGCCACCGCGGCCCACCGGGCATTTGCCCGGTGTGCCCGATGGCCAGTCCGGGCCTGCTGCTCATACCATGCTACAGCAACAGGCACGTAAATGTCTATTAAAGAACTGTATGTAGAGTTTACTTTGAGCACTGCATGCAGCTCATCTGTCAATCCGTGGTCACTACATACAGCCCCAGGCTGACAGAGAGGAGCCCCAGGTATCAACTGAAAGACTCCCTGATGTGAGCAGGGATTTAACTCTGTTGACACCAAAATGTTAGGACATGTCAATATGTCATAATGGCATTAAAGCCAAGGCTTTGAAGGACATAATGACAGATCTTAAGGCCCTTAAGAGATTAATTGCACACAATACAAAACATAAAAAATAGTGAAAACATCAAAAAAAGGTTGAGTACCAGTGATGTTGTACTGAACAAACAATAGTAATTATCCCTTATATAAGTTAAAGAGTTGAACTTTTGTGGCAGAATGTACATGGAAAATAAACAGAAAGATAACATAGATAAGTGTAGCTGGTTTGCAAATGTATGTTTAAAACAAAACAGATTTCTTAATTGCCAACAATTCGTACAGCTCATACAGTCCCTGGCTATGTAGGTATTTGGTATTTACATAGTCAACACTGTGCCTCTCCCAGAATGAGAATTTTTATTAAGCTAAGATGTGTCTTTGTTGTGCCTGACTATCATTCTGATGTAGGAGATATACATATATAATGTGTTAACAGATCCTCCCGATGGGCTCCAGGTATAAAGATTTTAGAGCAAGTATGGGTACTAGCATCCCCAGTAAAGAAGCCAGCTGTACTCACCAGACAGATAAAGTAAAGTATACTAATGTGATAATGTATTGTCACAATACTGTATACAAATATATACTGTTAAAATACATCATATTATATGTTAAAAGGCCTGAACTTGTGGAGGCCTGAATTTGTGGGAGGAGTAAGTCCCCTACTTAAACTCCCAGCCCCTACTCACCTCTGCCGTTCAGCTGATTGTCTTGTCCCCATAGAAACCAGCACTTCCTGTCCAGCTTCCCGCCAGAATTTTTTCCTGTTTCCAGCAGTCAGACGTCCTGACCAGTCCTCTGTCCGTTTGAGGCCTTCCACTCGGTTCCCGATCGAGGTACCCGGTTTCCGGTCACAAGACCGGCACGTTCACGTAAGTTAGGCGTAGGAAATAGCACTCCGCTATTTCCCGCCGTTCGGGCCTAAAAACGTAGGGGTAGGCTCCCTCTATCATATTCGTACAAATACACGCTTATTTAACCGATTTCAGCGTTTGCGCCAAACAGACGAACGCTCGGCACTTTATCACTGCTTTTACATATTCGTACGGAAACTACCGAATCTATTATGATTTATATACACAGTAATATTATTACTGGCATTCTCTTATTTTCGTTGGGTCACCCAGGACCAATCTATTTCGTACGATTAAAGAACAAACACCATGCTCTAAATCCATATTCAGCTAGTTCTTATTCCAGTATGCACTAAGTTCTATTTCACGAATTCTACTTTTCTTTACGTATATTCCCTGTTCGGTCATATTGCTACTAATACCTTTTTGTCAGTTTGGGGATATAATTAGCTTGTTTAAAAATCTGCCTTGTGATTTTCTTTCTATGTTAACCAGTTAATTTGTTTTACTACTTTTTAAAATATCCACGTCTATCATAAATGTACGGTTTCTATACACTGTGGCAGGATGGCCAGGCTCTTCACAATAAACTTAAAATGCAACAGTCAGGATATAATAGTACTGCAGTTTATTGTCACTTTCCACAATATATACAAGGTTGTGCTCTCCCACAAAAGAAAATAAATCCTACTCCAACTTGGAGACTTACTAAACAACAGTATTACTAACTATCCAACTGGCCAGCTAATCTGGTTCCCAGTTTTAAACAAATGAAATACAGTACCTTTGTCTCAGAGTCTCAGGCTTAACTGCCTCCTCTCTCCCAGCTGTTAGACTCTCTGATGTTTTCAGAGGCTAACCTTTTAAAACCCTAGTGCTGGTTAATTACATTCACCTGGTAAATAACATTCAAGGGGTGACTCCCACCAATTAACCCCATCATGCTGGGAATAGAGAGCACTCCAATTACTAACATAGAAAGCCTCTCTGACCTTGCCACAACACATATTTACCTATTAAACACTTCATCTCTTTTTATCCATGGTATATACTGCCATACGTCAAAGATACTAATAAATACTGTTTATAAACACAATATCCGGCACATAAACGTCTGTACTATTCATTTTTCATATAATCACGCTGTCACATATTTTTGGCTTTACAGACTGCATCGGTTTCTCGCTTTTTCTGCGCTAAAGTTGGTTATTTCAAGGTCTTTTATTACAGGAACAGGTATTGTATTTTATCACTTTGCATTATAAAGCCATAGGCCTAAAATGTTTACATATTGGGTTTTATTACTTACCTTCACACCTGTCGTTAACTATGGAATTTTTCTTCGGTTAACCCTTAGCTCCAGTATTATTCTAGGCTTCCCCCGGTTCTACACAGTTAAACCATTTCGCATAACGTAATTTCTTTACGTCAAACCAAGGTATAGTTCACAACTCGTTTGTTACTACACCTCATATAAAACCTATCACGGTCTCAAGTTCATTACTTCTTTTCCACGGGCTTACGCCCACGGTACGTTAATTCTTTACTATTATTTCTACTCAGACTTACGGTCATACAGCCATCAGGCTCCGGAAAACACCAAAACCTGACCCGGTACTCAGCCATACCTTCAGGTACTTACGTCTATACCCAAATACGTCCAATCGTCACCCCAAGGCCTCATCCAGCCTTCTCACAAATATCTATTTCAGCCCAGTCACACACTTAAACCTTCCAGATCCCTCAATGCAGGATCTCACGTTGCGCCCCTAACAAACAAACAACCTACTCCCAATTCAAACCATACGCCACCACGATACGCATAAATACGTCAACATCCGTCTTAAATCCTCAGGACTCTTCCTCAAGGACAGCATAAGACGAGACTTACCACACTTATTACCACTAGAAGGTTACAGATACCATTCGCAAGAAGTCAAGGTTAGTATCAACACAACATTCCAGTCCTCTCACCTTATCCTTAAATATACAACCGAACTGGCTACAGGGTCTAGGCTAATGCCTATCAGAAAACGCACCCTATCAGAAAACCCGTCCCAGCGAGGCCTTCCATCCCCCCCCCACCTCAACACGGAGGTACGGCCCCACGCCCAAATCATAGTTACAAGCCTCGCATGCCCTACTACAGGGCGCTAGTCAGGGCCTCACCTGTCACGGCCACACGTTTTGATTTCTCTCTACTGTCACCGAGAGGCCAACATCCCGCCACCACATCTGTGGCAACTACGTCATAAGCCAAATCATAGGTAGAGCCTCTCACCGCCACTTGGCATTAGCAGGGCCTCACCTATCCAAACATTCAACAGTTAAGTTTTTCGCTTTGGCATCTAGCATTACAGTCCAGTTCTTCCATATACACCACCCCACATACCCCGCCTACTTACCTTACGCCCCTTCTAATATATCTTTCACATAATCATTCCTTTTAGAATGTCCCAAGAAAAAAAAACCCTCAATAGCAGGCTATCTAAGGTGGAAAGCGCCATCTCCTCCCCAGGTACTACCACGGTAGTCCCAGTCGCTATCACGGCTGTACCTGCTATACCAACATGCCCTCCTATACTCCCCCCTCCAGCACCGGGCACAGCCATTACACCATTTGAGTCACCAGCACACTCCGTCCCTGACTCTATCAGGAAAGATATCCTAGACGGGAAGAATGTGTGTCTGGTGTCCTTGCTCATAGCCTCACAGGATGTACTTGAGAACAAGGCATTCAATTACGGTGATATCTCTGTGGTGCTCAAGACAAGGGATCCCAGGCTTAATAAAAAATTGTCCATACCCCAGTTTGTGATAGCTTTCGGGATATACCGAGACGTCATTTGCACGGTGTATCCCCACAGGAGAGAAGAGTTAGACCTTTATCTGCACAAGGTGGTGGATCTAGGCATCAAGTACGGGGGCTCCTCTTTCTATGACTACCACAAGTCAGTTTCAGCGAAGGCGGCGACCCATCTGAAGCAGTTCAATATTAAAATGAACTGGGGTCAGATGGACACAGAACTGTTCTGTCGCCACTTCGCTGGACTCAGGCCCCCAGCTTGTGCCATATGCAATTCGACATCCCACATGGCGGACTTATGTCCCGTCGAAGCAGATCCCACCACCTCCACTCCCACCCCTCATTCTACTTTCACACCTCACTCCACTTTCACCCCTCACAACAAGTCAGCGGGTGGTCTTCGGGATAAGCTAGGTAGGCCCATCTCCTTTTTAGGGAAGGCGCAGGTGTGCAATAATTTCAACGCAGGCTCCTGCAGTTTCAGCGCCTGTAGATTATTGCACATCTGCTCCATATGTTTCAGGGCACATACCAAGACCATGTGCCCAGCCAGGTTGTCACCAAACAAATGACTAACCGACATAAACATAGACAACCTGTTTTTTTACCTAAGGTCTCACCCTAGCAGGCATCTGGTGGATTATCTCACCACAGGGTTCACTAAAGGGTTTCTCACGGGTATTGTAGCCATTCCCACAGGTACACTAGAATGCCCTAATCTCCAGTCAGCACGTTTAGACCCAGTCACCATAGACACTCTCATTGCCTCTGAAATCACCAACAGTTTCATGATCAGGCCCCTTCACCTCTTCACCATTCTCCTCCTGGCGCACTAACCCCATTGGTATTGCTATTCACAAATATTCTAATAAAAACGTCTAACTATTGATTTATCGGCACCGCACTCCTCTTTTGTTCCAAGCATAAACGCACTCATTCCAGCAGACAAATTCTCACTTCAGTACGTAACCATCGACGACGCCATACAGTCCATCATATCATCTGGTAATCGACCCTGGCTTAGCAAAACGGACATCACAAACGCGTTTAAATTACTACCCATGCACCCCTCACTCTGGCACTTACACGGTGTTAAATGGCGAGGGAAATATTAGTTCTCTACACGACTCACTTTCGGTTCTTGAAGCAGCCCCAAACTGTTCGACATTTTCGCAGAGTCACTATGCTGGCTGCTTCTGAACGTCATCAGGTGTCACTCCGTTATCCACTACCTCGACGACTTTTTACTAATAGAGGCAGGGTCACCTTCACCCACAGCAATCAGAAGCACATCCCGGGTATTCACAACACGGCCGCTGACGCTCTCTCGTTCTCAATTCCAGGCATTCTCTCAGGCACTCCCAACGGCTCACCTACAGCCATCCAAGACACCACGGTTCCACGAACTAATCCTGGATTAAGCACACTCTTGAATCACGCTAGAGCACTCACTCACCAAGCATTATCACCCAACACTGCTATCACTTACAATAGGGCAATTAATATATTTAACAAATTCACTGCAGAATTCGGTCTACAAGGTGACTTCTCTATTCAAACCATGGTGTCTTTTGCCTCTTTCTGCCACCTACACCTTAAACTATCTCACAACACCATTAAACTTTATCTCACAGGGGTTCAGCACCACAGCCTCACCTATTTTCCTAACAATACTCCTTTCCTGTCATCATACCCCATCAAAAAGGTCTTGAAAGGTATATCAAAGGTTTCACCTCCACTCACTACCACTAGATTACCTATAGATGGGCCTATCTTCAGGTCACTTAGCAATCTCCTTGACACAGCCCCATTCGACATCGGCACAAATACGGTGATCAAAGCTGCTATATATCTCGCTGTCTATAGTTTTCTCAGACCTAGAGAGTTCACCGTGGTTTGCTAAGGAGATATTACGCTAAGCCTTAAAATATCACACCTCACTAAGATAGAGGACCACTATCTGCTTTCGATCCCTACCACTAAAACCAACCGATCACTACACCCTACTATAATTCCTCTCTTCCCTACTGATAATGCCTGGTGTCCGGTAAAAGTACTAGACCACCTACGGTCAACTCTGCACGGTCACCTACCGGACTCTCCGCTCTTAACACTACAAGGGCACCCGTTAACCACAGCAAAATTGATGGTTCACATCAGATCTCTGTTATCTAAGCTCGAACACAACACGACTGCATTCTCCGGGCACTCCTTCCGTATAGGAGCCGCCTCTGCAGCCTCTAGCACTAACACACCGGTCCATATCATCAAGAGACTGGGGCGGTGGAAATCCTCCATATATACTGCATATATTCCACAGCCGGAGAAAGAGCTTTGCCAAGCTTTCAGGAACTGTCAGACCTTCTGGCATTCGCTAACCGTGGACTTCCGGGTTCTCGGAGCGCGGCCACTCCCCCTCCTATGACGTGGTCGTTCCCAGGGTTCATAGAGAGTCCGCGTCAACACCACAGTGCTGGATCAACTCGAAAGCTCCCGCGAACTTCAAACTGAATATTTACTTCTACTGTGTATCGGACCCGGACTGTTTAATCATTTACCCTCCTTCTCCTCTCCTACGACCTCGGACTGTTTTTGGATATTCTCTTGCCTGCTGCAACCTCGATTCTCTGTGGAATCTCTATCACCAATTTGGATTATCACTCCTTCATAAGTTAAGTAAACCAGATTGGCTCAAACTTAATATATAACCATCCTAAATCTAAGTGGTTCGCTATCTGCTCCACATCAACTCATAATCTTGTTTCCAACACCTACTTATTAATTATCTGCATCCTAATTTGGAACTTCTCGCTGGTTGTGTTAAATTTACCTTATCCTAAAACAACTTCAAACACCGCTGCTGGTTATAACCTGCCAGGAATTAAAGAGACAGTTCAATTTGATTATCTTTTTTATTTAAAGTAATAAACATTATCAAACTCAGAAATCTGCAGTTGTTTCCATCTTATCAACAATTGAGCGTTACAGATTGATCCAGCCTAATTAATGGATACAGCAGATCTCACTTCTGAAATCACCAGATTAAACCAAAGAGTGGATACTCTCACTCAAGGCATGCAAGATCTACAGATCACCAATGAAAGAATCCTTACTTATGTAAGGGACTTGCAAACCCATACTCCTCACACAGTTACACACTCGGCTAGTGACCCTGCTGTCTCCAACCCCGAAAAATTCTCTGGAGACAGGTCCCAATACCGAGAGTTCATCAATTCTTGCAAGTTGTTGATTGCATTAAAACCCCGATCATATCCCACGGAAAGATCTAAAGTTTGTTCTGTTATTTCATTTTTGAGAGGTGAACCCATGGCCTGGGCTCATTCCTTTCTTGAGAATGATGATCCCATATTGGATTCTCTGGATGAATTCTTTGAAGCCATGTCTCTCCTTTACGAAGACCCAAACAAACAAGCGACTGCAGATTTAACCATTAGAACACTGCAGCAAAGAAACCGGCCTGTTGAAGATTACATTGCTGAATTCAAACGATGGGCACCTGAAACTCAGTGGAATGACATAACTCTACGTAACCAGTTCCGTATTGGGTTATCTGAAGCTGTCAAAGATGAGCTCTCCAGAACTGAACTACCTACTACACTAAATACACTTATTCAACTGTCAATCAGTATCGACAGAAGACTTAGGGAAAGAAAAGCTGAGAAATCACTCACTAGCTCTCTATGGAAAAAACCCTTCACCTCTTCAAAGGCACCGGAGAAACCTATAACTCCCGCTGAACCTATGGAAATAGGGGTTGTGAGAAGTCCTCTTACTCCAGAAGAGAGAACCAGAAGAAGACAACTGAACCTCTGCATGTACTGTGCTTCGCAAGAACATGTGGTCCCAGACTGTCCCCTATTGAAACGTCCAAGAGGCGGTAAGCATGGTTCTACCACGACTGTAATGAGTGTACTTCCTTCTAAACCAACCTCTCATTTCTCCTCTGTCTCTCTCATATTACAGTGGGACAAAGAAAGAATTACGACTAAGGCCATTATTGATTCCGGTGCTAATGGGGTGTTCCTTTGTTACAAAAAATAAAATTCCTTGTGTTCAAAAACGTAATTCCGTCTCTGTCAGAGTTATTGATGGCTCCTTAATCTCCTCGGGGCCCATTCGCCTTGAAACTGTCCCTTTAAGGACTACTACTAATTATGTCCATTCTGAATTTCTTGTTTTTGATGTCATAAATTCTCCTCTTTATCCTATAATATTAGGGATAGACTGGTTACGGACTCACAACCCACTTATTACCTGGGCTCCTTTCTCTCTCACGTTTAACTCTGCATATTGCCAGAGAACATGTCTACAACACATCCCCATTTTGCATGTTACTAGGGAATCCACTATACCTTCCAGCTATTCGGAGTTCGCTGATGTGTTCAGTAAAAAGGAAGCAGAGACACTTCCTCCTCATCGACCCTATGATTGTCCGATTGACCTTGTTCCTGGTGCTCCTATCCCTTTTGGACATATTTATCCCCTCTCTGAATCAGAGCTAAAAACCCTCAAGGAATACCTAGATGAAAACCTCCGGAAGGGGTTCATTAGACCTTCCTGTTCACCAGCCGCTTCCAGCATGTTTTTTGTGAGAAACAAGGACCAGACTATACGCCCCATCATCGATTACAGGTCTTTAAATAAAATAACTATTAAGAATCGTTACCCTCTTCCCCTGATCAATGAGTTGATTGAAAGATTAAGAACAGCTACCATCTACACTAAACTTGACCTTCGTGGGGCATATAACCTTGTTAGAATCAAGGCCAATGATGAATGGAAAACGGCGTTCAGAACCCGATATGGTCTTTACGAATATCTTGTCATGCCCTTCGGGCTATGTAACGCCCCTGCAACCTTTCAGCATTTCATTAACGATATCTTCCGAGATCTCCTAGACGTTTGTGTCATCATTTACTTAGATGATATTCTCATCTACTCCAACAACCTTGAAGAACACAGAAAACACGTGAGATGGGTATTATCCAGATTAAGAACACACAAATTATACGCAAAACCAGAAAAATGTATATTTGAAGTCAATGAAATCACTTTTTTGGGATATGTTATCTCCCCTCATTCAATAAGTATGGATACCTCCAAAATAGATTGCATTGTCAACTGGTCTACTCCTACTAATACTAAAGACTTACAACGTTTTTTGGGATTTGCCAACTTCTATAGGAAGTTCATTAAAAATTACTCCAAGGTTGCTCATCCCCTCAACCTGCTCAATAGCAGTAAACGGTCCTTTGCTTGGAACGAAGAGGCTCAAGCAGCCTTTGATGAATTAAAACGGAGATTCACAAGTGCTCCCATTCTTCAACTACCTAATCCTGCTTTTCTCTACGTCATGGAAACGGATGCTTCTGATACAGCTATCGGGGCTGTCCTCTCTCAACACCAAACGCCTCAAGATCCTCTCCATCCAGTAGCTTTTTTTTCACGATCTTTGTCTCCTGCTGAACGAAATTATCCTGTAGGAGAAAAAGAATTATTAAGTATTAAAGCTGCATTCGAAAACTGGCGTCACATACTTGAAGACACACGCACTCCTGTAATTGTTTATACCGACCACAGGAACCTTGAATATCTTCATTCCAACAAAACACTCTCTGCCAGACAAGTACGCTGGAATCTTTTCTTTTCCCGTTTCAATTTTCAAATCATCTACAGACCTGGATCCAGAAATAAAAAGGCAGATGCCCTGTCCAGAATTCACCAAGATCTTCCTGTAAACGAAACTCAACCTCCTAAAATCATAGGTATTATTTCGTCATTAACTGATGATATTAAACATCTTAAAGAAGAAGATCTTGAACTTCCCAAACAAGACAATCTATCAAAAAAGGACGGGTTGTACTACTTCAAAGACAGGTTATACATTCCTCCCTTGCTTAGGAATAAAATACTCTCCTTGATTCATGATTCCCCTCTGGCTGGTCATCCTGGTACAAGAAAAACACTGGAGCTGTCTAAAAGATATTACTGGTGGCCTCGCCAGGACAGAACCATAGAATCTTATGTCAAAAACTGCCCAACCTGTCTGAGATCAAAATCTGACCATCATCCACCATTCGGTCAATTACTGAGCCTACCTGTTCCAGAAAGACCTTGGCAGTCCATCTCAATGGATTTCTTGGTAGAACTCCCTCCTTCGCAACATCATACCACCATTCTGGTAGTGGTAGACCGTTTCACCAAGATGTCCCATTTTATTCCTTTAAAGAAATTACCCTCTTCATCTGAACTTGCAAAAGTATTCATCAACAACATCGTGAAACTCCATGGTCTTCCTGAAGAAATCATATCAGACAGAGGAACACAGTTCACCTCCAAATTCTGGAATGAGATGTGTTCCTCCCTCAACATTCAACGTAAATTATCTTCAGCCTATCATCCTCAAACCAACGGACAAACAGAGAGAGTTAACCAATGTCTTGAACAATACTTGCGGTGTTATTGCTCTCATTTACAAGATGATTGGATCATGTGGTTACCAATGGCAGAGTTCTCATACAACAACTCGGTACACACTAGTAGCAAAATGACTCCATTCTTCTCAAATTTTGGATTCCATCCTTCTTCATTCCCCGATCAAGGACTTCCTTCTTCTAATCCATACGTCTCCAACCATAACTCGTTCATGTCTGCCCTCTTCCTCAGGTTACGTGATAACCTTAAAAATGCATCATCTGCTCAGAAAAAGTTTTTCGATACTGGTAGACGACCTTCCCCTACTTACAAGGTTGGTGATCTAGTATGGCTCTCTTCAAAAAACATTGTTACCAACCGTCCCTCAAAGAAACTAAGTTCACTCTTCCTTGGCCCTTTTCGTATATTGTCACTCATCAACGAAAACGTGGTTAGATTGAAACTTCCACCTACCATGAAACTGCATCCAGTCTTCCATGTGTCGTTGCTTAAACCACACCACTCCGACCCTTTCATGAGGGATGTTCATACCACTCCTGATCCCATTCTGGTACAAGGTGAAGAGGAATACGAGGTTCAGAGGATTCTCGACTCACGAATCCATCGTGGTTCCTTACAATATCTTGTCCGGTGGAAGGGCTACGGAGTTGACGAAGACTCATGGGTGTCGTCCTCCGCGGTGCATGCTCGTCGACTTATCAACGCGTACCATGCTCGCTACCCATCCAGACCTCGTTGACAGCATCCGGTGGCTGCTTCTTATGAGGGGGGTTCTGTCAGACCTTCCGGCATTCGCTAACCGTGGACTTCCGGGTTCTCGGAGCGCGGCCACTCCCCCTCCTATGACGTGGTCGTTCCCAGGGTTCATAGAGAGTCCGCGTCAACACCACAGTGCTGGATCAACTCGAAAGCTCCCGCGAACTTCAAACTGAATATTTACTTCTACTGTGTATCGGACCCGGACTGTTTAATCATTTACCCTCCTTCTCCTCTCCTACGACCTCGGACTGTTTTTGGATATTCTCTTGCCTGCTGCAACCTCGATTCTCTGTGGAATCTCTATCACCAATTTGGATTATCACTCCTTCATAAGTTAAGTAAACCAGATTGGCTCAAACTTAATATATAACCATCCTAAATCTAAGTGGTTCGCTATCTGCTCCACATCAACTCATAATCTTGTTTCCAACACCTACTTATTAATTATCTGCATCCTAATTTGGAACTTCTCGCTGGTTGTGTTAAATTTACCTTATCCTAAAACAACTTCAAACACCGCTGCTGGTTATAACCTGCCAGGAATTAAAGAGACAGTTCAATTTGATTATCTTTTTTATTTAAAGTAATAAACATTATCAAACTCAGAAATCTGCAGTTGTTTCCATCTTATCAACAATTGAGCGTTACAGGAACTTGGTCTTGTAAAAAATGCAATAAAGTGTGTATTTCTCGAATTTATCTATTGCCCTCTTTTATTTACAGGCCCACTCGTACGTTGGTTTCGGCACACCACAACCAACTTTGCTCACAGTTACTATCCATTACGTATTTAAATTCCGAGCACAAGTTAAAAGGCCTGAACTTGTGGAGGCCTGAATTTGTGGGAGGAGTAAGTCCCCTACTTAAACTCCCAGCCCCTACTCACCTCTGCCGTTCAGCTGATTGTCCCCACCCACACCCTGTTATAATTACATTCTCCTTGGTGGGCCCTCTTTTATTTACAGGCCCACTCGTACGTTGGTTTCGGCACACCACAACCAACTTTGCTCACAGTTACTATCCATTACGTATTTAAATTCCGAGCACAAATATATATATTATATTTTATATATTTACATATATTCTATATTGTGTATATTATACAAATAAAAGAAAACCGAAAGAGAAAAAAATTGTATAAACCATATAAATATGCACTGTCTGGAACCGCATTGTGTCTAGTTCATCTGAGACATGTTTCACCCAGAAATAGCCAAGGGCTTTTCCCATTAGTATTCAGTTTGGTTCCAGTGATCCTCACTTTAACCCCTTCACTACTGAGTATATAATCACACAGCAATTTATTGTGTATAATGCTTTGCAGACGAATGTAAAATAAAAAAAAATCATGTACATTTAAATAATTTTTAATTTTCCCTTATTTATTCGGCCTTTATGAAATAAAAAAAAACATTTGGGAAATTCAAAGTTCTAGACAGTGTACAGTTTCCCTATCTTACAGTACTCATTTAGTGATAAAGTGGCACAGTATTTAAAGAGCAAAAAGTAATTTTAAAATGTATGTTAACAATTAGAACCTTGTCACTGTTAAATAGATCCGGTGCTGCAACCAATAAAAATCTTGGTAAACCAATCCGTGTTCGACAAAAATAAAAATGGTGCGCATAAAAACTATAAATATAACATAAATATAATCCCAGCTTATATATATATATATATTTGTGTATATTATCTTGCACAAAATCACACGACAATCTAAAAAATCTAAAATTACAGTGACCAGAAATTGTGTGTGGATTAAACAACATATTTATGCCAGATACTTGCTTAATTTCTCATATGGTGCTGAATAATTTACTGATAGATAAAACAGAGACAGCAACCTAGTGCAATATTGTAAATTCTATAAATAGGTAAGTGGACAATACATTGATAAAGTACCACTCAGAACTATCCAGCTCCATGGGGATCAGCCCCTTTAGTATGTGGGATCCAGTCTGTATAAACTACAACCCGGGTTTAATTATTTAGAAACTTTATTTAAGTTAAACAGAATATTAGAATAAAAAAAGAAAAAAAAAGAAATATATCCACAGATTTAAAAGTCCCATTGGTTCGAAACATTTAAAGTGGTTCTCACAGTTCACTTGCCATTCCACTACACAACTGTGTCCAGCAAAATGATTTTTCAGGTTAGCAGTGATGCAACGTGTTTCAACGTGTTTCGCCCCGTCTCTTGGGGCTTTCTGAAGCATAGAGGAAGTCCTGCCAGTGTCCTATTTTATAAGTCCATGTGGAAAACATTGTAGCCAACATCTGCTAATTACATTGCAAAATGGCCAGTCAAGTGTAATTGCAAATTAAAACGTAAAAAGAAACATATGGAGACTTTACGATACAATATAAAACTATAAGGGAAGCAAAAGAAGTTATGTATAAACAACCAATATCAAAAAGTCACCATTAGAACAAATATATTCACTCGACCCATGGACCTGGCTCTTGTCAAAGCCTCTCCAGGCCACCCCGTGGGCCCAAAACAAACTCATTGCCAAAATAGCTATAGCCACAAGGCGAGCAATAGCCGAAAAGTGGGGTAGCCCAGGCATACCAAATCTGGACACAATCAAACATAAAATAAATGATGGACAATCTTTCTGCACTTATACATGACTCAACGAAGCACCATAATACGATTTGGAATCCTTGGCTATTCAAATTTATTTTAGTACCTTTACTTGTTCTCTCTGGGTACCCCGGTTGAGAATTCCCCCCCCCCCCACAGACTTCCCATCCCATATGCCCCCCATCATCTTCCCCCTACTTTTTTTTTCTTTTCTTCTCTCCAGCCCTTTCCTAGCCCCCCCTACAACACCCTCAACTCCTTAACTCCATTCTTGTTTTTTCGCTATCCCCCCATCCCTATCACTCAAGGCGAGAGTGGCAGGCCCCCTCTGATCACTAAACTCCCATTTATGGGTTCACTCCACGCTAACATAGCTCCTCACCCTAAGAGTTATATATCATGCCTGGACTCTAACAGCTTTAGCATACATAACACAGCGAATACCGCACCCCCTGGGCTTGCAACAAAAGAGAAAAAAGACAACCTGTAAAAACTTCATTTCTGTACACCCACAAGCCTTGCATAAAACAAAACCAGAGATCTCTTCAACACTACATAGAATGCGAACACATGACCTCTCAATCACACAGATCCCGATATTCCGCACCCCAACAAGAAAAGAACGTGCTGTGGAAGTGTAACAATGATTACGGTTATACTGTATATCAACTCATTTGTACAAAATGTGACTGAAAGCCCCAACCTTTTCTATTTCTCCTGAATCCCCTCCCCCATTTCTCAAACTCTGACAAAATATAAATAAAGAATTTATAAAAAAATATATATATATATTGTTTTTATTTCATATATATATATATATATATATATATATATATATATATATATATATATGAAATAAAAACAATTAAAACTATCAGGTATATAAACGAAACAGGGTATTTAATGAACGTTGAAAGGACCTTATTTGATCTGATATTGAATTGTAATATTATATCTTTCCCAAAAAAGAAACCAATAGCCCCTTTAATAGAAGAATAACAAATTCCAGATCGATGAAATCAGAATACAAAAATAATGAATTAATTCCTTAATTTAAATAAAATCAATATTGATTTTAGAACAAAACTCCATTTATATAAATAGAATCTATTGCAAAAAAGCTCACTTCTGTTTATAAACTTTAGTGTGATTGCATATTAAAATCGTTTATAAAAGATTACATATCCACATATACCCCTTCCTATCAAATTGCACTGCTGCAAGGTGGAATGCGTGTTATAACTACCCATGAATGGTCCAAAAAAACATCTCCACAGTATAGTCTGCTGAAAGAGCATCGAAAAATTACTTTTATGGGGCAGTAAATCCTAAGATATAAAAGTCTGGTGGATCATTAACGTTGCTAAAAAATACTCTAATTGAACGAAAATACCCAAGTGTCAGAATGTCAGACTGCCCTTGGCACACATGCAATCGTTTTTTCAATACTACCTCTCAACGTGGTCTCCTCATGCTCTGGTCCAGCCTACCTGCTGCTTCCTCTAGCTCTGTAAAGCCAACAGCTATTGGCTGTCGGAGTGATAGTCATGTTTTTTTTTTTTGCCCAAGTTATAAAAGTAGTTGTTTCTATTGCAATCAGCACTTTTATAAACTGTCAAAAATGACAGATTCCGGCTGACACAGTGAAGCTAATTGCTTTACATTTATGGAATGTTCATTTAAGATCAATCTCTGCTAGCAAAAGGAAATAATTATTTATTTTTTGCAAAAATAAAAATGTATATCAGTCAGTAAAAAACAATGTGTAGATGAAATACTCCTAAGTGGGTAAAACCCTGGTTTAAAAAATTATTTTAGTTTATGTGTAACTTCTAAACCCTTTCTCTTAGATAATGCTTGAAAGTTATAGATTATATTAACCAATATAAATAATAACAGCAATCATGATCTCTTTAATCCATCATTCACAGTTCGAGTCAAAATTAAATAATCATTTAACTTCATCTAAATGAAGTTGTTATGGTGCTAGGAACCCCCGGGCGGCACTCTTACGTCAAGGGGTTAAAACCCAAAGATGCCTTCAGAAGCAATGTCCACTTCCCACTCTGACAGCATTCAGTTTCTGAATTTTCAGATTCCAAAAATATGGTGTTTGCCGGGCAGGGTCGTCGCTGATTAGTTGAGAGCGGTCAGCAAACACTTTCATCCAATCAGTGACTCCCCATTCACATTCATATTTAGCCCGAGTTAGCTGGAGATCAATGTTTTGACAGGGCTGCTACCATCCTCCTCTCTGGCACAGACCTCCATAGCACTGGGTGGGAAATCCCGGTCACCTATGATGAGATTGTCAGGATTACTGATTGATCCAGCACGTAGAATTGTATCACACCTATGACTAAAAGATAACGTCTTACCGGGCCTTAGAATGGCCGGACTTAATGTACCAAAGAATAGTCAGGATACTAGCCGAGGTCTGGGGGCACCGAATGGGACACAACGATAAGGGAAAGCCAGAAGTCAAGGATACCAGAATACAGGGAAGTCAAACAAAGCCAAAGTCAAAAACCAGAAATAAACGCTCAGTAACACACTTTCGGACAACCACTAGGGAAACCACGACAGGGCAATGATGAAAAGGCATAATGAAATTAAATAAGTCTATTTTAGCTCTGATTGGCCGAAAATCAGTCTTTGACTCCAGAACTTGCACGTGCGTCTCCCGCGTGATGTCACGCGCACGCTGACATCGTCATCAACATGGGCGGATGTGGGGCTATAATTTGGTGTGGATCCACAGCGGCAGGTGTCCATCAACATGCTGCAGGATTCAGGCACACAAACGCATGGCCGCTGGGCGCAAATGCCGCAAAGTGAGGCTGAATATGTTACTGGGATACAGGGAGCTCCCTTTTTCAGCCAATCAGCTGCGCCCCTGTTCGGCTGCACTACATGCTTCCTGAATTTGAAAATTCCAAAGCCGGGTGCCGCCAGGGGGAGAGTGGACATTGCCATTGGGGGCAGCTATGGGATTAAACTGTTCGGGAATGGTGTAACCCCCTGAGGTAAGAGTACCTCCGGTGGCCTCCTGGCACCATAACAACTTAATTTAGATTTAATATGAGGATTATCTCAAATGTTCCATAATGTTTCTTATTTGAAGCCAGATAATGCTGATAAACTAAAAAAATATATATTTTTTTGTATTTAAAACATATCAGCATATTCTGTGCTTCTCATGTACAGTTAATGATTTTGCTATGAGCATTTCCAGGAGGGCCTAGGATCACCTAGAAGAATTGTCAGTACATTAAAATAATTATGGTGGAACTAAAAAAAAAAAAAATGAAAAAAAATGAGCCAATATTTTACGTGTACAAAAATAAGCTCTCACATTGGAGTTCAGGAAAACTTTATTTTATGGTAATTATTTTATCATATGATAAACAGTTACATTCTTCAGCCTACGTTTTACACTTTCATGAACTGCAATGAACTTGAAAAACATGTGTATGTGCGTCACATATATTTTAGACAGTTTAAATTACGGTAGTTAATTTCATTGTTTCTGGTAACTCTTACAAATAAATTATTCCTGTATTTAATTGTACTTATTTATGATATGTAAGCAGTATAGAGCATAGCTACAATTATGGGAATTCAGTTACATCATATAGCCATACTGTGTTAAGCCTACCAATATGTCATAGTACGCCAATATCGGTGTGTCCTACACTAATTTTAACATGGGAGATTAAGATGTTAACTGCAATATTTAATGTTTAAAATGCTTCCAGTGCTTCAATTTATGCTCTCCTGTCATCAACTCCAAAAGGGCACCTATAGTTGATGTCTGGTGCACTCAATCCAATAGAAACTTGGACTCGATTCCAAATATACATAGAAAAAAGGGAATTGGGGGCACACATGTTTTTATCAGTAGTGGAGCTGCCCTAAAGACCAAATATATTCAAAATACAGATTAACGAACACACAAACAAAAAATATTTTTTTAGATTTTAAAAGGCTACTTAATATACATGGTGTAATGAATGCCCATATTTGTAGGTAAGATGTGTGATTTTAAGTAGTCTTGTAAAATTAAACACTGTATCTTTTTTTTTTTTTTGAGTGTGTGCTGTTCCTTAATCTGTATTTTGTAAATATTTGGACCAAACCTTAGAGACATTTAGAAAAGATCCATCTTTTCACTTTGAACATCTTTATTAAAATGTAAGCTACAAAAGAAATATGTTGAAAAAAGACAAGCTTATTTATGGAACGTAAAGCTTTTATATGAGCACTTTCTATTTTATGTGCAGATGTTTGTTTGTTTGTTTGTTAGTGTTTAAGTCTTTTCCATAGATAGAGTTGAGAGATTAAGGGCAAAGATATGCAACTGACAAAGAGGTCTGTTTTAAGTATAATATTCTTTTTTTCGTATTACCGACCCTTTACAAATCATAGTTTGAGACTGGATGTAGCTTACTACAGAAATTCATATACGGATTAATTAATGTTTTAGACAAGAATGAAGGCAGCATTATACAGAATGTGGTTCAAGGTTTTGGGTACACCTTCACTGCATTTGTATAGAGATTTAGAATGGCAAGACAATTAAATTTTTAGAGCAATATGCTATATGTAAGAGAGTTTTTATAGGTTTCTATGCTTATTGCTCTTTATTTATCAATTTGCCTTAAAATGATACTTTTCAACTTTTTATAAATCATCATGCATGGCGAAAAACTATTTGGAAAGGTAAGGTTTTTTTTTTAAATCTTTTGTTACTGAAAAGTTTTCAGTCTTCATTGGGGTGCTAGCTATTGGTTTGTGTTATGTATTTCTTTCGATTATGTACACTGAAGCAGCTTAGTCAGTTTATGGATCCCTCAGTGCCCAGCCTAGGGATATCTTCCTTTAACTCATACGACGCCATCCCACAATCTTTTGTTGACACTAGGACCGGTTTAACTCACCATTTAAAAACGTTTCCAGTGCCCTCGGGTCTTCTTTCTCAGTGCCGCCATATTAAAAAGATGGTGGTACCCAGGAATGCTATCTTCTGCCTAATCCTGGGCATGCGTTTGATATCACATGTATGCCTAGGATCTACTGTGGCTTCCTGTGGACCTGTGTTGACTCTCGCAAATGCGCAAGCATTAACACTAGGAATCTGTCAGGATATGATGCAGTGATGAAGGGAGGTGAGTATGCCAATGACAAAGTTGACAAAGGCCAAAGACCTTGACTAAAGCTCCATCCTCTGTAAACCTGCTGCTTCTACATAAGGAAAAGTTTAAAAAAATAGGTATTTAAAAAAAAAAAAATTAAACAGGGCAGACAAGGAGGAGATTTGAGGCATGCCTATCAAAACAAAAAAGAAGACATAAACAAGACATAGTACAGAAGAGAAGGTAGTATGTCTAGTCAAAGCAGGGTTTCAAATCCCATATTTCACAGACCATCAGGTCTTTCAGTTTTAATGCATGGACAAATGTGTGAATATCAGCCCTTAGTGATTTAATTCAATTACCCAAATTAGTAAAATTTACTAATGCAATGTATTTAAAATAATTTTGTGCAAAAGGGTACATCAGAAATGTTCAATCTTCTATGTAAACATTATGCCTTATGTCTAATTTTGTTATCACTCCAGTTTTGTGTATCCTATGAAGTGGTTTTATACTTAAAACATCTAGAAACATGGTAAACAGCTGTAGTTTGCTGTGTGGTGGTGAGCTAATGACATCCTGCTGAGCTCAAGGGAACTTCATTTTCTAGTAAGGTAAACCAAATATTGGACTGGAACAATCTGGGCAGATGCTAATAAACTAAGGAACATAAAGTGGTGCAGGTCACGCAAAGTGAAAGGGATTTTAAGGTGAGTGGCCAATAACATTCAATCAAAGTTAATTTTTAATCAAGTTTGGCATCAAAGAGTTATTCAAAACAAGCAAAGAGTAATCTAAAGCAGAAGTAAAGTCAATATTGTGATATAAGTGTTGATTTTGCCAAGAGTGAGTACAGTTATAGTACAATATTATTGGCCAGCAGCCCAACCATGAAGCTGCTCTATAAAAGAGGATGCTCAGCTGTTTCTAAACTACAACTCCCATGATACTTTGCCAGCCTTAAGGGTCTACAACCTACTATATTTTTCAGGCTATTATTAGATATCCAAACAAGAATATTATTGGTCAATTTATTATAAATTAAAGTTGATATGACACAAGGGAGTTGACATGACACCGGGGAGGGAAAATTGCTAATTGGGTCCAATTTGGACATTTCCACTTAGGGGTGTACTCACTTTTGTTGCCAACAGTTTAGACATTAATGGACCTTGCGATCACATGGCCCAGAGGGGCTAAATCAGATGCAGGGGGACTGCCTGGGATGCCAGACAAGTCCCCCCATCACGATCACTGGTGGGGGATCTCCAGCGAGGAGGTAAGTCCCCTGGATGGTGGGGAAGTACTATTTATGCCACCCACCGGCGTTTATAGCCAGGTCCCCAAGGACGGCATAGCGAGGGCCGGTGCAAGGATTTTTGGGTACATAGGCGAAGATGTATTTTTCCGCCCCCCCCCCATTCAAAAATAACATTTTCACCTATGTGCCTCTTAACCAGCCCCTCTCCCCGTCCATTATTGGTCCCCTCCCTTCCCTGTCCCTTAGTGTTCTTCTGACAGTCACACACACTCAATGACAAACACAGAGACTCACTGATCTGACACACACACACTGATTGACACTCATTGACAGACACACTGATAGTCACACACAGACTCAATGACAAAGATACTCTCACTGATTTGACAGACACTCACAAACACACACTGACAGACACACACATACACTGACACACTCACCTGCAACACTCATACAATCACTCACAGACACACATACACTCACTCACTCACGCACGCACACACTCACAGTCACTCACAGACACAGATACACTCACGCACGCACACACTCACAGTCACTCACAGACACACATACACTCACGCACACACTCACAGACACAGATACACTCACTCACGCACACACTCAGTCACTCACAGACACACATACACTCACTCACGCACACACATACACACACATACACTCACTCACACACTCACAGACACACAGTCACACAGTCACTCACAGTAACACATACACTCACTCACGCACACACACAGAGACACATACTCACACACACTGACACTCACACACAGACACTCACACACAGACACTCACACACAGACACTCACACACAGACACTCACACACAGACACTCACACACAGAATCACACACAGACACACACACACACTCACACACAGACACTCACACACAGACACTCACACACAGACACTCACACACAGACACTCACACATACACACTCACAGACACTCACTCACTCACACACAGACAGACACTCACAGACACACAGACACTCTCACACAGAGACACACTCACTCACAGACACTCACTCACACACACTCACAGACACACACACACTCACTCACAGACACACACTCACTCACAGACACACACTCTAACACAGACACTCACTCACACACTCTCACTCACAGACACACACTCTAACACAGACACTCACTCACACACTCTCACACAGAGACACATACTCACTCACAGACACACACACAGACACTCACTCACACACACACTCACACACACACACAGACACTCACACAGACACTCTCTAACACAGACACATCACATACATTCACAAATTATTTTAATAAATAAATAATATCCACCCAGCCTCCCTACCTGGAGAGCTGGTGTGGATCATTCCCTGGGGTCCAGTGGGGCTGCTGGGCGGCGTGCGGCAGTGCTGCGATCAGGCGCTGCGAGGGAGCTCTAACCTCTCTGCTCTGCTCCCTCGCGGGCTGTCTGCTGATGCCACGGGAACCGGAATATGACGTCATATTCCGGCTCCCGCGGCATCACTAGACAGCGCGCGAGGGAGCAGAGCAGAGCGGTTAGAGCTCCCTCGCCGCGCCTGATCGCAGCACTGCCGCACTGGGGGCGGAGATGGTGGCCGGCAGGAGGGAAAGCTTCCCTCCTGCCGGTCACTGAAATCTTGCGCCCTAAGGCGGCCGCCTGTGCCGCCTTATGGACGCGCCGGCCCTGGGCATAGCACGCCTGTCGTCCTTAAGGGGTTAATGGCTGTGTGTTGAGTTGCACTGTTATACAGGCTGTACACTTACTACTTTACATTGTAGCACTGTCATTTCTTCAGTGTTGTCACAAGATAAAATAAAATATTTACAAAAAATGTGAGGGGTGTACTCACTTTTGTGAGATACTGCACTAATACTCAAAAGAATAGAAAAAAAAAAAGAAATACATTTCCAAAAGAAAAATTGAGATTTAAATAGGAAAATCATATGATGCCTCTGGTCTTTGCTTAGTTGCAAGTGTCAAAAATGGAACCGTACACAGACATCACCTAGAACATCTTAGAGTGTGAGCCCTGAACAGGAGGTGCTGGTACAGAACTAGAAAGTAGATAGAAGCAGGAACCCCAAGAATAGAATGATGTCAAGAAAAAAAATAGCTGTAGTGGAGGTTGAACAGCATGTTGCAGGATATTTTATGTAAATGTTCTAGGTCAGGGTATCAGGTTATTTGGAAAAGGAATCAAAGCCGCAGAATAGCCTAACCACAGAATACAGTGCAGTGAGAATTGTGTTGGTGATAATTTCAAATGGAATTTGGTTTCCAGCAAGAATGTAATATATGCAAAAAATGTTAATATACAGAAGAAAGAAAAAGAACTAGTGTGCAGAATAAAAGGTGCAAACATGTGTCCCATTATCCAGGACTTTATAAATTAAATTGCCGTTTGTTCACATATGAAATGGTCATTTAGTAAGCAAGTAACAGATTCAAAAACGATGCAATGAGCAATAAAAAATGCTCCAGTGTGATATTTTCTGGTGATATTCCTCTAGGAGTTGGGTTGAGCTAGCCTTCACACGTTTATTAACCCCTTAACGCCGTTACGGCGTTCTATGCCGTCCCGCATTAAATGGGCTTTAAAGCCGTTGCTGCGGCATAGAACGCTGTAAAGGCTTTCAGCCCCAGGAGCTAGAAGGTACTTACCTCCACCGCGATCCTCTTCGGGAGGACTGCCTGACAGCCCAGGCAGCCCTCCCCCGGCAAATGAGGCCCCCGGGGGCCATGTGATCGCTCTCAAAGAGCAATCACATGGCCCCCTACAGCTGGCTGTGGATCTGCCAGCAGGAGGACTGTCAGGACTGTCAGACAGTCCCCCTGCTGGTGGGAAGTAGTAAAAAAATAAATAAATAAACATGTTAAAATAAATTAAATGTATTTATATATATATAATATATATATATAATATATATATATATATTATATATATATAATATATATAATATATATATATATATACACATCTTATATATATGTAACATCATATGTAGTTTATTTTAATGTTAATATAAGTACATATATTAGTATTAAAATACACTTAGAATGATGTTACATATATATATATATATATATATATATATATATTATAATGCATATATATATTATATTTATATATACATGTATAATTACAATAATAAATAAATAAATAAATAATAAAATTAATAAAATATTTTTAACAGATTTAAAATAAATTATATATACATGTGTAATTTCATTCTAACTGTATTTTGTTATTAATATATATATATATATATATATATATATATATATATATATATATATATATATATATATATATATATATATATATATATATATATATACATATAGGTAACAAAATACACTTAGAATTACATTCTATATCTATCTATGTATAAAATATAAATAACAGCAAGAACAGCATATATATATATATATAACATAAATAACTACAGAAGTGTACACGTAGACTTTAAATACACAGGCTGGCCAGTAGCCAGCCAGCCCACAGGCTGGCCAGTAGCCAGCCAGCCAGCCAGCCCACAGGCCACCAGTTAGGCTTACAGCCAGCAAGCCCACAGCCAGCAAGCCACAGCCTGCCAGCCGCAGCCAGCAAGCCCACAGCCTGCCAGCCGCAGCCAGCAAGCCCACAGCCTGCCGGCAGTAGCCAGCAACCCCACAGCCTGCCAGCCACAGCCAGTAAGCCCACAGCCTTCCAGCAAGCCCACAGACTGCCAGCCAGCAAAAGTAATTAAGGTAAGAGGAGCCTAGGTAACTTGGCCTAGGTATCAGCGAGCTATGTTGTGTTGCTATATTGTGAATAGGAACCAGAGTGTTGGAGAGACCCCCCTCCAGGCCCCATTAGACTCCATTGTAGTCTCTAATGGGACCTGGAGGAAATTCTTTCTAACACACTCTCTAAAGGATACTGAGATAGCCTCTGCTACAATGCTCCCCCCCTCCATGGCCCATTAGCCCTCAATTGTAGTCTCTACTGGGGCCTGGAGGCGACTGTTTCCAGCAGGGACACTGAGATGGCCTCTGTTAGAAAGACCCCCTTCCAAGCCTATTAGACTCCATTGTAGTCTCTAATAGGGCCTGGAGGGGATTCTTTCTAACACACTCTCTAAAGGACACTGACATAGCCTCTGCTAGAAAGCCCCCCCTCCATGGCCCATTAGCCCTCAATTGTAGTCTCTACTGGGGCCTCGAAGGGATTATTGCACTTTTGTTCCTTGTGTCTAAAGATTGTGTAGGGTGTGACTGGAGGCGGTGCATGGAGGCGGGTCATGGGTGGCGCTTGCTGCGGAGTATGGGTGGGGCCTGTAAGGGGGCCCTTGATTTATTTTGCCCGGCGGCCCTGAGGGTTCTCAGTCCGCCCCTGTCTAAATCCCTCTGCAGCAAAGCAATATCCTGCTCACATTTTCTTATTTTGCAAAGTTTTTTGTCATCTGCAATCACTAAAACATGGCTTTCAATGCCTATTGCAAGATCATTTATAAATATGTTAAATAGAAGCGGTCCCAAAACAGAACACTGAGGAACACCACTTACTGCTTTTGTCCAGCTTGAAAATTTACCATTAATGACAGCTCGTTGTACTCTACAATTCAGTAGAGTGGCGGCAGTGAAATTTCCCTGAACATAGATTAGAGGGATTCCCTGCTCTGTTGCATTCTTCTATGTTCAGGGACATTTCCACAAACATAGAAGAACGCAGCAGAGCAGGGAATCCCTTAACTCCTCACTTAGTGACCAATTCGTTCTACGACCGGGTCGTAGCAATGGAATACAGCCGGTAAGTGAGGAGTGTCTGTAGTAAAAGAAACCAGTCTTTACTTTTCTTTGTGTATTTTATGAAAATTCGAGTGGTCTGAAACAAAAAACAAAGAGATTTAGACACAGGAAGTTATACAAAAGCAGTTTAGATTAAGTTTGTTTTTGGTGACAGACACGATTTACGTTCACCCTTTTACCTCTCTCTTTCTGTGTTTTATCTAAAATAAGGCTATAACTTATTTATACATGATAATGCCTTACTTGGTCTTGTAGCTGCTGACGGACACTGCACATTGCAGTCTAGTCTGTTGTCTATTGATTATTTCTCCCTAACACTTTACCATTTATGGTATACATTGCTTGTGCGTTCCACATTCCAAATGTATAACTTTGCTTTCATTTACAATAAATCTCCTCTTCCATTAGACTACTCATTCCCATAATGTATCCAAATTCCCTGCTAATATGTTGCTCATACTGTATTATTACAATATTATCATACTGTATCTATTATCTATACACCTCATTTCGTATCATCAGCAAACAGTCCCACATGACTCTTGATTTATGCTTTCTTCGTTATAACTTACCGTCATTTACTTATTGTGTGTTGCTCATATTTTTTTTTGTCTGATCTTTTACTGTAACAATTGACTGACATACTTAATATAAAAGAACATTGTGCTATTTGGAAAATGTCTTACAGTAAATGAGAATTGCAACCTTTTTTCTCTGAATGTCTGAATTCAATATAAAACAGTACATTATTAAATGCAACAGAAAAAATCTTTTGCTTACAGAATATTGAACTTATAATGTTATACCCAGTAATCTATGCAGTTTATTATTTGCTAATTGTCATGGAATAAAAACAAAAGGTCTATTACTTTAAATCAGATTATTAATCTCCATCTAATAACTGTTGCATTCCATTTGAAGATTCTCAAACCAAATATTCACTGATGGAAGTTCAAGTTTCTCATTTTAAATCAGGCAACCAAACACAGAGTAGGGAGGATTTACTGAGAACGAGTCCTACACTAACCTTTCACATTGACTCCTTGAGCTTCTGGCAAAGATATCTCTAATGAGACAGAAAGGGATATATTTTTTATATACACCCCTACAAGCTCAAGGAAGCAAGGTGAAAAGTTAGTGTAGGACCCACCTGAGAGGTCGTTGCTGCCGCCTAGGAGTGATGGGAGTTTGAGCGCAGGACTTGTTTTTTTGTATTTGTAACCAAAAAAAGTTATATCGGTCCCTGAAAGTTTTTATTTACTGTTAATGCTCATCATGATGGCTCTGCAAATGGAACTGGCCATCACTCATGACAGACCCTTAATATTACCCCGGGTTTATCCCAGTCACTCAGCCTATTGCATCTTGATACCTTGTTATCGTTAAGTGGCCAGGAACAGGGGAGCTTTGGTGTGATGGACGAATGTTCAGGATATAGTAAAAGATACAGTCTGGCATACAGCAACCACTTCTGTTTGGATGTTTAACTAGAGTACGCGCATCATAACTGAAGTCTAAAATTTACAATAAAAATACAGACTATGGAGAATATATTCAATTTAACGGATGAATAGAAAAGCACCCGTTAAGTGGGCATATCGGACTGAACCGCTAAAATTATTGACACACACATTTTCTTTTACTATTTTACCACTGGCAGCTTTAGCTTCCTCTTATGAGTGGGGGTCTTGGATGACATTATGTCCCCTCGGTTATTATAATGATAGCCCCCATCTGCTGGTGGGTGGGCAGAGGGACAAACGTAATCTCTGCTCTCTTTTATTTGTTAATTGGCTCCACCATGGAGCCAGGGAAGGCATGTGTGGGGAAAGCTTGGTGCACATGGGTGGATTCATGGTGTTGGACCTGTTCCAGGTCTTTCCTGTATGATTATCAGATGGGCAGCAATGGTGGCTCCATCACTAGTCTTGAGAACCAGCTGCAAAAAGGAGTTCAGTGAGTAGCAGTCATGACTCAACTCATGGCTTGGTGCCTGGTGGCACGCGGAGATTTGAAACTTTTTATATGGGAATTTCCCCCCTCAATATGCATTTATTTAATCATATTTTTAATGATTAACAGGGTTAAATATCTGATTAAACCAGTCAATTATTTTCAACAGAGTTTTGCCAATTATATTGAGTCAATGCCCATTTGTCTGTCTTAATGTGTATAGATCACAATTATGTCCTTTGATCTATACAGCTTTACACAGACATTAGTAAATAGCTCAATTTATGTTTTAACCCCTTCAGGACGGAGTCAATAGTACATGTTCTGATCAAAACAAAATGTAAACAAAAACTGGAATTTGCACTATATGTCTGTTCAACCGTAATTCACCTATTTCATATTAAGTGCATCCACACTTATTATATATAAAACAACCAAATTTTAATTAATTAAATCACATAATTATGTTAAAATATTACTTAAATATTCACGTAGAATTTTAATATATATACATATATATGTATTTAAAGTCTACGTGTACACTTGTAGATTATTTAAAGAAATAATCCATGCACAATAACCACTACTGCTCTGTGTAGTCGTTATGGTGCCAGGAGGGCCGGGCCCCCCTCCCAGAGTAAGTAGTCAAACCGTTTAAGAACAGTTTGACAACTTACCTGGGGTCTGCTGGGATATGAGGCTGTAGTAGGGTATAGGAGCAGTGGTGCAATGTGTAAGGGGTGCAGTGTGTGTGAGTAGTGTGTGAATGTGTAGGGTGTGTGGGGCAATGTGTGTATGAGGGGGCTGTGTATGTGTGTGGCAATGTTAGTATGGGGGGCTGTGTGTGTATGGGTGGGCAGTGTATGTGTGTGTGTGAGGCAATGTGTGTACATGTGTATGGTGTGTGTGGGGGCAGTGTGTGTTTATGGGGCTAGAGTTCACTCCCACCACTGCGACCACCAGGAATCCCTGGTGGTCACAGTGTTGAGAGTGAACTCTAGCCCGTAGCTCCAGGGCTAGAGTTTACTCTCGCAAGAGCCGTAACGTTGCCGTGGTAACCGCGGCAACGATCTGTGCTCGCGCAAGAAAGACCCAGAGGAGCTGCAGGTTGAGCTCCCGGGTCCTCTCTTCCTCCCTCCCCTGCCCGCTGCCCGCACGGTGCCTGCGGACAGGGGAGGGGGCAATTGCCCTCCTCTTACTCCCCCCTCCCCCTCTTCTTCCCCCCCTTCTTACTCCCCCCTTCTTACTCCCCCCTCACTCTCTTCTTACCCCCCTTCTTACTCTCCCCCTCTTCTTACTCCCCCCTCCCCCTCTTCTTACTCCCACCTCTTCTTACTCCCCTCCCCCCTATTCTTACTCCCCTTCCTCTTTTTACTCTCCCCTGCCCCTCTTCTTACCCCCTTCTTACTCCCCCCCTCCCCCCTCTTCTCCTCTCTTCTTACCCCCTCCCTCTCTTCTTACCCCCCTCCCTCTCTTCTTACCCTCCCTCCCTCTCTCTTCTTACCCCTCCCTCTCTCTTCTTACCCCCTCCCTCTCTCTTCTTACCCCCTCCCTCTCTCTTCTTACCCCCCTCCCTCTCTCTTCTTACCCCTCCCTCTCTCTTCTTACCCCTCCCTCTCTCTTCTTACCCCCTCCCTCTCTCTTCTTACCCCCCTCTCTCTTCTTACCCCTCCCTCTCTCTTCTTACCCCTCCCTCTCTCTTCTTACCCCCCTCCCTCTCTCTTCTTACCCCTCCCTCTCTCTCTTCTTACCCCCTCCCTCTCTCTTCTTACCCCCTCCCTCTCTCTTCTTACCCCCTCCCTCTCTCTTCTTACCCCCCTCCCTCCCTCTCTCTTCTTACCCCCCTCCCTCCCTCTCTCTTCTTACCCCCCTCCCTTTCTCTTCTTACCCCCCTCCCTTCTTACCCCCCTCCCTCTCTCTTCTTACCCCCCTTCTCACGCCCCTCCCTCTCTCTTCTTACCTCCCCCCTCCCTCTCTCTTCTTACCCCCCCCCTCTGTTCTTACCCCCTCCCTCCCTCTCTGTTCTTACCCCCCCTCCCTCTCCCACGCGGAACAGGAGTTTCTGTTTCCTGTACCCGGCCGGACTGACAGGAAAGTGCACATTCAGTGTGCACCTTCCTAGCACTCCGGCCTGGCACCGCGGACCGGAGAGCAGCTCGGCCACGCTACAGGGGAGGGGAGGTGAGAAGCTGCAGCCGCCTGAGCGCTCTTAAGAGAGCGCTCAGGCGGCTGCAGCATTTAAAGGGCGCCCCCCCTCCCGGCCAGTCCCCGGTCCCGGTCAGTCCGCCCCTGGATTTAGATAGATTAGAGAACTGGGCACTAAAATGGCAGATTACATTTATGGTAGAGAAATCCAAAGTTGTGCACTCCGGGGTCAAGAATGCACAAGCAACTTACACCCTAAATGATAGTGAATTAGGGATAACCACACACGAGAAGGATTTGGGAATTGTTACAGGCAACAAAATGCAATGTCAATCTGGAATTGCTAAGGCCAGTAAGGTTTTGTCATGTATAAATAGGGGCATACATTCTCGGGATGAAAATATAATTTTGCCTCTTTTTGCCTCTTTATAAATCGCTGGTAAGACCACCCCTTGAATATGCTGTGCACTTGTTCTAAAGAAGGAAATCATGGCACTGGAAAAAGTGCAGAGACGAGCTACAAAATTGATAAAAGGAATGGAGCATTTTAGTTATGACGAAATGTTAAAAAAATCTAAATCTCTTTAGTTTGGAAAAAATGGTGCTTCAGAGGGGATATGGTAACATTATACAAATGTATTCGGGGCCAGTACAAACCATTATCGGCAAAAAGATTCATAAGCAGGGCTATACACATAGGGCACAAGGTCACGCATTTAGGCTGGAAGAAAGGACATTTAATCTAAGGCAAAGAAAAGTTGTTTTTACAGTAAGAACTAAAAGGATATGGAATTCTCTGCCTGAAGTGGCGGTTTTATCAGAGTCCATACAGATGTTTAAACAGCGTTTGGAAAATACTTCCAAAAACATAGCATTCAGGGATATAATTTCTAGTTAGTGGAGTAATAGCTGCATGATCCAAGGCGATATCTGACTGCCATTTTGGGGTCAAGAAGGAATTTTTCCTAGTTTGTTGCAAAATTGGAAGCGCTTCATACTGGGTTTTTTGCCTTTTTGTGGATCAACAGCAAAAACATATGTGAGGAAGGCTGAACTTGATGGACGCAAGTCTCTTTTCAGCTATGTAACTATGTAACTATATAAAACTACCATCTAGCCCCCTTCCCCCGAACCTCCTTTAACCCCTTAAGGACCAAACTTCTGGAATAAAAGGGAATCATGACGTGTCACACATGTCATGTGTCCTTAAGGGGTTAAGTCCCTAAATATAGTAAAATCGTATTTGTGTTCAAGTCTGCAGCTGCTGCCTCTGCCCCTGATCTGCCTGATGTCTGCTGAAATCATCAGAATTGATTATGTAAGCCAATCACAATGCTTTCCTATAGGATTGGCTGAGACTGTCAAGGAGGCAGATCAGTAGAGAGCCAGCATGAATCAAACACAACCCTGGCCAATCAGCATCTCCTCATAGAGATGCATTGAATCAATGCATCTATATGAGGAAAGTTCAGTGTCTACATGCAGAGGGTGGAGACACTGAATGGCAGTACTGCACAGTCTGCAGCACTGCTCCAGGAAGCACCTCTCGTAGCCTTCTAAGGAGTGGCCAGTGGAGTTACCACTAGGCTGTAATGTAAACACTGCATTTTCTCTGAAAATGCAGGGTTTACTGTAAAAAGCCTGAAGGGAATGATTCTACTCACCAGGAAAAATACAATAGGGATACAATAGTGAACAGTATATGGGATCAACTTGTTTTTTCACCTCTTTATATTCTAAACCGCTCTTGTGTGAGGACATGACCTTTAAAATGATATTGCAAATAATACATTATGAAAAAAATGTCCAGCTGCCTTTCATAGTGTAGTGTGGCACATGGAGACGTTCTGAATACTTAAAAGGTTAAATATTTTAGAAATAAATCATTTCCAGTGGCTAATTAATGATGTCCTTGATCAAAGTCTATTTTTTGCTGATTAATACATGTTAACAGCTGCAGGTTTGAGTTATCATTAGGCAGAGTTGGTACCTACCTATAAGTGCATGGCCTGTAGGGGACGCCTGCTCTAAGCACTTTAAATGTAGTTTTTGTTACTTAAATGGGCTGATGGTGAGAGATAAGTACCTGGAACCTCATCGAATGCCTTCTGTAGTGCAGTCAGCCTGCTATGCTTAAAATCAGAGCTGTAGAAACAGCTATAATGGGTGTAAAATGTAGTGCTGTTCCAGCTCCTCTAGTGTCTGTGTGTGAGACTGGACAGGAAGTGGAAGGAATCACTTCCCATCTGCCCACTAACAGCCTTTTACACAGGAAATGCCTTGTAGGAGAAACAGAGACAGGAATGAATGATGCACACAATATAACAGCTACTGCAGCTCTGCTATCACTCATAGGAGGCTAACTGGACTATAGAAGACAGGGGGTGAGTATTTTGCAAATAACCCTTCAAACTCTTTATGTCCTAAACCCCTTTTCCATTTTGCAAATTTGAAATTAGAGGGGCAAAGGTTTAAAAATAATATCAGGGAGTATTACTTTACTGAGAGGGTAGTGGATGCATGGAATAGCCTTCCAGCTGAAGTGGTAGAGGTTAACACAGTAAAGGAGTTTAAGCATGCGTGGGATAGGCATAAGGCTATCCTAACTATAAGATAATAGGGACTAATTAAAGTATTTAGAAAATTGGGCAGACTAGATGCGCCGAATGGTTCTTATCTGCTGTCACATTCTATGTTTCTATGACACCAGAATCTTTTTTATATATATTCTATATTGACAACACTTTGTGTTTAGTATATTTGATTCTCATTTTCACAATCTACTTTTTGGCAAATAAATTCTCAAATGCTAAAAAGCTTTAAGAACAGTGTTTGTTTAGTTAGGATTCAATGTGTGCTGTTCTAGGAAATACACAATAGTGCTTCTTTTCATTTACATAAATAGGATAGAACTTCTGTCCAATCTGTATTCCGTCTCTGATACAACATGTACTCTGTACTAATAGGTTTGAAAAGAGCCAATTAATCTGGTAATGTTGGTAGCTAATTAGATATTTTGTCTGAGCTGTCCTGACAACTCGACTGTAATCATTAGGAATTAACACTTTCAAAAGGTAATAATCATTATGACAAAACATTTTGTAATGCGAACTCTGTGAAAAGAGGTATTTATGGGGAAAATAAGACATTTTAACTTACAGATATATTTTACTACAGAGGAATATAAAAAATAAATAAAAAATGAGCACAGAAGGTAGGCTTTAACTGCATAATGATAATCCAGAGTGTTACCTTCATTTGTAAATACATTGAATACATTTAGGTAGTTTATATTTAAAGGCCATGAATATTGCATTTTCACTATTATATGTAGCAAAATATTGATCACATTGTCAATCACAGTTCTATGATTTAAATTAAGAAGAAACGTTTCCAGTAGGCAAAATGGTGTTAAATAGGCTGTCAAAGTGCAAGCTTTGGGCCAAAACAGCTGAGTTATAACACTAGCTAATCATGAAATAACCACGATGGGTATTCTACCAGAACCCTGTGGTACATAGTTAAATGGAAAAAGAATAGCAGCCATTGATATTCTAAACCATGTCTCCCACATACAGCACAATTAAAGTGAAGACCAGATTGGTGGGGCTTACAGGCCTCCCAGAAACCATGCAAGGCCTGAAGTCCAAACACAATGACTTCTCTTTTCCGTAAACCATAGCCCCCATAATGTGCAATACCCCACTTATAAAGGACTAGCGCATGCAGATTTGGAAGTGGTCGCCCCACTAGCAGACCCCGCTTAGAAAATTGGATTGATACAATAGACTCATTTCACTTCACAGGAGAAGGGCAGTATGGAGGAAGCCTAGGGTCGTCTGTTCTCTTACTCTGCTCATATGAGTAAGGAAAGGAGGAAGTGTCCTGGGGATCTTTACATTCAGTTACCATTCATCTCACAGCATAGGTAGACAATTTTGTCAAACTGCCCATGACAATGAGGGAATGGGAAGGGGGCAATTCCACCAAACACAGCTGGGGGCCCCTGCTTTATTAATTTACTAGATGTATATTTAATTGTTTATTGACTTGGAAAATTGTTTGGGAATTATTTTACCAGTAACATGTCTACAAAATTGTTAATGTATTTGGTGCCAATCTGGTCATTTTGGACATATTCGGAGAGGGTACTGCTGGATGCAACTTCAGGCCAATTCAAACACGAGCAATACAGAGAATATGAGAACTCATAGTCACAAGCTATTATTTTACATTTCACAAATGACTCTGCTAAACTCAGAGAATGATAATTATAGTGACTTCTTAGTTATTCTTAGATCCAAATTGTATAATAGAGAATTATTAGAATTCTAAAAACAAATAATGTTGAGTTATTAGAGCAGTGAATTCACTTTTATTTTATTGTATTTTTCACTAGACTTAATTTAAAAAATAAAATTTTTAAAGGACTTTTCAGAGTGATTTAATGGATATAATAAAGAAAATGGATATAATAACCAATTAATGTTATAAACATGATTATATTATGGATGTATGATGTAATTTGTTTTAAGTGTATCTATTTTGTATTTTTTTTAAATCCTGGTTTAAAATGTGTCTAGGAATCAATTATCCCTGTGGAGCTAATAACTGCAAGCATGCAAAGTCTGTTGCTAGGAGCCAATATTGATCCAGTTCAGAATTTGTATAGATGGCTTTATCTGCTAACTAGAGATGGAACACTACCGTTTATACCAGTTATGTTGTTAGAAGCTTTAATATTTATGAATTTAATATTTATGAATTTAATATTTTATCTGTCTACGGCATAACACACTAATGCTGTTTTCTTTTTTTTTATATGCCCTACACTGCCCCTGGGAATTCCTAATCATTGTATGCTAATAGAAACTTTTTCCATTTTGTTATTTTGTAAAAGTGTTCATGCAACATTCTGTTTGCCAAATGCTTTAAATCTAATACAACATTTACACAGTTTTTTCAGGAATTAATTTACATACATTCTGCACCTTTTTGTGTCGTGTTGAAGGGATCTATGGCACAAAAAAAGGCAACACACATTTATCTTGAGAATTGCATAATCTTCCGTTTTACTTCAATTGAAATGTGGACAATGTAGCAGGACTAAAAGTAAGTTGCATTCCCCAATCTATATAGTGATAGATATGTGGCACCTGCCAAACCTTTTCATATCACATTGTAAAGGTGACAGTTACATTTACCCGCTCCATAGTAAATGGTCAGTGGAACTAAACTCAAGAAGTAGGCCAATGCCCAGAGTACTCTCATTGAGCTTCAGTCTGTGTGTGGGAAGTCTGTGATTGGACAGCCATAGAAAGACAAGAGATCTGCAGCATTATTAAATTATTTAAGAGATTCCCTCAATGAATAAAATGCATAATTCAATGCATGCATGTTTTCTTTGGGGTATATCTACTAAATTGTGAAGAAAAAACACAAATATTTTATTTTTCCATTGGAATGTTTCTTTCTTCAAAGAGTCCTTAAATTTAATATAATATCTAATAGGTTTAGTTTGTACATTGCCAGGTTTCATTGCCACTGTGTCTATGTTAGTCTGCATATAACGACATATGTTCTTGTTTCTGTTTTTACATTTTCTATGTTACGCTCTGTACATATCAGCAAACTGACATATAGGCTGTTAAACCCAGTGGGTATGTTTAAGCAGGGGCTCAGTCAAGCACTGTCGTCCTTTAACAGCACGACCCCTTGCTTATCGGCAGCTGGGAGGAAGTGACGGCATTTGACAGCACTTCCTCCCAGCGAACACTGGAGCCGCGCAGGAAGGGGAAGGAGGCAGAGAGGAGGGGGCTAGGTCGGAGAGAGCCAGCCCCTACTCTCAACCAACCCAGCCAGCACCACTGAACCCCAGACTTAACATTTTTATAGCTACCCTCCAGCAAAAGGTCGGAAACTGGAGAGTGGCGATAAGAAGGTTAAGTTTGCATGTGTGTGTCCCTATGTCTGTCAGAGTGTGTGTGTGTGTGTGTGTGTGTGTGTGTGTGTCAGTATATCTGTCTGTGTGTGTCAGTGTGTCTGTCACTGTCTGTCAGTGTGTGTCTGTGTGGGTGTCACTGTGTCAGTATGTCTGTCACAGTGTGTATGTGTGTGTCAGTAACTCTGGCACAGTGTCTCTGTGTGTCAGTATGTCTGTCAGTGTGTATGTGTTTTAGTATGTCTGTCTGTTTGTGTCAGTATGTCTGTCACAGTGTGTGTGTCAGTATGTCTGTCACAGTTTCAGTGTGTGTGTCAGCATATCTGTCAGTGTGTATGTGTGTCAGTATGTCTGTCGGTATGTCTGTCACAGTGTCTGTGTGTCTGTCACAGTGTCTGTTATTTTGTCAGTATGTCTGTCACAGTGTTTGTATCTGTGTCAGTATGTGTGTGTGTGTGTGTATGTGTCTGTAGGTATGTATGTCACAGTGTCTGTGTCAGTATGTCTGAGTCAGTATGTGTGTCAGTATGTCTGTCACCATGTCTGTGTATGTGTGCCAGTATGTCTTTCTGTGTGTGTTGGTATGTCTGTCACAGTGTGTGTCAGTATGTCTGTCACAGTGAGTGTCAGTATGTCTGTCATTGTGTCAGTATGTCTGTCATTGTGGGTGTTGTACACACAGAATTGAAAAAGAAATCTAATTTTTATCCCTCATTCCTTAAATCAGATTCGATGAAAGTCTTTGAAATGGCATGCTTGGAAGACATATATAAGATAAAACCTCTTTCCAAGCATAGCCTTAATCTGACATTTGAGGAGAAAAAAAGCCTATACGAATTAAAAGACGACCCATTGATAGTCATAAAACCGGCTGACAAAGGCCATAAAGGTGGTCATAATGGACACAATAAAATATTTAAAGGAAATAGAAAAGCAACTCGAGGACATTAACACATATATAAAACTAAAAAAAGATCAATCACAAGAGATAAAGAAAAGATATCAAGTTTTCTTGGACCAAGGAGAGAAAGAAGGTATTTTAAATAAAGGAGAATTATCTTTTCTATCCCTAGACCACCCACGTATACCGGTAATTTATGTATTACCTAAATTACATAAAGATCCCGTCAACCCACCAGGACGCCCCATAATATCGGGCATAAATTCCATTTTATCACCTTTGTCTCAGTACATAGACTTCCACCTTCAGCCTCTGGTCAAAAAATGTCCATCTTATCTCTTAATATCCTCAATGATTTTAAATGGGAAGACGATTATCTTCTCATTACGTGTGATGTAACTAGTCTTTACACCATCATTGAACATGAGAAGGGGTGTAAGGCTACAGATTTTTATCTACAGGAGTCTAAAAAATACAATGTCACCCAACGTAATTTTATTTTGGATGGTATACGGATGATTTTAACCAACAACTTTTTTTGGTTCAAAGGCGACTTCTTTTTACAGACTAGAGGCACAGCCATGGGGACCAGGTTCGCACAGAGCTATGCCAACCTGTTTATGGCCTTTTGGGAACGTATTTTCATATACCAAGAGCATGGCTTTGGTGCGAACCTGGTCCTATATAAAAGATATATCGACGATATTTTTATAGTTTGGAAGGGATCTGGTGACCTTTTTAATACTTTCTTTAATTCTCTCAATCAGAATGATTGGGGTATTCGTTTAACAAAGAGTGTGAGCGATACAAGCATTGATTTTTTAGATCTTAATATTTATGTTTGTAACAATGTTTTAACCACTCGCACTTTTTTTAAACAAGTTGACATTAACAGCTATATTGAGGTTAACAGTTGCCATCACAAACCCTGGCTGTCAAATATCCCCAGGGGACAATTCCTGAGGTTGTGTAGGAACTGCACAAAGCAACAAGATTTTGCAGACCAGGCATGCAACAATTTATACAAAAAGGATATGATAAGAAAGTTTTAGATACCCAGATCCAAGAAATAGCTGCATTAAACAGGTCCCCCCTTCTGAAGTATAAGAAAAAAACTAATGTGCCAACTGATAGAAAGGAACAGATCCTTTTATTTTTGACTACTCCAGCAATGTTGGGGTGATCAAAAAGATTATTAACAAAAATTGGAACATCCTATGTCAGGACGAGGAAATACATGATTTTTTAGGTCCAAAACCCAAATTTATTTTTAGAGGGGCAAGGAATGTTAAGCAAATTTAAACTAGAATTTTTTTTAGAACCTACACCTCAAAATGATAGCAATTTTTTAACAAACTGGTCAAAAAAGCAACAAGGCTTTTATCACTGTGGTATGTGCAATGCGTGCAAGAGCACAGACAAAAAAGAAAAAATGTAATGACTTTTAAATCTTTTAGCACTAAAAAAGAATTTAAAATTAAACCTATGATCACATGCCATTCAAAAAATTTAATATATCTACTAAATTGCACATGTGGCCTTCAATATGTGGGCAAAACATCGAGGCCACTAAAAGTACGGATACGTGAGCATGTTAGAAATATTAAAAAAGGTTTTATAAACCACAGTGTATCTAAGCACTTTTTAGAAAAACACAGCTCAGACCCTAGCTTTTTAAACTTTTTTGCTATAGATAAAATTGATTCCCATTGGAGAGGAGGAGATCTCCCCAAAAAATTAAGTACCCAAGAAGTAAAGTGGATTTTTGAAATGCGCACCTTATCTCCTCTGGGTCTCAACATTGATTTTGAGATTAATAACATTTTATGAAAGGAAGTACGCACACACATATATTCTATTTATTTTTTATATACCATATATACTCGAGTATAAGCCGTGTTTTTCAGCACATTTTTTGTGCTGAAAAACCCCAACTCGGCTTATACTCGAGTCAGAGTCTGTATTATGGCAATTTGCATTGCCATAATACAGACTGGGGGGAGAGGGGTGCTGGCAGAGCTGTACTTACCTTTCCTGCAGCTCCTGTCAGCTCTCTCCTCCTCCGCGCCGTCCGTTCAGCACCTCGGTCAGCTCCCAGTGTAAGTCTCGCGAGAGCCGCGGCTCTCGCGAGACTTACAGTGGGAGCTGACAGAGGGAGCTGCACAGACCGCGCGGAGGAGGAGAGAGCTGACAGGAGCTGCAGGAAAGGTAAGTACAGCTCTGCCAGCACCCCTCTCCCCCCCCACTGAACTACCAATGACACTGGACCACCAGGGAAGGAGCCCCCCTCCCTGCTATGTATCAAGCAGGGAGGGGGAAGAAAAAAATATATAATTAAAAAAAATAATAATAATAATTCAATTAAATAATCAATAATAATAATAATAAAAAAAAAAATAATAATATTAAAAAATAATAATTAATAAAATAATTAATAATATATCAAAATGCCCACCCCCACCAACACACACACTGCATCACACACACTGCATCACACACACTCACACTTCATTCATATACACACACTGCACTCACACACACTGCACTCACACACACTGCACTCATACACACACACTGCACTCATACACACACTGCACTCATACACACACACTGCACTCATACACACACACTGCACTCATACACACACACTGCACTCATACACACACACTGCACTCATACACACACACTGCATTCATACACACACTGCATTCATACACACACTGCATTCATACACTGCACTCATACACACACTGCACACACACACTGCACTCATACACACACACACTGCACTCATACATACACGCACTGCACTCATACACACTGCACTCATACACACTGCACTCATACACACACACACACTGCATTCATTATATACACACACTGGAAATAAATATTCAATTAATATATACGCACAAACACTGCACTCATACACACACACTGCACTCACACTGCACTCATACACACACACACTGCACTCACACTGCACTCATACACACACACTGCACTCATACACACGCACTGCACTCATACACACGCACTGCACTCATACACACGCACTGCACTCATACACACGCACTCACACGCACACTGCACTCACACGCACACTGCACTCATACGCACACACTGCACTCATACGCACACACTGCACTCATACGCACACACTGCACTCATACGCACACACTGCACTCATACGCACACACTGCACTCATACGCACACACTGCACTCATACGCACACACTGCACTCATACGCACACACTGCACTCATACGCACACACTGCATTCATACGCACACACTGTAAATAAATATTCAATTAATATAATTTTTTTAGGATCTAATTTTATTTAGAAAATTACCAGTAGCTGCTGCATTTCCCACCCTAGTCTTATACTCGAGTCAATAAGTTTTCCCAGTTTTTGGGGGTAAAATTAGGGGCCTCGGCTTATATTCGGGTCGGCTTATACTCGAGTATATACGGTATATATCTTTTTAGAAATTGGTACTTTTAGATAGAGGGTGCAGTATTCTATTAATGGTGGTATTTTTTTACCATTCAGAATCTTTTTGGGATATGCTTATCCATCCTGTTGTTTATTTATTTAATGTTTCACTGATGCCCAACATGAATATCGTTTTTTCAATTCTAAATATCTTTTTCCCCTTCCTTTTGACATTTGTCCTTTCATTTTTGTGCAATATGAACTACTGGCAAATTGCCCTTCTTAATGATGGACATTCACGCGCTGAAATTAACTGAGAAACTACGACAGACCGGAAAAACATTACAACCGGAAATTACGTATCGGACTGCACCACGACGTCATTAAAGGAAATGACGCGACGACAAGAGGACCGAAGAGATGATTAATCGGAACTACACGAATTGATATGGCTAAATGTAATGTCGGACATGTTGGGGGGGGCTGGAGATAGAGGTACATAGTCGGAAGTGTAGCCATTTTGAGTGTGGCATAACACTTCCGGCTATGACCATATTTGGACATGGGTGGGAGCATATGCACAGATGTCTATTATTATTAATTAAACTATTTGATTGTTTGGTATATATTGAGCCCATTGCTTTTGAGCCCATTGTAAAACCATATGCACTTGAGAAAGACCTATTGAAAGGTTGAAACGCGTTGTGCTGCTTATATATATATTTTATTGTATATATATATATATATATATACTTTGTATTTTAAAATACTTTTGGAATAAAACACTTCTTAACTACATACCTGCCTTGGATTTTTGGAGCACTACTGCAAGCTACCAGTTCCAAGTTCCTGTGGATGTACACTTTTTTACCAACACTGGATATCTCAAGAGTGAGATGAAAAGCGCTATAAGTCTAGAGCCAACTTTAAATGGGCTCTAAAAATTGTGAGTTTGATGATATACACTGCTTTTAAAACATTTGTCTTTTACAGTTTACACTATGTGTATTTTATTTACCTGTATATAGGTGATACATACTATTTGTAGTGTGAACATACAAGAATACCCTGTGTGCGCAAATCACTCTATTTTTCAGATGTCTGTGTGTGTCAGTATGTCTGTCTGTGTCAGTTTGTCTGTGTGTGTCAGTATGCTTATCAGTATATGTCTGTTTATCTTTATGTAGTCAGTGTTTGCATCTGTGTGTATTTGTATCTGCATGTGTGTTAGGTTGTGTATCTGTGTGTTTGTACGTGTGTCAGTGTGTGTATCTGTGCATCACATGTGTTTTAGGTTGTGTATCTGTGTGTCTGTAACTGTGTGTGTGTATATGTTTCTGTACATCTGCATGTGTATAATCTGTGTATCTGCATGTGTTTCTGTGTGTATCTGTGTGTATGTATGTTTATCATATTGTGTGTGGCAGTGTACCTTTATACGTGCATACATCTCTGCATTGAAATGCCAACACTACACACAAATACACCCCTGCATTCAAACTTCAACACTACATACAAACATGCTCCTGCATAGAAACTTCAACTCTACGTACAAACACACCTCTGTCTTAATCACCAAAATTATAAATAAATGCACATCCCTCCAGTCAAAAAACAACACTTTACATAAATGCATGCTTGTATTCAAAGACCAACACCACATACAAACACACACTACATTCACACAAATATACTGCATACAAAAATATGCTTTCATTCAAACACGCAAACACTGCTCAGTGCTAAATACAACCCTGCAAGCATGGGAAAATGGTAGAGCCCAATGCTGTGAAGGCATTGTTGGAGTTGCACGACAGATGGGATGTACCTATTGGCCACCCTTACAATAGGGGAGGGGCCTAAAAATTATTGCACCAGGGCCATCTCTACTTTACTTCAGTCACTGCGTTGATGTGAAGGGTGTGAATGCATGCTGGAGAATGGGAGGGGGTAATGGGGGAGACAGGGTCCATGCGGCCCAAGCAAGTGCTTGCCCAGGGTCCAATCAATATTAAAGACGGCCCTGGTGGTATTAATGCTGTCATTGTCTAAGCACCCCATGTTTGCAATGCCCTGATTACAACGTATTTCTACATATTAGTACTGACTTTTTCATTTTCAATCTCCCTTTTGAAAAAGTTGACAATTGCAGTACATACTGTTACAAAACATATTCTCGATTCAGAAGGGTTAGCGTGCACTATTTACTCTTGTTTTACTCGCATGGTAAAACAAGAGTAGGTTTAGGTTTAATCCACTATCAGTGCCTAACTTACATTAGAACTTACCTTCCTATAATTGACGTCTGCAGGTTTTTGAGCACTCTGAGATAAGCAGATTTGCCTCCCTCCCCCCACTTTTTTTTTTTAAACGATTTCAGTATTCCTGCTGTGACAGGCTTTATTTTCGTTTTCTCAAATGTCCTCTGTAACCCTGTTGATATAACATTATATGTTTGTCAGTTTAATATTTCCTACAGAGCACTAGTTGTACTTTCTTTGTTTATTTTCTACATAATCTAACCATGTGCAGTCATTTACCCATGTGCTTATTGTCTAACAGTATATACCATCTTGAACATTTGCGACGGTTACTCTTTCTGATTCTGACTCGGGTTGATTCACTATAACTCTGTGTTGGTAAAAATATGTCAATTATCTAAGCAGGTTATTTGTATGTTATCACTCTGCACTTCAAAATAAAAGATTTGATACAATATGGGCAGACACAATAAGATACAATATGGGCAGACTAAATGGGCCGAATGGTTCTTATCTGCCGTCACATTCTATGTTTCTATGTTTCTATAAATCGTAGAGTATATTCCATTGTAACATAACAAGAATAATGGTACTAATAAGGTACAATCTAGATATTATAGCTATATATATATATATATGGTTTATAAAAATATATACTTGTGTAAGGGGCAAATAGCCGTATATGGAGTAAGGATCCAGCATAAGCGTAGGATAGTATAAAGGGAGCAAGTCGGTTGTGGTGTGCCGAGACCGACGATACGGTAGGCCTGTAAATAAAGGGGGCCCACCAAGGAGTAAGAAAGTAAAGTAAATGGAAAGAAAAGAGAAAGTGTTGAAATGAGGAATGGGTGTGAGGGTCATTCTGATGCTGACCTCAAGCGATATGAGTCAGGTAAGGGGTGTCCCTTATATAGGGGAGTGAATTAACTTAAGCACCTCCCACAAATACAGGCGAAACGGCCTTAATACTTGTGTAAGGGGCAAATAGCCGTATATGGATCCAGCATAAGCGTATGATAATATAAAGGGAGCAAGTCGGTTGTGGTGTGCCAAGACCGACGATACGGTAGGCCTGTAAATAAAGAGGGCAAAAATGAATAATCAAAGATTTAATACAGTCAACAAATATATACAAATTAACCAGACATTTCCTTAAATGCATTACATTATTTAATTCCTGGAAGGATTTTGAAGTTAGGAATCTAGGACCGAAAGTGGACACCATTTGGTAGTATAATTGAATGGTTGTAGATCTAATAGGTCCGATAAGGATGAAAAGTTGGATGGCTATTGGTAATCTCTGAGAGGAACGTGGGGGAATGGATTCCTGTAAACCTCTGAGTATATTCTTGTCTGGTATGATAGCATGAAGTTATGGTAGTTTTGGCCATAGGTTATCCTGTGTTGTTGAATGCCTGTAAAATATATAATTAATGGTGTGTGAGATAGTTTAAGTTTAAGTTTAAGTTTAAGGTGGCAAAAAGAAGCAAAACCTAGGAGAAATGTTATGACACAGGTTGAGCTATGTCGTGTTCCAATGAGATTCTTTAAGCCAGGTGAAAAGCTGTGTTCTACAAGTATGGGACGAAAGTGCTAGGTGGGATAGTGCATGCTATGCTGCATGAGTATGTCTAATCCATGATTTTGTCTCTGGAACAAAAGAGTGGCCGTGACTGTATGGGTGGCTGTAGGAAGCATATGATGAACATGCCTGGAATATAAATGAGACAATTATCGGCAGGGATGTATACCCCCACCTGGTACATGAAAGTAAAAGAAATGTGATAAGTGGCCAACCAAGTGAGTTCCCCAGAAATATCATGACCTTATGGATGAGTAGTGGCATTTGTTGATGATATGACATGTGCTTAGTTGTCTGAGTAACAACTGATTGATGACTCTGACCATGATTTACCCCATGCCACAGCAGCTGCTACAATGGGGTAGATCCCCAAAGGGGCTGAGGTGGTGGAAAAATGTCCAAACCTGGATGCCATGGCCAACAGCTCCAAAGCAATCATTCCCGGTAGATCGCTGCCAAACCCGTGGTAGACGCCGTGTCTGACCATCTAGTTGGAGAAATGTCAGGCAATCCTGGAAGGAACATGCTTTTACCCTGCCAAGTGGTTAAGAAATCCCCCCCCCCCCCATGTGCAGGTCTGCTGTTGCTGGGGTGTCTAGGGACATGCTCTGATCGTCATGTTGGAAGTGTGGAAAAAAGGGGAAAGTACTCTGGATGTGAAAGCGTGGTCTTGTGGTATGATTGGCATGGCAAAATTAAGGAACCTGGTAGGGATTGTAGTTCCTTGCAGTTGTAAGTACTAAGCAGGAGGTAGTGATTTATGTAGTTGAGAATGTTCCCTATTTGTCTTGTGGTAACTTGCGTGTATCAATAGTAGGCTAATCTGTAGCCCAAAAGTTGAGCCGGGAAAGGATTGCCCATTTTATGCCATATAAGTGCCAGTGTGTAGGGTAGATGGTAGCCGTTTACTGCGTTGATGATATTGGTCTTACTTAACCAAGCTTCAACCCATGCTTGAGTGGTAGCTGTAAAGGTAGATCAATGGTGTTGTATAGTAAGGAAACTCCTCGGAGGGTATGAGGGAGTTGAGACTTGGGGTAGCGGAGGTGTGTGGTGCCAATAAGTCTATGGTTAGTCTTTGTTTAAGGGAAGATTCCTTGTGACAATACCAATATGTTTGTGTTTGGTGCCATGTTGTAAATGGTGGAGATTGGAAGACCCCTCTGCAAATCTTGGCTATGAGTGTGTATACAGCCAATGGTTCTGTTGTGCTGACTGTAAGTGAGGGCATGCTATATTCCTTGAAGGTTTTATTTATGATACCTGTATGGGAGCCCTTTGAAGCTCCAGAGCTTTAGTAAATCTACTACAAGTCTGGAAGGGTGATGAGTCAGTAGTGTTGAAAATGCATTGGTGTGTACAGATGGTGAGTACGTTATTTGTAAGTTGTATTGGGACACATGGTTTGTCATGTGCCCTGAACCATTTGAACATATATGCAACAGTCTATATGCAATGCAACTACTCATATCAATTGTCTCTGGTAGTTCAGAGGTGCTGGTACCTGGAGCCTGAGAGTGCTCGTCCATTTGTTTGGGATAAAATACCTTCTGTATGGGTACCTGCACAAATAAACATCTATACATATTCCAAATGCCAACCCAACCAAGGGATGGTCAGTTCCCGATTTACCTGGAATCCCTGGATCTGACCATCACAGATACATCATCATACATATATATGCCTTACTTCCCCAATGTGCTGGGATCATACGTGCAGGGTTAACGTCTTGTGTGTCATAAGAGTTGATTGTACCAGGTAACCGAGTTTCGGTTGGTGCTGGTTGTACAGTAGCGTGAGGCCCAGCCTTGTGAGGTCTGTGGTGACCGACTCAAGATTGCCAGTCTGTCATAAAAAATTTTGGCTCATGAGTTTATGAGTAAGGCTAGCATGGCCTGGGTGTCACCTGAGTTGGTGTAGCTGGGCCTTCCCCTGCCTCCGTGTTGTCCATTGATGTATGGAGGAGTTTGAAGAACTCTGATTTCCTTGCTGTAGCAGGGTAGGGGATTTTTCACCTCCTTAGGTAATGTGTGGGATCGTCCAGGATCTGATTGCTGCTGGACTAGCAACATCTCTGCTTGAAGGTGTATCAATTCTAGCCGGAGTGCTAGGAAGAGGTGATTCTTCACCATCTTTTAGAGAAATACTTAAATAACAATAAAGATTGCAATTATTATTTGTACCCAGGGGTCTTGTACTGGCTTTCTAGCTAAGCCGTAAGGCGAAACGATTAGGCTTGGTGTTTTTTGGTGACTGGTGAGAACCTGCTAGTTGCCAAGTGGCTTGAGAGGCTCTATCTATGCTTGGCGCGAGGGGATTTTGTGTGGCCACCGAACGTTGTGGCAGGATGTTGCCTCTCGGTGACACTAACCAGAAAATAGGAAGGGGAGTGACAGGTGAGGCTCTCTCTATGATACAATGCGAGGCGGCTAGCTCACGAGTGGCCCGAGGGGTGTATGCCTCCGAGTGTGAGGCGGGGTGTTGGCCTCGCGGGACCACTAACCGAAGCATAATGCAGAGAAAAAAGGGGGTAATACCAATTGGGCCCTAGAACCCTAATTACCAGTACACTATTACTATTCCAGGGAAGGTAAGAGATGGATAACTACGTGAGCAGGTGTATGTACCTGGTAGTATGGTATTGAACCTGACAATCCGTATAGGTTTTTTAGTAGTAACTGTAACCTGAATGGATAAAACCGTATGGCATAAGGACATATGGCATAGACCAAGCTTATCTTAAAGGGACACTATAGTCACCTGAACAACTTTATCTTAATGAAGCAGTTTTGGTGTATAGAACATGCCCCTGCAGCCTCACTGCTCAATCCTCTGCTATTTAGGAGTTAAATACCTTTGTTTATGAACCCAAGTCACACCTCCCTGCATGTGACTTGCACAACCTTCCATAAACACTTCCTGTAAAGAGAGCCCTATTTAGGCTTTCTTTTTTGCAAGTTCTGTTTAATTAAGATTTTCTTATCCCCTGCTATGTTAATAAATTGCTAGACCCTGCAAGAGTCTCCTGTATGTGATTAAAGTTCAATTTAGAGAGTGAGATACAATTATTTAAGGTAAATTAAATCTGTTTGAAAGTGAAACCAGTTTTTTTTTTCATGCAGGCTCTGTCAATCATAGCCAGGGGAGGTGTGGCTAGGGCTGCATAAGCAGAAAAGTGATTTAACTCCTAAATGACAATAAATTGAGCAGTGAAATTGCAGGGGAATGATCTATACACTAAAACTGCTTTATTTAGCTAAAGTAATTTAGGTGACTGTAGTGTTCCTTTAATACGTACAGTATATGTGAAAAGTAAAGTGCTGTGATAAATATTAAACATTGTAGCCATACTGGTTAAATATGTATCAATCTTAACCCATTAAGTGCCGTATGTACAAGTGAAAAAGTGGTCTGTCCCCACCTTGTATGTTGTATGTCCCCTTGCCAGGGGAAAGTCTGTTGTGTGAGCAGCGTGCTGTGAAAAATGTATGTGAACTATATTACCAGTTACGTATATACAGATGCGTCTGCTACTGTGTAATAATACATGTATTTATACCAGATGTTGATATAGTACTTGCTATGTGAATTGTTGTATGTCTTATTGAATGGCAGGGGTCAGTGAACATGGTGTTGCAAAATGCAAGTGCACTGGAGATCTTCCGAGTGCCCTATAGGTGGCAGTGTAGTTGGATACTGATTGGTATGTAAAATGTTGTTTGTCTGTTGACCTATAGGTGTCAGTGTTTTGGTGTTTGTAAAACCCCATGAAAATTGTCAATGTACTTGACAGACCTGTAGATGGCAGTGTTGATAGAACCACTGTTGGTCTTGATGTGAAATGTAAATTATTGTGTATTAAACCTGAAGTTGAGCCCGTGCTGGAATTTAATTTATGGTTTATGGTTATGTTTAAAACAATCTTATGTGTAATTTATATTGGCTGGTAAATTGTATATGACATGTGAAGACAGTTTTGCTGTTGACCAATAGGGGGTCAGAAATGCTGATTGTATGGTAAAAATACCCTTTAACCCCTTAAGGACCAAACTTATGGAATAAAAGGGAATCATGACATGTCACACATGTCATGTGTCCTTAAGGGGTTAATCCTACCGTTTGACAGATAGGAGTCAGTATAAAAGCGAAAATGCTGTAGTTAGTTTGTTTGCTTATGAAGTGAAATAAAGTCTGAGAAGCCTGTAGTATACCGATTGACCGGTAGGGGTCAGCATGTAGGCGAAAATTCCGTGGTTCGTTGGTTTGTACATGAAATGCAATGATGTCTGAGAAGCCTGTAGTACACCGAATGACCGGTAGGTGTCAGTGTGTAGGCGAAAATGCAGTGGTTTATTGTTTTGTACATGAAAAGCAAAAACGTCTAAGAAGCCTGTAGTACACCGAATGACTGACAGGGGTCAGTGTGTAGGTGAAAAATGCCGTGGTTTGTTGGTTTGTACATGAAATGCAATAATGTCTGAGAAGCCTGTAGTACACCGAATGACCGGTAGGGGTCAGTGTGTAGGCGCAAATGCAGTGGTTCGTTGATTTGTACATGAAATGCGATAATGTCTAAGAAGCCTGTAGTACATCAAAAGACCAGTAGGGGTCAGTGTGCAGGAGAAAATGCAGTGGTTCGTTGATTTGTACATGAAATGCGATAATGTCTAAGAAACCTGTAGTACACCAAAAACCGGTAGGGGTCAGTGTGTAGGTGAAAATGCAGTGGTTTATTGGTTTGTACATGAAAATGCAAAAAACGTCTAAGAAGCCTGTAGTACACCGAATGACCGATAGGGGTCAGTGTGTAGGTGAAAAATGTGGTGGTTCGTTGGTTTCTACATGAAATGCAATAATGTCTGAGAAGCCTGTAGTACACCGAATGACCGGTAGGGGTCAGTGTGTAGGCAAAAATGCAGTGGTTCGTTGGTTTGTACATGAAATGCGATAATGTCCAAGAAGCCTGTAGTACACCCAAAGACCGGTAGGGGGTTTAAACGAATGATATGCTTGAACATGCAATGGTTTTAGAACAGACTTAGACAAAATGCAGCCGTAAAGTGAGGACCTGACCCGTGCATGGTGCCGTGGGACTGATGCCTGGTGTAACGGGTAGGTCGACTTACGGTTTGTGAGACACTTGGACACCATCCACGGCGATGGATTGAAGAAAGAAGGTGGTAGGCCGGAAGAGCCTGTGGCTGGATTCCTGACACAGCTCAGCTTAGAAAACCTCATGGAGTAATCAGGTAAAATGACGTCTGGATGACCTAGAAGTGGAAATCATTCTGATGCTGACCTCAAGCGATATGAGTCAGGTAAGGGGTGTCCCATATATAGGGGAGTGAATTAATTTAAGCCCCTCCCACAAATACAGGCCAAACGGCCTAAATACTTATAAAAATAAGCATGAATGCAAAATGTATGAAAATAAAAAAGATTTGAGATACAGACTAAATGCATTTTTGTATAAAATAAGTGAAGCAAGGTTTAACATTCTCGAGAACTGTAGCATATCAGTAAAACCAGAGCAAACATAAACAGTGCTCCAATCTTAACGTGATATGTAGTGGGTATGCGTTGTATGCAATGAAGTGAGCACGAGAATTGTCTGACGAGTGTAAGAGTATTTTTACATGACTCGATAAACAGCTTAGCATGTAACACATTATCTAGACTAGAACAGGTTAGTTAACCACTGGTATCAGCTTCTGCATGTAATGACTACTGCATGGTGTAGGATTATGTCAGCGAATGCGGTGGGTATGCGTTTTATATGGTAAAGTGGGCGCAAGAATAGCCTGCCATGTGTGTAGGATTATGTGCATGACTAAATAAGCCGCTTAGCATAGATCACATTATTTAGGCTAAAACCGGTTAGTAAACCACTATTATCAGCTTCTGCATTTAATGACTACTGCATATTGTGGGATTGTGGCAGCGACATTGGAGGAAAACAAAACAAAGAGGTCAGTTCAGCTAGATAGAGTCACCACCATTTGACCCTCAGTAGGAAAATGAAGGATGGTTTCTGCGGTTGTCATGGGGATCTAAGTGCTGAGCCACGACCACTGCAGTGGGAAGCAAGTCCACGATTAACCAACCCCAGATAACGGGAAGCGCAGACTTTCTGCAAGGCGGTCTTGAGCAGCAGGTGGGCAACAGGTAGGCGAGGTATTCCCCCAGCCCCAGGCCTTTGTGAAAGCCGACATCCTCAATCCACGGGCTTGCAACCTTTGTGTGGCCAAGTCCTTGCCCCTAAAGGGACAGTTGGAAGGTCAAGGTGGTATCCGCCACCAGCGGTGTGCGCTCTTCCTCCTGTGTGGGCGATCTCGCAAGGTCATGCCTCTGGTGGCTTTCGGCCTACTCAGGCGGCTAGTAGCGTGGTGAAACATTTGGGTGGGAGCGCTGACCGGGGGTGTAACCCCTGTCACCGTCTGTGGGCCTCTCTCCGTCCTCTGTTTGGACCAGGTGGCAGTGGAGCTTTCCCACAGCTTGTCCCAGAAGACTTGGAATATTGCGTCCAGCGTCGATGGAGTCTAGGTAGGTTTCACATGTCTGGCTGAGTATTTGCGAGACATGTGAAGGGCACTCCGTCATCTTGTGTAGTTGGTGCACCACCAGATGTCTGCTGTGAGCGGTGTGATATTGCAGAAGGGGCGAGTGTCAAACGCCCAGTGGGGACCGGGATAACCCCCACCGGTCCAAAGGGGTGGGTAGCAGACCCACAGAGTCGCAGAGTCGCTTGGTGAGTCCGGCATCGGGGAGAGCAGCCGCCTAGTAAGCCGCACGTGGCGTCCTAGTCTCCTGGCTCCGACAGGCTTCAAGGAGGTGTCACACAATGCAGCGGTGCACCCTCAACATGGGCAATGCACCCCGGTAAGCTTTTGGGATAGGTAGCCGCCTAGAATACCCCAAAATCTGCCCGCCAGGCAGGAGCTCGTGCCGTCCACGCCTGCACAGCTCAGAGGTCAGGCTCCGCCCTTGTCCTAAAATGGCTTTTTTATCAAAAGACTATGACTAAAACTAAATTGAACTTTGCCACCAAAATTAAAACACTGATTGGAAATGTACTTTAAATTCATGCTGAATTCTTGGTAATTCACACTTTAGTGAAAAACCCTCTTGTAGATGGTTGTATTCTCTTTGCGGTGATTATGATTGTGAAATAGTCCTTTACCTTGTTAAATAAAAATACATATTAAGATAAGTTAATCTGCCATATTGCCTTATCCTTATTTTGTTGGACACACTTTTGAGGTAAAGCTACTCTTGGCAAATCATTGACAATGTATATCTCTGAACATTTCTTTAAGGTCACCTTGAAATTATGAATGTGTTTGTTCAGGGTCATGCCCTGTAGCTGCTTAGGCACTCCAAAAAGAAGTTTCTGTGCATACTTTTCGATTTACTTATTTTCAATGTTCCACTGTAATGCGTTAATAAAACATGCTAATAGAAAAGTGAATAGGTTTGTGCCTCACAGGATCCTTGAATTTATGTATATTCAAGAGTTATCATTGTTCCTTTGAGTAAGAATACATTTTAATTAATATCCTTTGTGATTATTTTTCTGTGTGAGGTTTTATAATGGGTTGCCCTGAAAATCAGCAAAATTCCATGTAGTCTTTTACCATCACTATTATTTTTAGCTTAGTTTGTCAAATTGAATACAGAAAAAGGATATGCTTACTATATAATACACTGGAAGAACACACCCCTAAAAAAGTGTACCTCACAGACACTATACAAAGTAAACACAAGGACGTATATATAAACCCAAAGGTGATATATACAAAATAGAGGGTGGTTAGGAACAATACAACCTGAATATGGCTGGTAATAAACGTGGAATCTACAAAATAGTAAAATAGAAAATATGGTGAAGTAAATAGGGCAAAGATAAATGTTGCACGTGGTAGAGAACTTACAAGAGAGACATAGTCATCGCACCTGTCACCCTGTCAGGGGTACTTTCCACACCGAAGATCGGGTATATATGATGAGGACTGGCAATGTCACTTTTTCTTCAGCTCAGGAATAAAATATCCCCTTTTTTTTTCCCTTGGCTCAGGAATAAAAGAAAATAATAGATAGTGCAGATTGTATAAAAATAACAAGATTTATTCCAAATATTGCACTTACATGAAATCAGAAGTAAAACAGCATATCTCCATAATGAAGTTGTGGCCAGGTCTCCAGATGAAGGTGGAAAGAGATCCCAGAATGGAGATACACAAAATAATAAAAAATAATAAAGATAAAAATAAATGGACTATAATAATAACGTACTAGTAATTAGCATAAAAAGTCCAAGGTAGTATCCAACGCGTTTCGTCACTATGGTGACTTCCTCAGGGATAAATTACTATTACTAAATATTACTATTTTGTAGATTCCACGTTTATTACCAGCCATATTCAGGTTGTATTGTTCCTAACCACCCTCTATTTTGTATATATCACCTTTGGGTTTATATATACGTCCTTGTGTTTAGTTTGTCAATCTCCCTTCCTCGTCTTCGAACACTTTTCAGTTTCAAAATGATTTTTTTGTCTCTTTATTCTTTTACGTCAAGGTGATCGTCGTACAAAAGGAGAGAAAAAGCATACTGTGTTTCACTGCAAGAGTTAACAAGTAAAACAAAAATAAATAAAATAATACACAATTCAGGTCTAAAAAATATAATTAGTAAGAAAAATAATAATCATAAAATGTTTTACTATACACGTTATTGATTCATCCCTCCTAGATACACAAAGTGTATTAAAAAGGGAAAATCAGCGGTAATAATGTCCTTTGTGTAAAATATTAGATACATAAAATGGCATGAAAATCAGTGTTTATCCATTATTTCCCAGCAACCATAATATGAATATTTTAAACAGCCTCTTCTGTAACTATTTACCTTTACTTGGCACTGTCCTGTAACTCCCATGTGGCTTCACAAAGACATTTTAGGGTTGAAACATTCCTATGATTTACTGTGTTTGGGGAAACAAATGCATGGAGTTCTAACCACAGAACGTCTGTAAACGTGTTAGTGACCCCTTTTCTACAAATTATTTTCTACTGAAAGCTGTAAAACAGTGCCGTAGGCTCAGAAGTGAGACATCTCTTTCATGAAAATCATTAATTAAACAACTACTGAAAACTTAGATGAACAACTGGATCGCTTGTATCAACTTTAGAAATTGAGAAAAGCCAGACTTAATTTTAAGCAAAAATTCCTCAATCCACACGTATAGAAAGCAGAAAAAGTAACAGTAACCTTTATTCTTCTTTATTTTTTATACAAAAATACTGCTGGAACAAATAGGGGGGGCACTGGATCTAAGTTCTAACATGTTTTATGTCTTCATGGCACTTCATCAGAGACAAAATCAGAGAGCATTGTATTAATATTATTATTATTGCCATCTATATAGCGCCAACAGATTCCGTAGCGCTTTACAATATTATGAGAGGGGGGATGTAACTATAAATAGGACAATTACAAGAAAACTTACAGGAACGATAGGTTGAAGAGGGCCCTGCTCAAACGAGCTTACAGTCTATAGGAGGTGGGGTGTGAAACACAATAGGACAGGGAATAGCAACAAAATAGGTGGGAGTGAGGCAGAGCTGGAGGAGAGAGTAGAGTGCTCCCCTTTAGGAGAGAGCAAGAGATAGGTATGTAAGGTAGAGGTTACTCTGGGAGGCCATACGCTTTCCTAAAAAGATGGGTTTTAAGGCACTTCTTAAACGATTTAAGACTAGGGGAGAGTCTGATGGGGGTAGGCAGGCTATTCCATAGGAAGAGAGCTGCCTGTGAGAAGTCCTGCAAGCGTGAGTTGGCCGTACGGGTGCGAGTAGCGTACAGGAGAAGGTCATGGGCAGAGCGGAGAAACCGAGAAAGGGCATACCTATGGATCTGTGATTAGAGATAAGAGGGGCCAGAATTGGTCAATGCTTTATAGCTATGGGTTAGCATTTTGAATTGACTCCTATAGGATACAGGAAGCCAATGTAAGGACTGACAAAGGGGTGAAGTGTGAGAAGACCGACTAGAGAGGAAAATCAATCTAGTGGCAGCATTCATTACAGATTGCAGTGAGGCAATACGGTTTTTGGTAAGACCAATTACGAAAGGGTTACAATAATCCATGCGAGAAATCACTAGAGCATGGACAAGCTCTTTGGTATCATCTTGCGTAAGAAAGGGACGAATGCGGCTATGTTTTTAAGGTGGAATCTACAGGATTTGGTAACATACTGGATGTGAGGCTCAAAGGTGAGACTAGAATCAAATATGACACCAAGACAGTGCACTTGCAAGCATGGACTGATGTGGATACTACTGACTTGAAGGGAGAGCGAAAGAAGAGGATCAGTATTAGGGGGAGGAAAGTCAAGTAGCTCAGTTTTCGAGAGATTTGAGATTTAGTTTTTGAAAGAGGGAGGACATCCAGTCAGAGATGGAGGAAAGGCAAGCAGTGACACGTTGCAGGACGGCAGGGGAGAGGTCTAGGGAGGAGAGGTATAGCTGGGTGTGATCGGCGTACAGGTGGTAGTGGAATCCAAATGAGGCAATAAGTTTGCCAAGAGAGGCAGTATAAAGACCAAGGGGACCAAGGACAGAGCCTTGGGGGATTCCAACAGAGACAGGATGAATGGAAGAAATAGGAGGAAAACCAAGAAAGGACAGTGTCACAGAGACCGAGTGATTGAAGAGTTTGAAGAAGTAGACATGGTCAACATTGTCAAAGGCAGCAGAGAGGTCAAGAAGTATTAGTATGGAGTAGTGGCCTTTGGATTTAGCTGCGATTAGGTCATTAGTAACTTTGATAAGAGCAGTCTCAGTAGAGTGGAGGGGGCGGAAACCAGATTGAAGAGAAAGTTGGAATTGAGAAAGTGAGACATACGGGTAAAGACAAGTATGAGCTTTAATATACTATTAACTCTCTCTGCCATCACATACAAATCCCACTGCTACCTCTTGTCTCAACTCCCTAGTTTAACCTTTAGATTGTAAGCTAGATTGTAAGAGGGCAGGGCCCTCTACCTGTTGTATCCGTCTGTTCATATTGTGTTGTCTTTCCCAATTTTACAGTGCTGCGGAATATGTTGGCGCTTTATAAATTCCAGTAATAAATAGATAAATTGATCATGTGCACTCATAGCTGCTGTATGTGCACTTTGTTGAGGGAAAGTGAAATCACAAGTGAAAGTGAAATCAGCCAAGGAGGATCAAGCTTCAGTGAGAACAGAGATGAGTTTTAGTGTTTACCATTATTTCCTTAAATTTGGGGGGGCAGACCACTGTGGAAAGTCTTACAAAACCAGTTTTTTTTTTTTTTTTTTTTTTTTTTAACTCTGTATTTTGTTTGCAGTTACCCTTTAATGGAAGCAAATACGTTTTCAATTAAATTTCATGTTTTTTCTTTGAAGCTTCCACAGATGAATCAATAAGACGTGCTTGGCCCTAAGTAACAATAACAGCACAATTATAAAGTTTAGACGTAAAAATATCTGCATTGCCATTCTATATCATCCCCATAGGACACCATTAAACATAATTAAGCTATATTTAAAATTAAAGGCACAGATATTTGTTTTGTTCCTTTTTTTTTTTTCAAACAGGTGAAAACAATTTGAAAATGAGATGATCATACTAGGAAGTTATGTTACAGTGACCTAAATGCAGAACAAAATGCAACTGTAACAAAGATTTTTTTGTACGAAATAAATTATTTATTCAGATAGGAAGATTATGGCCGCCATAAACATACCTCATTGTTCATTCAATAAATGGACTCGCTGCTGGAACATTTCTTGGCAAATGCAGTGAAAAATAAATACTGCATGAATAATTTAAAAAAGAAATGTGCCGAAACTGGCGTTAAAGAGGAAAAGTCACATCTGATATATGAGCATAAATATAAACCTAGCCCAAATAGATACAGTTTATTCAACTTAATCAATCTTTCTTTCTTAATTTCTCTCTCAGTCTCTTTCAGTCTCTCTCTCTCTTTCTTTCTCACACTCTCACTCTCAGTCGGTCTCTATAAGGTATTTTGCTATATGTTTTATATGTATTAATTAAGTGAAACACCACTGTCATAACATATGTACCTAATGAAGAGGCACAACAAGGCATTTTATGCAAATTAATTTAAATTTCCAGTACTTCCCAGGTTCAGATAGCAGTGAACAGTTGTGATGTGGATTTAAATAAACACTGATGTAAATGTAGAACCAGCTTCCATGTGTAATAAACTGCGTAGATTTGTAAAGTATAATTGAAATAATATGGTTTCGTAATCATAATACCATAATATTATGGTTTGGTAAACTCACTCTTGGTTCCGTGTGCTCGAGATAATCTGATTTTTATTTAACTCCACTACACCCAGGTAAACACTTCATTAATGAGATTCTCTACAAGATTACAGCATCTAAATCAAACTCATTCAAGGTGGAAATTGGCAATGAAATTTAGTATGCATTGTTAAAAACAGCTATAGCTTTATTTTTATTTCATTTCCATTGTTATATTATGCAATTTAGTGAATATCGACTATGATGACTGACCGAGCCATTCTGTTTGCTGGTGACAATGTCAAAGCATAGCTTTGAAAAAGCTGATGTTTGAACAGGTGGATGAGTCAGGAGAGTCATTTAAAAAGGTGGATTGACTGCAAAAAGCAGGTAAATTAGATGACGAGAGAGGAGACTGTAAAAACAAGAGCCACTGGTGACAGCCCATTGTCCAAAGAGATAGAATGCTATTTCAGAGCTAATCAATGTCTGAAGTGGCTGGTGTTTTTAAAGGCAGTGACAACTGTGGCATCGCCCCTTGGGACACCTTGTAAATCATATTTCAGCACTTATAGGTTTTTCTAAGATGTAGATCTAGATAAAATAGATTTAACTAATTATCTATTTTATATGGCTGTGTGTGTGTATTTGTTTGATATCCCAGCAATTTAAAAAAAAAAAATTGTACAGGATCAGAGTTGGAGTTATGGCCTGGCTGGATTCTTGAAAGTTCGCTAAAGTGGTATGATGGGTGATACACCAACATCCTAAAGTGGTTCCATGACTGACATATACAATATTCAGCTATAGGTTTCTCATTAGCAACTATATCGTGCCTGTTAATACTTCCAAGACCAAAGACTTTTCGAAACAGCCCATCATAGACTACGAAAACTAATATTAATAGCTAATAGTACATTTTATGGAAAGAGAAAAATCAGCGCTAGGTTGCCACACAAGAAAATAACAGTAAGGCTGCAATCCTTAAAGGGGAGTCCCCTATAATCCCCTAATGGTAAGAAATGATACAAAACAGAACAGAATAAGGTTGCGCCTAAAATATACAGTAAAACATTTAAGAGTGTATATAAAAAGTAATATAAAATAATACAATTTAATATCAAATATTAAATGAAATATAAATGGATAATTGGCAATAGTCCAAAACACTTATCAAAAGTCCGTAATGGTAGATGCCATGTATAAAAACAGGGATCCTGAGGTGTAAAATGAGGTGTGTCTTCACAATTGTGTACTTGCAATCCAGTGAAGTAATATGTGGAGAAAAAGACAAGAGGAACTCCAATGGCACAGTATATAGATTAATAAAATGGTATATAAAATAGAATAAAAGTAGTCTTACTCACATTTTTCAGAGCTAAAACCTAGCTCTGATATAGCGCACGTGAAGTGGAATAATCCCCACTCAAGGATATGCGGAGTAATGTTAGTTGGCGAGTATCTGGCTCAAATGCGACGTCCAAGTTGGTATTATTCGACCCAGGGAAGAAAAATAAAGTATATAGTGCTCTCTGTATAATAGTTGACAGGTATAAAAAGAGAATAAATATACTACTCACAATATACAGAGCAGACTTGTACTGCTCAATGTAGGCGCTCGGGTGGTATCATCCCCACCTAAGGATTCTTTAGGCTTCTCGTCAGGTGGACAATATATGTATAGTCAGGGTTATAAAGTGTTTTATGCCAAAATAATTTCTTTATTGTAAAGTAATAAAATATCTAAACTTTTCGAAACAGCCCATCATAGACTACGAAAACTAATATTAATAGCTAATAGTACATTTTATGTAGTTATTATTTATTTAGTTATTTATTTATAAAATATTTTACCAGGATGGATACATTGAGATTTCTCTTGTTTTCAAGTACGTGCTGGGTTACTGAAATGGAATATGTTACTTACACTTTATAATATTTGAAAAAGAATTTGACTGAATACATTTTTTTTTCTGCTGGAGCAAAATGTACATATCAATCGAATATAGTGTTCGCTATAAGTGTTCGCTGCTTATCACTTTTGCATATGAAAGAACAATTCATATTATTGAAGTCTTTATTGTGTCTGGAGTTCCATGATGCCATCTTACCTTACAGGTTAAACCATTTTCAAATGGTTTAATTCTGAAGTTCTCCTGATGGTATCTATCCACTCAGCCCCTCTGCCTTCTCCTCTGGCCCTGACTTAAATGCAGAAGCCTATTTCTCAGAAAATAACACTTTGTCGATAAACCTTTTGCACAGAGTATGCACAGGAAATACTAATGGAGGTTGCAGGTATATATGATGCCACACCTTGTGACTCCAGCAGTATTTATCTATCAAACTCATATATCATATTCACAGTGTGAGTAAGACATCAACACTAAAAGATTCATGTGTGAAAAAAGGACATTTGGATGTACTTTCCCCAGCAGATCAACGGTTGGCAACTCGCCCTTGGAGAGCAAACCAAAATATTTGGCTAAGAGATCCAAGGCCAGTGATGAGGAAAATAGTTGGTAGTCAGAATTAGGATTGACGATCAGTTGGACGTCAAAAAAACATGACCTGAGATTGATACAGAAAATTTCCTAATAAAGCTGACATTTGGAGTCATCTGACATTCCCCTAGAACAGGGATAGGCAACCTTCGGCTCTCCAGATGTTTTGGACTACATCTCCCATGATGCTTTGCCAGCATTATGTGTGTAAGAGCATTATGGGGGATGTAGTCCACAACATCTGGAGAGCCGAAGGTTGCCCTGCCCTAGAACAACTGGAATGACCAGTTTTCAGTTTCCAGTAAAATAAAGTATAAGGAAATTCCACTGTACAAGCCACATATTTCAAACAATAAAAAAAAGCAAAACAAACATTTTATTGTAACACAATCGACTTTACTTTCTATTCCTACCATGTATGAGTGTGCTACTGATCAGTACAAATTTAAAGAAAAACATGTAACTATTTTAAGCTCTGTTTTTTTTTCGCCCTGATAAAAATAAACTATATTTATCATTTGAAACATTGCATTTATTATGTTATATTAGAGAGTGCAAAGAGTAGTTGTGAATGGAAAATTTTCAATATGAGCAAAAGTGCTAAGTGGAATCACTTCGGTTCTTTTCAGGGCTCACATATATTATATAAACGTTACGTGTTAATGTTTGCCAATGATGCAGTGGCTTCAATCTAGTATTGTTTGATAAGCTTTCCAAACGATTTCAGATTTTTTAAAAAAGTTTGCAAATTATTTAATATTTTGAAAAAATAAAATAAATTTAATATTTAGATTTTTTAAAATATATTAATTCATTTTTTATATATGATATATTTTTGATATTTTAATATGTTGAACAATTTTTACAAAAAAATGTAGCCAAAAATATTAAATCATTTGCATGCTTATCGAACATTTTTATATCAAGGTCATATCAATGTTAGATAAAGTAATGAAGTGTGGACAGAAAAAAATTAGAAAGGTTTGGACAAATTCTGGACTAAACAGCCAAGTGGAAGACAATATTGCTTCATTGCTATCTATTTTTCTCTCCTTAAGTGTTAAGGGTAATCCAGACGTGGACCCCTTGCTCACGGTGCCTAGAGGGATATTGGCTATACCTCACTGATGATACCATACAAGGTTGAAACGATCGTCTGGGGTTGCCATATCACTCGTGCAGAGGGAACTTGCTGGCATTTTGGATCTGGACTGCCTGTAAGGGTGGGACAAGTCTGATATGCTTCAGAGATGTTCTCTCTGTAATGGCACAAGTTGAGCTCAAACCATCTTGAGATCTGACGGGGGACCCATCGAAGGGCAGGCTAATTGAACTGTTGCCTGTTCTCACCTCTCTTGCTAACTATTTTTCTCACAATATTTAATGTAGTTAACAGTAAAGTTATGCATTTTGGAGTAAAGAACGCACAAACAACATGTACTCTAAATGGAAATTTTAATATTGTTAGATAAACATTTTAATATTGTTAGATAACTACATTTTTTAAGTAATTTTTTCAAAATATTAAAATATAAAAAATATATCATAAAAATCTATATCAATATATGAAAAAAAATTAAAATTTTTCATAATAATCAATAATTTTAAAAGTTCATCCAAAAATATTAAATCATTTGGAAAGCTCTTCCAACAATATTAAATTGGAGCCTTAGGGAAGAAAAAAAATAAATGAGAAGGACAGCAGTATATAGTTATATACAACATACTAAGCAAAAATGTAAAATGTCAGGTAGCAGTTGCATAGTCCAGTAAGATATGGTTATGCATGGAAGGGGAATTAATTCATGGGACAAAAATATAATCTTTTATAAGTTGATGGTAAGACTCATTTTGACTATGCAGTGTTATTTATCTAGAAAGAGTGAAGGGATGGGATACAAAATATATTAGGGAAATTATAGATTTTAGTTTTGAGGAAAAGCTTTAAAAATGAACTAGGCTAATTTGAAAAAATTGTGACTCAGGGTTCTTTTCATTAAATGACAAACTTGCTTTTAAAACTTCATCTGGATGAAGCGGTAAAAATTCCTTTGCAGTTCACTTTGTTCACTAAGAACTGCATGGAAACTACATTCTGAAATGTCATTGTCTGCCAGAGAGTGGGGACATTAGGTACCCCTGTGTTGCAGCGCCAGATTAAGATAGGGGCTGCTGGAGCTGCAGCTCCAGGCCCAAGCCCATGGAATAGGCCTATTGTTTAAAAAAAAAACAAAAAAAAAAACACTACTCTTAGGGTTGCCAGTTATTTCTTAGGGTTGCCAGGTATTTCTCAGAAGTATTTCTCAGGTATTTGAGGCTGCCTAGCCGGTGTCGGCAAAAATGTCAGTCTCAGTATAAACAGAGATTATTCTGTAATATCAACGCCGGCCAGTAGGGGTCGCAGTGTGTGTGTGGAGAGAGGCATGGATAAGAAGTTACAGCATCTCCCTCCCTGATCCGCGGGGGAGCAGCTCTGAACAGAGACTCCAGACAGCAGCTCCGAGCCTGCAGAGACAGTAGTGTGCCAGTGTCCCTAGTGTCTCAGTGTTTCCTAGTCTCCCAAAGTGCCCTAGTCTCCCAGTGTCTCAATGTGTCCCCATGTCTACCAGTGTCTCAGTGTCCCCTAGTATGAAAGAAAAAATCTCAGGCACTCACTGTGATAGATTTAAGCAGGTTTATTGGCCACCGCAAAGTTTCAAACTGTACCCAGGTCTTTATCAAATCTACAGTGTCCCCTATGTATCAAAGTGTCCCCTATGTATCACAAGGTCTCAGTGCCCCATGTCTCTTAGTGTCCCTGGTGTCTCTCAGTGTCCATAGTGTCTCAGTGTCCTTAGTGTCTCAGTGTCCCCTAGTCTCCCAGAGTCCCCTAGTCTCCCAGTGTTCCCATGTCTCACAGTGCCCCCAAGTGTCTCAGTGTCCTCTAATATAAAAGAAAAACATCTCATGCACTCACTGTAATAGATTGCAGCAGGTTTATTGGACACCGCAACTTTTTGATCTGTACCCAGGTCTTTATCAAGCCTCCAGTGTCCCCTGTACATCACAGTGTCCCCTATGTATCACATTGTCTCAGTGCCCCATGTCTTCCATTGTCCCCTCATGTCTCAAAGTCACCCAGTGTTCCCAAGTCTCCTAGTGTCCCCAAGTGTCTTGGTGTCCCCAGGTCTCCCAGTGTTCCCTAGTATCTCAGTGTCCCCATGTCTCTCAATGTCCCCTAGTGTCCCTGTGACATGGGGACACTGGGCGACATGGGGACACAGACACTAAGGGACTGGGAGACATGGGGACACAAACATGCCCCCTTTTTGGGTATGTTCGCCCTTTCGACAGTTCTGGTTATGTGATTTGCGTCAGTGGCCCACCCTTTTACCCTGTCCATAGACTTCCTGCTTTACTGGACACTGCTGTTTGTGGGTATGGATTTATTTTAAAGATGAAAGCATGGGTATGTGTTTTCTCATAGCTCCAGCACCATCTCCATCAGATACATGACACTTGGGAGGTAGGACTGTTTTAGTGTTTTTGGTTGATAAGATTTTGTAATTAGGCCCATTATAATTGTTAGCACCAGGCCAACTGGGCTCTTCATCTGGCCCTGCTGTGTTGTTATAATTAGAGCTCCTAAAACTCATGGGTGAGGTCCCTCTGTTCATTTTACTTAAAAGGCAATGGATGGGACAAACACTATGACCGCCCCCCCACTTAATTATTTCTAAATAGCTCCACTGCGGGGGAAAATGGTTACGCAATGTCTCTATTTTACAATTTATTTGTATCCACATCATGGGGTAATGGAATCACACTGTCCTTTTTAAATAATTGCACCTCACTTGTGGATGAACATACACACAGGTGGGGGCATAAGGGGGACCTGTGAAGGGTACACCCTGTATCTTAATACCAACTAGACAGCAATTGCTACCTAGTTGCTATTTTATTATTACAGTAAGCAGTAATAATAACATTTATAGATACCTTAAAGTGAGTACTACTATTATTATTATATTATCTTCACATGGATCCTTTCTTAACAGGAAACTCTATTTATGCCGAGTAGTTGATATTCTAAAAATGCCCAAGTACACAATTTTTGTGGGCAAGGATCTCCAGGACCCATTTAGATATCTAGCTGCACTTTGTTGAATGAAAATAAATGTCCCTCATGATTGAATATTTTATAAATGTTTGCTTCTTGCCTTGATGTGATGTGTTGCCCAAGATTTTATTTTTGTATTTCATGTTATTTTACTAGGAGAATGCCTAATCTGTTTTACAGATTCTAGTTTTTACACGATGATTACATCTTTAAAAAAGGAACTGAAGCTAGTCATACTGAGTAGTTTGTAACAGAGCTAGAGTGCCATGAGTAAGCATTGACTTTCAAGGAGATTGGGGCATTTTGTAAAATGATAGGGCTTAGACTTATTTATTGATTTTTCTCCTGCAAAGCAATAAAATGTACATCCTTTATGCAGTCCGGGAGCCAGGCGATATTTCATGAAGGATTAAGCAATAGGCTTGTTTATTGATTCTGTTCTCAAAGTTTGCGGGGAAAAAAATACAACAAGTAAACTTGATGCTTTACTCCAAAAATGGTAATATAGGAATCAGATATGAACATTGAATGTTTAGAAAAAGTATATATTTCTAGATTTTTTCTAAGTCAAAGTGAGGAATAATGACTGGATTATACTCAGACAATTTAAAGTTCATCTATCACCACAATATAATTTTTGAGTATTTTATTACGATAAAATCTTCACAAAACACTATTCCAACACAGACAAAAGATATCATAAGACAAAGTAGGGGGTATTTTGTCTTGAAGTTTGCAAAACTGGACAAAAGTGGCCATCTCATTTTGTCAATTCGCACAGCTGTGTAAAATTTATACATTGTGAGATTTGTTCTGAGGAGGACCTTGTGATACTACATGGTCCTCCATAAACCTCCATGATGTGTGAGAGCATAGCTGTAACACGGTCTCTTGAAGAATGAAATGCCAGGAGCTGGAGAAAGAAGATGGTAGTGCCCACGAGGGAGAATTTCATGTAAATATAACTACCTTCAGCTTCATCACTAGGCCATCATACACTGGATTAACTTTTAAAAGTGAGAGAGTCACTTTAGTCTTGTAAATTTAGCTTCAAACAAATCGCTTATGACCAAATCATGAAACAAATTAAACAAGGAATAAGCGAACAATTTTGCATATTTTTTATTCAGAGTTCAGTCCATGCCACCAAAAACAAGGTGATTGATGGAAAAAAGATGATTGATGGTTAGAGGACAGCCACTAAATGTTGATTTTATTTACAGATCAAGTGAGTATTGACCAACAGAAATAAATTTTATATATATATATATATATATATATATATATATATATATATATATATATATATATATATATATATATAAACACTGAGGATAAATGGAAACTCTTTAAACAAATATTAGAAAGGTGCATTTCTCAGTATGTACCATTGGGTAATAAATATAAAAGAAACAAATTGAAACCAATGTGGCTAGAAAAGTAAAACCAGAGATTAAAAATAAGAAAAGGGCATTTAAAGCATTTAAATCTGACAAATCAGAGGCATCCTATATAAGATATAAGGAAGCCAAAAATACTTGCAAAAAGGCAATTAAAGTGGCTAAACTAGAAAATGAGAAATTGATAGCCAAAGAATGCAAAACCAACCCCCAACATTTTTTCAACTTCATCTATTTAAAAAAAAAAAAAAAAAAAAGGAAAGTGTAGGTACACTGGAAACATAGATGGTTCTGTTAGTTAATGAAGACCAGGAAAAGGCAGAAATTTTAAATAACAATTTTTCTTCAGTATATATTAATGAGGAGACCACACCTCGAATATGCTGTGCAATTCTTTGCACCTGTTCTAAAGAAGGATATCATGGCACTAGAAAAAGTGCAGAGACGAGCTAAAAAAGGAATGATAAAAGGAATGGAGCATTTTAGTTCCGAAGAAAGGTTAAAAAATTTAAATCCCTGGAAAAATGGCACCTCAAAGGGGATATGATAACATTATACAAATATATTCAGGGCTGTACAAACCATTATCTTGAAATCTATTCATAAACAGGGCTATACATAGGACACAAGGTCACACATTTATGTTTGCCTGAAGAGGTGGTTTTATCAGAGTCTATACAGATGTTTAAACTGCATTTGGATAAATACTTCCAAAAACATAACATACAGGGATCTCATTTCTAATTAGTGGGGTAATAGCTGCTTGATCCAAAGAGATATCTGACTGTCATTTTAGGGTCGAGAAGGAATTTTTTCCAAGTTTGTTGCAAAATTGGAAGCGCTTCAGACTGGGTTTTTTGCCTTCTTTTGGATCAGCAGCAAAACATATGTGAGGAAGGCTGAACTTGATGGACGCAAGTCTCTTTTCAGCTATGTAACTATGTAATATATAAAAAAAAATTGTAGATTATGCTAGCTTTAGTGTACCTATAATCTTAATTTTATTAATGACAGGAGGCGAATATTTGCTTAAGTCTCTCTTTACTAGAACTCCACAGCAGTAAAAAGCACAGAGAGTTAAACAACCAATCAGAAAATAGTAAGGAGACCATATAACTCCCTTCCCAGCATTCCATTTCCTCTTTCTAACTGCGACAACAAATAAAGTAAGGAAAAGCATAACACAATATAACAGAAGGTCCATCTTGACATAGATAACGATCCATGCAGAAACTGTTCAACTGAAACGAAGACTTGAACTTGACCTCATCTTGATAACTTTACACTGAAACGAGAGAAAGACAGTCGAAAGGGGTGATTAGCCAATGAAGTGTACGTCTAAAATCATGTAGCCACCCAACACAATATGTAAGAGCCAACCACCAAGTCTATCGGGCCCGCCCCCGGATTAGAAAATACCGAAATAACCACTATAGAAACTGATCGGTAGAGTAATTCTTTATTCAAAAACAAGTTCAAAGTGCACAAAAATGTGGAATAGGTGGCGCTTTTTGTATTCGTGTACAGTTTAGAGAAAATAGCCGCTAAAACACTCCGTGGGTACTCCTATAAAACCCACCACATATAAAAGATCACCAAAAATCGACAATGAAAACCTGCGTTTTCTTGAGTGTAGCGCTGAGTGTGATAAAATAATACAACAGTGAATAGTGCTCTTAATTGCACTTACCCTCTTTTACACACTTGTATACATGAAAAGAAAGGGAAAAAATAGACAAATAATTGTGCAGTATGTTTAAGCTGAATTAACAAAAATTTTTTTGTGAATTCTGAAGATAGAGTCAAGTTCACTCACATTTATTAGAGCCTTTTATAGATATAGGGCTCTAAACTTCCTGGCATCTGTGTCTTTTAGGGTAGACCACACGACCCCCCTCTCACGATATACGTATACGTGTTCTCCTCCAAGTTTAGATAGAAAAAATACACAGGTAATCTGATCTGAGCGTAGTATTTCCAAATACTATAAATATCAATAAAAAATAAGATATAGTATTGCTCACCTTTTTTAGAGCCTTTGTTAACCGGCTCTAAGTGTATTGGCCTAGTGTCAATTTGTGGGGTGACACTACCCCTTTCTGGAATCACTTCGACAGGATACAGCAAAGAAGGTTGAGTATAAAAATATATTTATTATAAAATGAATATTCTAAAATTATGTATACAGTTTTACTAGAAAATAATAAAATTTGAAATATCATATATAAAATACAAATATTTGTTGCCAAAACGCGTTTCGCCGTCACACGGCTTCCTCAGTCGGCTTCTGATCTTCTTCTGAATGAAATCGCTTATATGTCTTTAAATCGACCGCCAAAATCTCCTAATTTTTAGTCCGGTGTGTTTCCAGTGGTTCGGGTTGATGTCGTCGCGTCACTTCCGGTCCTCCGTACTACATCTCCCATGGTGCTGTGCGGATCTCGGCGTCACTTCCGGTATGTGTCAGCGGTGTTATGGGGAATTGAGTCCAAAGTGGCATCGTTGAATAGTCCGTTTTTAGTCCGTGATTGTATTTCAAGCATATAAATCATATGTTCCGGGTGGAAGTAGAACGAGATAATTGTAACGTTAATATTCAAGAACAATTAACAGAAATGTGTAAATATTAAGATGACAATAAATAGAAATAAAATTATAAAAAAGAATAATACATTATAGATTTGTCTATATTTGGTTACTTTGTTTAGTGTCATATGTCCACCCCTGCAGGTTTGGCTGGGGGTTGTTTTTATCCTTTAGACAGTGAAGGTGGAATACGAAAAAGATGCAATAGAAGTAATTGGATCCCTTAATATTTCTAGCAGCATAGATTCTGAAGATTCTAAGGGTTACAAGTTATTTCTGTTTTAAAGAGTGTGAAATTTGCGATTTGTTCTGACATAAAAAGTCTCCGAGTCTTTTCCAATATGGGTTGTGATCATATAGATGTCCTTAATTGTTATTTAGTCAGGGATGGTGATGAAATGTGGATATTAGTAATGTAATATATTAGTAATGAATTTTATGGAGAATACAGTCTGTTGAAGGAATATTTGACTTTGAATTGGTCTTTGAGTTTATTTTCAAGAAATTCTTAATTTGGTTGTGGTGCAATTGCTGTAGGCATAAAATTCTTAGAAGGGTTTGATTTTAAAATTAAGATTTTAAAATTTAAAATTTAAAAAAATCCTTTGTATATAAATATGAACAGGACCTCACCTTTTTTTAAAATTTAATAAAAAGTCTAAAAGGTTAAGAGGTTAAAGGAAATGGCAAAGTTCGAAATCCGCATTCAAACCATGGGGGGCTAGGGTGTTCAAATTAAAAATCCACTTTGTCTCGATTTTTCCTAGCTTCTTTATTTCATCTTCCCCTCTCCAATTTAAGGTGATTTTCTGTATAGCCGAAAAATTTAGAAATTGGGGATCGTTGTTGTGTACCTCTTTAAAATGGTTGGAAACGCTATGTTTATCATATCCTCTCTTTATGTTTCGTATATGTTCATTTATTCTCACGTATAAAGGACGCTTGGTTCTGCCCACATATAGGAGATTGCAGGAACATTGTAGTAGATATATCACTCTTTTTGAAAAACATGTAGTCATTTCTCTTATTTTGTATTTGTTTTCTTTCTTTGAATCCGAAAATTCTATAACGTGTCTTTTTACACTCTTTGTGTTTTTGCAGGCTGAGCATAGGCCACAGCCGAAAAAACCTTTCTTTTGAAAGAAAGGGGTGGGTTTTTTGTCTTTTATATGGTTATGTACCAGTTTTTGTTTCAGATTGGGTGCTCCCCTGTATATAAATCTAGGCTTCTCTGGTAGAATCGAGTACAGCATTGGGTCGTTCCTAAGCATCGGCCAGTGTTTGCTAATTATTCGTTTTATTCTGTTACTTTCTTGATTAAAATTACTAATGAAGGGTAGGATGTTGTGTTCTTTTGTGGTTTTCTGTTTATATTTCAATAGAGAGGATCTGTCCATTGTTTCTATTTGTTTAATAGTATCCACAAGGGATTTTTCTTCATAACCCTTCTCTATAAACTGTTCTTTTATTCTTATGGCTTGGGTTTCAAACGTGCTTATGTCTGTGCAGTTTCTGCGGATCCTCATTATCTGTGCTTTTGGGATATTTTTTAACCAGGGTGAAAAGTGACAGCTGTTTAAAAAAATGTAATTGTTTACATCTACTGATTTAAAAAAGGTTTTTGTCTTAATTTGGTTTTCTTCTATAAAAATTGTGAGATCTAAAAAATTTACGCTTACTTTACTGTATTCTGTGGTTAATTTAATTCCCCAGTCATTGGTGTTTAAAAAAGTTAAAAATGACTTTAAAAGATCCTCTGAGCCCTTCCAGATAAAAAATATGTCATCTATGTACCGCTTATAGAAGACCAGGTTCGTCTCCCAGTCCTTGTTGTTATTTATGAACCTCTCCTCCCAAAATGCCATGAAGAGATTTGCATAGCTAGGAGCGAACCTGGTCCCCATAGCAGTACCGACTTTTTGTAAAAAGAATTCGTTGTTAAACCAAAAATAGTTATTATTTAAAATGAGTTCTATTCCCTCTGTTATAAAATTAATTTGTTCATCTGGATAAAAATCATCATTCTTTAGAAAAAATTGTGTGGCTTCTATTCCTCTAGTGTGTGAGATGATTGTGTATAGTGAGCTCACATCTGCGGTGACTAGAATGTAGTCTGATTCCCACTGTATTTCTTGTAAAATTTGAATAATATTGAGTGTGTCTTTGAGGTAGTTTCTAGTTTTTTGTACGATTGGTTGTAGGCACTTGTCCAGGTATTCCGATAGTCTACTTGATACCGAGCCTATGCCTGAGACTATCGGTCTACCTGGAGGATTGGTGGCATTTTTGTGGATTTTTGGTAAATGATAAAAAACAGGGATTTTTGGTTTCATGATGTTGAGGTATTTATATTCTTTTTCATTTAATATCTCTATTTCTTTTCCCCTCTGTAATAAATTTTCAAATTTTGTCTTAATGGTAAATGTCGGGTTACCTGATAACTTTTCATATGTGTCCCCATCTCCAACTAGTCTTAGGCCTTCTTGTAGATAATCTTCCGTTCTCATAACTACAATCCCACCCCCCTTATCGGCTGGTTTGATTACTTTTTCTTTGTTCTTCTGAAGTGCTTTTAGTGCTAACCACTCCTCTTTGTTTAAATTCATTTGTTTCTTATTTTTGGGTTTGATTTGATTTATTTCTTGCATGACCGCATTCTCAAACGAAATCATCTCTTTGGATACAAAATTATTTGGGAAGAAAGTGGACTTTTCCTTAAGGTCAGTGTGTACATATTTTGAAGGTGAAGTTTGATGTGTTAATTTGTCTGTTCTCATAAAACATTTTTTTAGGCATAGTTGTCTTTTGTATTTATTTAGATCTATAAAAATGTCGAATTTGTTTAAGGGTTGTGTAGGAACAAATTTTAGTCCTTTGTTTAGAACCTTTTGTTCGGCCAGTGGTAGGGGATTCCCCGTTAGATTAAAAATAATTGATTGTGATTGTGCTGGCGTTTTTCTTATCTTGTTGTGTGCCTTCCCTCCTCGTGTGCCCCTCCCCTTAAATTCCTTTGTCTTTTGGGGGTGGTATTCTGAGGGGAATTTGTATTTTGTGGGGATTGTGCTGCTTTGTATTTCCCTTTTTGGCGTCCCTCCTGAAAAAAATCGTCTTCTTCAGTATTTCTGTTTGTTAAAATGTCAAATCTGTTGGAAGTGAAATTGTTACTTTTTTGTGTTTCTTTTCTATTTCTCGTGAGGATGGGTGATCTTTCCCTGGCTTTTCTATTTGATTCATATCTTTCCTTTGTAGGAGTTGTTGCAAATTTATTGATTCTTGGTTGTGGTGGAGGGAATCTTAAATGTGGTGACCTAGCTCTAGAGTGATGTCTCCTATCTTGTGAATTGTTGTGCTCCCATTGAGAACGTGTGGGGTTTAAATTGTAGTTGTTTTCCCTTCTATTTGTCTGGGCATGGTTATTTCTGCTCTGTTGTGGGGAGTGGTCTCTTCTAGTGTAGTATTTTTGGTGATTATTGTTATGTGTATTAGTGTGTTCTTTTGTTGCATAGGTGGTAACTTGATTATTGTCATAATCGTATTTGTCCCTCTTGTATTTCTTTCTTTTAATATTTATGGTCTCAATTTCTGTTTTGTCTATTTGTTTTTGAATTGTCTTTGTTATGGTTTCATATTCCTCAGAGGTAGTATGGTTTACAAGTTGGGTTTGAATTTCATTTATGTCTTTATCTAATTTCTGTAAAGTGAGTTTTCTCCTTTTAATTATCATTTTCATAGTTGTGAAGGAGAAATTTTCTAGCATCTCCTGCCATTCTTCTATAAATTCTTCCTCCCCTTTATCAAATGTGGGATATTTGTTGTATCTTAGGCCTCTAGGGGTGATTTTTTCTTTAATATATTTTTCTAGGGTTGCTACTTCCCAAATTATTTTAACCTCTTGGTTCATGCACTTGGTTAATTTGTATTGACATTCTCTTAGGTCATGGGTATTGGTCTGAGGTTGAGAGTTGTGCATTAAAGTGGGGGTGTCGAACATAGTGTCTATATTTGTACAGTAGTTCTTTCTTCTTTCAAATAGTGACATTTTAGCTGCCTCCACACTTACAAGGAGTAAGATATACAAAAACAAGTTCAAAGTGCACAAAAATGTGGAATAGGTGGCGCTTTTTGTATTCGTGTACAGTTTAGAGAAAATAGCCGCTAAAACACTCCGTGGGTACTCCTATAAAACCCACCACATATAAAAGATCACCAAAAATCGACAATGAAAACCTGCGTTTTCTTGAGTGTAGCGCTGAGTGTGATAAAATAATACAACAGTGAATAGTGCTCTTAATTGCACTTACCCTCTTTTACACACTTGTATACATGAAAAGAAAGGGAAAAAATAGACAAATAATTGTGCAGTATGTTTAAGCTGAATTAACAAAAATTTTTTTGTGAATTCTGAAGATAGAGTCAAGTTCACTCACATTTATTAGAGCCTTTTATAGATATAGGGCTCTAAACTTCCTGGCATCTGTGTCTTTTAGGGTAGACCACACGACCCCCCTCTCACGATATACGTATACGTGTTCTCCTCCAAGTTTAGATAGAAAAAATACACAGGTAATCTGATCTGAGCGTAGTATTTCCAAATACTATAAATATCAATAAAAAATAAGATATAGTATTGCTCACCTTTTTTAGAGCCTTTGTTAACCGGCTCTAAGTGTATTGGCCTAGTGTCAATTTGTGGGGTGACACTACCCCTTTCTGGAATCACTTCGACAGGATACAGCAAAGAAGGTTGAGTATAAAAATATATTTATTATAAAATGAATATTCTAAAATTATGTATACAGTTTTACTAGAAAATAATAAAATTTGAAATATCATATATAAAATACAAATATTTGTTGCCAAAACGCGTTTCGCCGTCACACGGCTTCCTCAGTCGGCTTCTGATCTTCTTCTGAATGAAATCGCTTATATGTCTTTAAATCGACCGCCAAAATCTCCTAATTTTTAGTCCGGTGTGTTTCCAGTGGTTCGGGTTGATGTCGTCGCGTCACTTCCGGTCCTCCGTACTACATCTCCCATGGTGCTGTGCGGATCTCGGCGTCACTTCCGGTATGTGTCAGCGGTGTTATGGGGAATTGAGTCCAAAGTGGCATCGTTGAATAGTCCGTTTTTAGTCCGTGATTGTATTTCAAGCATATAAATCATATGTTCCGGGTGGAAGTAGAACGAGATAATTGTAACGTTAATATTCAAGAACAATTAACAGAAATGTGTAAATATTAAGATGACAATAAATAGAAATAAAATTATAAAAAAGAATAATACATTATAGATTTGTCTATATTTGGTTACTTTGTTTAGTGTCATATGTCCACCCCTGCAGGTTTGGCTGGGGGTTGTTTTTATCCTTTAGACAGTGAAGGTGGAATACGAAAAAGATGCAATAGAAGTAATTGGATCCCTTAATATTTCTAGCAGCATAGATTCTGAAGATTCTAAGGGTTACAAGTTATTTCTGTTTTAAAGAGTGTGAAATTTGCGATTTGTTCTGACATAAAAAGTCTCCGAGTCTTTTCCAATATGGGTTGTGATCATATAGATGTCCTTAATTGTTATTTAGTCAGGGATGGTGATGAAATGTGGATATTAGTAATGTAATATATTAGTAATGAATTTTATGGAGAATACAGTCTGTTGAAGGAATATTTGACTTTGAATTGGTCTTTGAGTTTATTTTCAAGAAATTCTTAATTTGGTTGTGGTGCAATTGCTGTAGGCATAAAATTCTTAGAAGGGTTTGATTTTAAAATTAAGATTTTAAAATTTAAAATTTAAAAAAATCCTTTGTATATAAATATGAACAGGACCTCACCTTTTTTTAAAATTTAATAAAAAGTCTAAAAGGTTAAGAGGTTAAAGGAAATGGCAAAGTTCGAAATCCGCATTCAAACCATGGGGGGCTAGGGTGTTCAAATTAAAAATCCACTTTGTCTCGATTTTTCCTAGCTTCTTTATTTCATCTTCCCCTCTCCAATTTAAGGTGATTTTCTGTATAGCCGAAAAATTTAGAAATTGGGGATCGTTGTTGTGTACCTCTTTAAAATGGTTGGAAACGCTATGTTTATCATATCCTCTCTTTATGTTTCGTATATGTTCATTTATTCTCACGTATAAAGGACGCTTGGTTCTGCCCACATATAGGAGATTGCAGGAACATTGTAGTAGATATATCACTCTTTTTGAAAAACATGTAGTCATTTCTCTTATTTTGTATTTGTTTTCTTTCTTTGAATCCGAAAATTCTATAACGTGTCTTTTTACACTCTTTGTGTTTTTGCAGGCTGAGCATAGGCCACAGCCGAAAAAACCTTTCTTTTGAAAGAAAGGGGTGGGTTTTTTGTCTTTTATATGGTTATGTACCAGTTTTTGTTTCAGATTGGGTGCTCCCCTGTATATAAATCTAGGCTTCTCTGGTAGAATCGAGTACAGCATTGGGTCGTTCCTAAGCATCGGCCAGTGTTTGCTAATTATTCGTTTTATTCTGTTACTTTCTTGATTAAAATTACTAATGAAGGGTAGGATGTTGTGTTCTTTTGTGGTTTTCTGTTTATATCTTTTATATGTGGTGGGTTTTATAGGAGTACCCACGGAGTGTTTTAGCGGCTATTTTCTCTAAACTGTACACGAATACAAAAAGCGCCACCTATTCCACATTTTTGTGCACTTTGAACTTGTTTTTGTATATCTTACTCCTTGTAAGTGTGGAGGCAGCTAAAATGTCACTATTTGAAAGAAGAAAGAACTACTGTACAAATATAGACACTATGTTCGACACCCCCACTTTAATGCACAACTCTCAACCTCAGACCAATACCCATGACCTAAGAGAATGTCAATACAAATTAACCAAGTGCATGAACCAAGAGGTTAAAATAATTTGGGAAGTAGCAACCCTAGAAAAATATATTAAAGAAAAAATCACCCCTAGAGGCCTAAGATACAACAAATATCCCACATTTGATAAAGGGGAGGAAGAATTTATAGAAGAATGGCAGGAGATGCTAGAAAATTTCTCCTTCACAACTATGAAAATGATAATTAAAAGGAGAAAACTCACTTTACAGAAATTAGATAAAGACATAAATGAAATTCAAACCCAACTTGTAAACCATACTACCTCTGAGGAATATGAAACCATAACAAAGACAATTCAAAAACAAATAGACAAAACAGAAATTGAGACCATAAATATTAAAAGAAAGAAATACAAGAGGGACAAATACGATTATGACAATAATCAAGTTACCACCTATGCAACAAAAGAACACACTAATACACATAACAATAATCACCAAAAATACTACACTAGAAGAGACCACTCCCCACAACAGAGCAGAAATAACCATGCCCAGACAAATAGAAGGGAAAACAACTACAATTTAAACCCCACACGTTCTCAATGGGAGCACAACAATTCACAAGATAGGAGACATCACTCTAGAGCTAGGTCACCACATTTAAGATTCCCTCCACCACAACCAAGAATCAATAAATTTGCAACAACTCCTACAAAGGAAAGATATGAATCAAATAGAAAAGCCAGGGAAAGATCACCCATCCTCACGAGAAATAGAAAAGAAACACAAAAAAGTAACAATTTCACTTCCAACAGATTTGACATTTTAACAAACAGAAATACTGAAGAAGACGATTTTTTTCAGGAGGGACGCCAAAAAGGGAAATACAAAGCAGCACAATCCCCACAAAATACAAATTCCCCTCAGAATACCACCCCCAAAAGACAAAGGAATTTAAGGGGAGGGGCACACGAGGAGGGAAGGCACACAACAAGATAAGAAAAACGCCAGCACAATCACAATCAATTATTTTTAATCTAACGGGGAATCCCCTACCACTGGCCGAACAAAAGGTTCTAAACAAAGGACTAAAATTTGTTCCTACACAACCCTTAAACAAATTCGACATTTTTATAGATCTAAATAAATACAAAAGACAACTATGCCTAAAAAAATGTTTTATGAGAACAGACAAATTAACACATCAAACTTCACCTTCAAAATATGTACACACTGACCTTAAGGAAAAGTCCACTTTCTTCCCAAATAATTTTGTATCCAAAGAGATGATTTCGTTTGAGAATGCGGTCATGCAAGAAATAAATCAAATCAAACCCAAAAATAAGAAACAAATGAATTTAAACAAAGAGGAGTGGTTAGCACTAAAAGCACTTCAGAAGAACAAAGAAAAAGTAATCAAACCAGCCGATAAGGGGGGTGGGATTGTAGTTATGAGAACGGAAGATTATCTACAAGAAGGCCTAAGACTAGTTGGAGATGGGGACACATATGAAAAGTTATCAGGTAACCCGACATTTACCATTAAGACAAAATTTGAAAATTTATTACAGAGGGGAAAAGAAATAGAGATATTAAATGAAAAAGAATATAAATACCTCAACATCATGAAACCAAAAATCCCTGTTTTTTATCATTTACCAAAAATCCACAAAAATGCCACCAATCCTCCAGGTAGACCGATAGTCTCAGGCATAGGCTCGGTATCAAGTAGACTATCGGAATACCTGGACAAGTGCCTACAACCAATCGTACAAAAAACTAGAAACTACCTCAAAGACACACTCAATATTATTCAAATTTTACAAGAAATACAGTGGGAATCAGACTACATTCTAGTCACCGCAGATGTGAGCTCACTATACACAATCATCTCACACACTAGAGGAATAGAAGCCACACAATTTTTTCTAAAGAATGATGATTTTTATCCAGATGAACAAATTAATTTTATAACAGAGGGAATAGAACTCATTTTAAATAATAACTATTTTTGGTTTAACAACGAATTCTTTTTACAAAAAGTCGGTACTGCTATGGGGACCAGGTTCGCTCCTAGCTATGCAAATCTCTTCATGGCATTTTGGGAGGAGAGGTTCATAAATAACAACAAGGACTGGGAGACGAACCTGGTCTCCTATAAGCGGTACATAGATGACATATTTTTTATCTGGAAGGGCTCAGAGGATCTTTTAAAGTCATTTTTAACTTTTTTAAACACCAATGACTGGGGAATTAAATTAACCACAGAATACAGTAAAGTAAGCGTAAATTTTTTAGATCTCACAATTTTTATAGAAGAAAACCAAATTAAGACAAAAACCTTTTTTAAATCAGTAGATGTAAACAATTACATTTTTTTAAACAGCTGTCACTTTTCACCCTGGTTAAAAAATATCCCAAAAGCACAGATAATGAGGATCCGCAGAAACTGCACAGACATAAGCACGTTTGAAACCCAAGCCATAAGAATAAAAGAACAGTTTATAGAGAAGGGTTATGAAGAAAAATCCCTTGTGGATACTATTAAACAAATAGAAACAATGGACAGATCCTCTCTATTGAAATATAAACAGAAAACCACAAAAGAACACAACATCCTACCCTTCATTAGTAATTTTAATCAAGAAAGTAACAGAATAAAACGAATAATTAGCAAACACTGGCCGATGCTTAGGAACGACCCAATGCTGTACTCGATTCTACCAGAGAAGCCTAGATTTATATACAGGGGAGCACCCAATCTGAAACAAAAACTGGTACATAACCATATAAAAGACAAAAAACCCACCCCTTTCTTTCAAAAGAAAGGTTTTTTCGGCTGTGGCCTATGCTCAGCCTGCAAAAACACAAAGAGTGTAAAAAGACACGTTATAGAATTTTCGGATTCAAAGAAAGAAAACAAATACAAAATAAGAGAAATGACTACATGTTTTTCAAAAAGAGTGATATATCTACTACAATGTTCCTGCAATCTCCTATATGTGGGCAGAACCAAGCGTCCTTTATACGTGAGAATAAATGAACATATACGAAACATAAAGAGAGGATATGATAAACATAGCGTTTCCAACCATTTTAAAGAGGTACACAACAACGATCCCCAATTTCTAAATTTTTCGGCTATACAGAAAATCACCTTAAATTGGAGAGGGGAAGATGAAATAAAGAAGCTAGGAAAAATCGAGACAAAGTGGATTTTTAATTTGAACACCCTAGCCCCCCATGGTTTGAATGCGGATTTCGAACTTTGCCATTTCCTTTAACCTCTTAACCTTTTAGACTTTTTATTAAATTTTAAAAAAAGGTGAGGTCCTGTTCATATTTATATACAAAGGATTTTTTTAAATTTTAAATTTTAAAATCTTAATTTTAAAATCAAACCCTTCTAAGAATTTTATGCCTACAGCAATTGCACCACAACCAAATTAAGAATTTCTTGAAAATAAACTCAAAGACCAATTCAAAGTCAAATATTCCTTCAACAGACTGTATTCTCCATAAAATTCATTACTAATATATTACATTACTAATATCCACATTTCATCACCATCCCTGACTAAATAACAATTAAGGACATCTATATGATCACAACCCATATTGGAAAAGACTCGGAGACTTTTTATGTCAGAACAAATCGCAAATTTCACACTCTTTAAAACAGAAATAACTTGTAACCCTTAGAATCTTCAGAATCTATGCTGCTAGAAATATTAAGGGATCCAATTACTTCTATTGCATCTTTTTCGTATTCCACCTTCACTGTCTAAAGGATAAAAACAACCCCCAGCCAAACCTGCAGGGGTGGACATATGACACTAAACAAAGTAACCAAATATAGACAAATCTATAATGTATTATTCTTTTTTATAATTTTATTTCTATTTATTGTCATCTTAATATTTACACATTTCTGTTAATTGTTCTTGAATATTAACGTTACAATTATCTCGTTCTACTTCCACCCGGAACATATGATTTATATGCTTGAAATACAATCACGGACTAAAAACGGACTATTCAACGATGCCACTTTGGACTCAATTCCCCATAACACCGCTGACACATACCGGAAGTGACGCCGAGATCCGCACAGCACCATGGGAGATGTAGTACGGAGGACCGGAAGTGACGCGACGACATCAACCCGAACCACTGGAAACACACCGGACTAAAAATTAGGAGATTTTGGCGGTCGATTTAAAGACATATAAGCGATTTCATTCAGAAGAAGATCAGAAGCCGACTGAGGAAGCCGTGTGACGGCGAAACGCGTTTTGGCAACAAATATTTGTATTTTATATATGATATTTCAAATTTTATTATTTTCTAGTAAAACTGTATACATAATTTTAGAATATTCATTTTATAATAAATATATTTTTATACTCAACCTTCTTTGCTGTATCCTGTCGAAGTGATTCCAGAAAGGGGTAGTGTCACCCCACAAATTGACACTAGGCCAATACACTTAGAGCCGGTTAACAAAGGCTCTAAAAAAGGTGAGCAATACTATATCTTATTTTTTATTGATATTTATAGTATTTGGAAATACTACGCTCAGATCAGATTACCTGTGTATTTTTTCTATCTAAACTTGGAGGAGAACACGTATACGTATATCGTGAGAGGGGGGTCGTGTGGTCTACCCTAAAAGACACAGATGCCAGGAAGTTTAGAGCCCTATATCTATAAAAGGCTCTAATAAATGTGAGTGAACTTGACTCTATCTTCAGAATTCACAAAAAAATTTTTGTTAATTCAGCTTAAACATACTGCACAATTATTTGTCTATTTTTTCCCTTTCTTTTCATGTATACAAGTGTGTAAAAGAGGGTAAGTGCAATTAAGAGCACTATTCACTGTTGTATTATTTTATCACACTCAGCGCTACACTCAAGAAAACGCAGGTTTTCATTGTCGATTTTTGGTGATCTTTTATATGTGGTGGGTTTTATAGGAGTACCCACGGAGTGTTTTAGCGGCTATTTTCTCTAAACTGTACACGAATACAAAAAGCGCCACCTATTCCACATTTTTGTGCACTTTGAACTTGTTTTTGTATATCTTACTCCTTGTAAGTGTGGAGGCAGCTAAAATGTCACTATTTGAAAGAAGAAAGAACTACTGTACAAATATAGACACTATGTTCGACACCCCCACTTTAATGCACAACTCTCAACCTCAGACCAATACCCATGACCTAAGAGAATGTCAATACAAATTAACCAAGTGCATGAACCAAGAGGTTAAAATAATTTGGGAAGTAGCAACCCTAGAAAAATATATTAAAGAAAAAATCACCCCTAGAGGCCTAAGATACAACAAATATCCCACATTTGATAAAGGGGAGGAAGAATTTATAGAAGAATGGCAGGAGATGCTAGAAAATTTCTCCTTCACAACTATGAAAATGATAATTAAAAGGAGAAAACTCACTTTACAGAAATTAGATAAAGACATAAATGAAATTCAAACCCAACTTGTAAACCATACTACCTCTGAGGAATATGAAACCATAACAAAGACAATTCAAAAACAAATAGACAAAACAGAAATTGAGACCATAAATATTAAAAGAAAGAAATACAAGAGGGACAAATACGATTATGACAATAATCAAGTTACCACCTATGCAACAAAAGAACACACTAATACACATAACAATAATCACCAAAAATACTACACTAGAAGAGACCACTCCCCACAACAGAGCAGAAATAACCATGCCCAGACAAATAGAAGGGAAAACAACTACAATTTAAACCCCACACGTTCTCAATGGGAGCACAACAATTCACAAGATAGGAGACATCACTCTAGAGCTAGGTCACCACATTTAAGATTCCCTCCACCACAACCAAGAATCAATAAATTTGCAACAACTCCTACAAAGGAAAGATATGAATCAAATAGAAAAGCCAGGGAAAGATCACCCATCCTCACGAGAAATAGAAAAGAAACACAAAAAAGTAACAATTTCACTTCCAACAGATTTGACATTTTAACAAACAGAAATACTGAAGAAGACGATTTTTTTCAGGAGGGACGCCAAAAAGGGAAATACAAAGCAGCACAATCCCCACAAAATACAAATTCCCCTCAGAATACCACCCCCAAAAGACAAAGGAATTTAAGGGGAGGGGCACACGAGGAGGGAAGGCACACAACAAGATAAGAAAAACGCCAGCACAATCACAATCAATTATTTTTAATCTAACGGGGAATCCCCTACCACTGGCCGAACAAAAGGTTCTAAACAAAGGACTAAAATTTGTTCCTACACAACCCTTAAACAAATTCGACATTTTTATAGATCTAAATAAATACAAAAGACAACTATGCCTAAAAAAATGTTTTATGAGAACAGACAAATTAACACATCAAACTTCACCTTCAAAATATGTACACACTGACCTTAAGGAAAAGTCCACTTTCTTCCCAAATAATTTTGTATCCAAAGAGATGATTTCGTTTGAGAATGCGGTCATGCAAGAAATAAATCAAATCAAACCCAAAAATAAGAAACAAATGAATTTAAACAAAGAGGAGTGGTTAGCACTAAAAGCACTTCAGAAGAACAAAGAAAAAGTAATCAAACCAGCCGATAAGGGGGGTGGGATTGTAGTTATGAGAACGGAAGATTATCTACAAGAAGGCCTAAGACTAGTTGGAGATGGGGACACATATGAAAAGTTATCAGGTAACCCGACATTTACCATTAAGACAAAATTTGAAAATTTATTACAGAGGGGAAAAGAAATAGAGATATTAAATGAAAAAGAATATAAATACCTCAACATCATGAAACCAAAAATCCCTGTTTTTTATCATTTACCAAAAATCCACAAAAATGCCACCAATCCTCCAGGTAGACCGATAGTCTCAGGCATAGGCTCGGTATCAAGTAGACTATCGGAATACCTGGACAAGTGCCTACAACCAATCGTACAAAAAACTAGAAACTACCTCAAAGACACACTCAATATTATTCAAATTTTACAAGAAATACAGTGGGAATCAGACTACATTCTAGTCACCGCAGATGTGAGCTCACTATACACAATCATCTCACACACTAGAGGAATAGAAGCCACACAATTTTTTCTAAAGAATGATGATTTTTATCCAGATGAACAAATTAATTTTATAACAGAGGGAATAGAACTCATTTTAAATAATAACTATTTTTGGTTTAACAACGAATTCTTTTTACAAAAAGTCGGTACTGCTATGGGGACCAGGTTCGCTCCTAGCTATGCAAATCTCTTCATGGCATTTTGGGAGGAGAGGTTCATAAATAACAACAAGGACTGGGAGACGAACCTGGTCTCCTATAAGCGGTACATAGATGACATATTTTTTATCTGGAAGGGCTCAGAGGATCTTTTAAAGTCATTTTTAACTTTTTTAAACACCAATGACTGGGGAATTAAATTAACCACAGAATACAGTAAAGTAAGCGTAAATTTTTTAGATCTCACAATTTTTATAGAAGAAAACCAAATTAAGACAAAAACCTTTTTTAAATCAGTAGATGTAAACAATTACATTTTTTTAAACAGCTGTCACTTTTCACCCTGGTTAAAAAATATCCCAAAAGCACAGATAATGAGGATCCGCAGAAACTGCACAGACATAAGCACGTTTGAAACCCAAGCCATAAGAATAAAAGAACAGTTTATAGAGAAGGGTTATGAAGAAAAATCCCTTGTGGATACTATTAAACAAATAGAAACAATGGACAGATCCTCTCTATTGAAATATAAACAGAAAACCACGAAAGAACACAACATCCTACCCTTCATTAGTAATTTTAATCAAGAAAGTAACAGAATAAAACGAATAATTAGCAAACACTGGCCGATGCTTAGGAACGACCCAATGCTGTACTCGATTCTACCAGAGAAGCCTAGATTTATATACAGGGGAGCACCCAATCTGAAACAAAAACTGGTACATAACCATATAAAAGACAAAAAACCCACCCCTTTCTTTCAAAAGAAAGGTTTTTTCGGCTGTGGCCTATGCTCAGCCTGCAAAAACACAAAGAGTGTAAAAAGACACGTTATAGAATTTTCGGATTCAAAGAAAGAAAACAAATACAAAATAAGAGAAATGACTACATGTTTTTCAAAAAGAGTGATATATCTACTACAATGTTCCTGCAATCTCCTATATGTGGGCAGAACCAAGCGTCCTTTATACGTGAGAATAAATGAACATATACGAAACATAAAGAGAGGATATGATAAACATAGCGTTTCCAACCATTTTAAAGAGGTACACAACAACGATCCCCAATTTCTAAATTTTTCGGCTATACAGAAAATCACCTTAAATTGGAGAGGGGAAGATGAAATAAAGAAGCTAGGAAAAATCGAGACAAAGTGGATTTTTAATTTGAACACCCTAGCCCCCCATGGTTTGAATGCGGATTTCGAACTTTGCCATTTCCTTTAACCTCTTAACCTTTTAGACTTTTTATTAAATTTTAAAAAAAGGTGAGGTCCTGTTCATATTTATATACAAAGGATTTTTTTAAATTTTAAATTTTAAAATCTTAATTTTAAAATCAAACCCTTCTAAGAATTTTATGCCTACAGCAATTGCACCACAACCAAATTAAGAATTTCTTGAAAATAAACTCAAAGACCAATTCAAAGTCAAATATTCCTTCAACAGACTGTATTCTCCATAAAATTCATTACTAATATATTACATTACTAATATCCACATTTCATCACCATCCCTGACTAAATAACAATTAAGGACATCTATATGATCACAACCCATATTGGAAAAGACTCGGAGACTTTTTATGTCAGAACAAATCGCAAATTTCACACTCTTTAAAACAGAAATAACTTGTAACCCTTAGAATCTTCAGAATCTATGCTGCTAGAAATATTAAGGGATCCAATTACTTCTATTGCATCTTTTTCGTATTCCACCTTCACTGTCTAAAGGATAAAAACAACCCCCAGCCAAACCTGCAGGGGTGGACATATGACACTAAACAAAGTAACCAAATATAGACAAATCTATAATGTATTATTCTTTTTTATAATTTTATTTCTATTTATTGTCATCTTAATATTTACACATTTCTGTTAATTGTTCTTGAATATTAACGTTACAATTATCTCGTTCTACTTCCACCCGGAACATATGATTTATATGCTTGAAATACAATCACGGACTAAAAACGGACTATTCAACGATGCCACTTTGGACTCAATTCCCCATAACACCGCTGACACATACCGGAAGTGACGCCGAGATCCGCACAGCACCATGGGAGATGTAGTACGGAGGACCGGAAGTGACGCGACGACATCAACCCGAACCACTGGAAACACACCGGACTAAAAATTAGGAGATTTTGGCGGTCGATTTAAAGACATATAAGCGATTTCATTCAGAAGAAGATCAGAAGCCGACTGAGGAAGCCGTGTGACGGCGAAACGCGTTTTGGCAACAAATATTTGTATTTTATATATGATATTTCAAATTTTATTATTTTCTAGTAAAACTGTATACATAATTTTAGAATATTCATTTTATAATAAATATATTTTTATACTCAACCTTCTTTGCTGTATCCTGTCGAAGTGATTCCAGAAAGGGGTAGTGTCACCCCACAAATTGACACTAGGCCAATACACTTAGAGCCGGTTAACAAAGGCTCTAAAAAAGGTGAGCAATACTATATCTTATTTTTTATTGATATTTATAGTATTTGGAAATACTACGCTCAGATCAGATTACCTGTGTATTTTTTCTATCTAAACTTGGAGGAGAACACGTATACGTATATCGTGAGAGGGGGGTCGTGTGGTCTACCCTAAAAGACACAGATGCCAGGAAGTTTAGAGCCCTATATCTATAAAAGGCTCTAATAAATGTGAGTGAACTTGACTCTATCTTCAGAATTCACAAAAAAATTTTTGTTAATTCAGCTTAAACATACTGCACAATTATTTGTCTATTTTTTCCCTTTCTTTTCATGTATACAAGTGTGTAAAAGAGGGTAAGTGCAATTAAGAGCACTATTCACTGTTGTATTATTTTATCACACTCAGCGCTACACTCAAGAAAACGCAGGTTTTCATTGTCGATTTTTGGTAATTCTTTATTCAACAAACATACAATAACCAAGACAAAACCAAGGGTCGGGAAAAGGAAAAGGGTGGGAAATATTCGCCCCCTGTCATTAATAAAATTAAGATTATAGGTACACTAAAGCTAGCATAATCTACAATTTTATAACATGACAGGAGGCTTCATATTTGCTGTTTTAACGCTCCTTCAGAAGAACCAACGATGCATGTTCCGCCGGTCTGAAGTAGAATCTCCGGAAGGTGTCCTCTCGAGACCAGTCTGCTGAACGTAGAATCTCGGAAAGAGAAGCACCTGCCATCAGTGCTCCAGATGCTGCCGCACCTCTGACTGAGTGAGCACCGAACGACGAATCCACACCGGCCAAGGACAGGAGCCATCTGATCCAGCGAGCCAGGGTAACAGTCGAAACCGGTTTATGAGGGCGAACGTAGGAGATCAACAGCTGTCCTGATTGAGAGGGTCGAAGCGGCTTGGTAACAGTCAAATAACGAGACAGGGTAGAAACTACACAGAGCCTAGGGGCTTCTCGAAAAAATGGGTAGAAGACTGTAGAAGAGTCAGATTTGGTACGCCTTGTAATAGAAAAGGTCACCCCGTCCGGGGAAAAGGAGAAGGCGTTAACATCGAAAGCCCTAACGTCGGAGACCCGACGAAAAGACACCAAACATAACAGAAGCGCAAATTTGGCCGACAGTTGTCGTAGAGGAAAATCCTGATTTTCCGGCCAAGACTGAATGAAATCCAAGACCCGATGAACGTCCCAGAGCGATGTATATTTAGGAGCCGGGGGACGCGACAGTCTGATCCCTCTCAACAGCCGACAAACCAAAGGATCCTGTCCAATCGGCGTCCCTAGGAGAGGGACATGAGCCGCCGAGATGGCCGACCTGGCCACGTTCACTGAGCGATAAGATTTACCCTGGACAAACAGGTGTGAAAGGAAATTCAGAACGCTGGGGACAGGTGCTGTAAAGGGATCGACACCCCGTTCCACGCACCAGCGACACCAAACGTTCCAGGCGGACAAATAACATCTTCTCGTGCCTGGGGCCCACGAGTCCCATAGGAGGTCCCTAGCCGATTCCGATAGGTCCTCGACCCTCCAGGAGCCCCGGAAAGAGTCCAAGCCACCAAACGGAGATGGCCCTCCAGAACGAGGGGGTGATGGTTGCCTCGAGTGTCCGACAGGAGTGTCGGTAGTGCCGGGAGAAGGAGTGGATGTTGACAAGACAGCTCCAACAGTTCTGGGAACCAGGCCTGGCCCTGCCACAGAGGTGCCAGCAATACTAACGACACTGGTTGACGTCGTAGCTGAAGTAGTACCCTGGGTATCATAGTGAAGGGCGGAAAAGCATAGGCTCCCTGAGACGGCCAGTCTTGAAGGAAGGCGTCCACCTGCAGCCGCGGCCTGTGTGAGTGGGAGTCCCCCGCGCCGGCAGAGAAGCAGGGAGCCTGGCGCCGAGAATCAAACGGGCGGGGGAGGGGGCGAGAGCAACACACGCGGTCCGCGGATCGGGGCGGCCGCAAGGTGCGGCCACGTGGTCAGAAACGAGCGCCCCGCGACCGGAGCTGAGGGGAAAAAACTCACGGACCGCTGGAGACGTACTCCGCGGTCCCGGCGCTCGGGGGGATCGGAGGAGGCAGAACGGGCCAGCCTCCAGAAACCCCCGAGCAGGGAAAAAGTGTGACAGCCAAAGGGAGGAAAAACAAAAGGGGGACAGAGAGAAAAATGGGAATAGAGATCCCCAGAGGGATATGACACCGTGAATGAGGGGGAGTCCCCAGATCTAAGTGTACAGAAGAGTAAAACACATAAATAACATAAAATACCTGCAATACATAAACCACAATGAGAGTAAAAGAAGTATGTATAACAATAAACCCAAAGCCACCAACTAAAAGCAGGAGGCAGTGGTACTCTGACCTGTTACTGATGCGGAGCAGTAAAGAAAGAGGAAATGGAATGCTGGGAAGGGAGTTATATGGTCTCCTTACTATTTTCTGATTGGTTGTTTAACTCTCTGTGTTTTTTACTGCTGTGGAGTTCTAGTAAAGAGAGACTTAAGCAAATATGAAGCCTCCTGTCATGTTATAAAATTATGTTTTTACTGTTCCTTTTTCCCTCTATTGGGCACGTCTTCTCCCTTGTTCTGTGAACCAAAGCCACAGGAAAATGTGCCTATCAATGTATTGAAAAATACATTTGAAATATTTATACTATGTATATATATATATATATATATATATATATATATATATATATTGTAGTACACTAATAGATGCATTTTCACAGCATTTTGTTTCATCAAAATCATTTTCCCTAAAGAATTGCATGGATGACATCCATCTGAGCTGAAACACCATATTAAAGAAACAAATATCACTAAAAAAAAAAATTTTTTCAGACATATTGACTTAAACAAAGCAAATAGTTTTACTCTGCACAAGGTCTAGTTGTTATACTATATGATTTAGAATGCTGAAAGAACACTCAAGTAATTGGTGGTGGGGGTAATGGGATGTTATTGGATGTAAGCCTCTGTCTCTGGCTTATTATAATATAAATTTGTTTTCTGCATATTCATTTGTTAATTTATTTATTTGTTTGCAATTTGTATTATCTTCTGTTGTTTACCTTTTGTTTTGTTTTGTTTTTGTTTTTTTGTTTTGTCCTTAGGGAACACTCATATTAGTTATGTATTTGTGAGATTGTTAGAGCGATCACATACGTGATTTGCACTAACCAGCTCTTCAGGTTTCTTTTGTTTTTCTGACCCTTTAGAAGATTAGCCGGCTCTCTTTTGACCTGGCGGGAGGTTTTGCGATCTGATGTGGATCGCACATGCTCTATTCGCAGAACAGTGTAGGATCATATGCGTCAGTAAGCAGCCTGGGCTGCGATTCCTCTGATATATGTTATGACATGAGTTAGGTCTTACACATTGGGTCTCATGTTAGATCGCATATTAGATCGACATTGTTTTATCAATCTTTATATTTAGGTTACTAGGCAACAGACATTGGCTACTGATTGACCTATAAGCAGGCTTACCACCTATTTCTTATGGTCTGTGGGCTATATATGATGCAAGTTGGTGGATGTCATATACCCCTGACAAAGGCTCTATAGCCAAAACGTTGGCTGTTTATTCTGTTGCTCCTGTCAGTTCTTTGAGGTAACTTTACATGCAAATTTATATATAAATAGCCTTTTGAATTGTATATGTATGACAATATAGGCCAATTGTTACTTGGTTACACATATCATTGTGGAAACACTTTACTTGTGAAATTATATTATTTTTATTGATTAAGTTAAGTAAAGAGATTTTTTTAAAATCAATTTATATGGTAAGCAGTAGGACAACTTTATGTAGATTTCTATACGCTGTTGTAACTATTGGAGGGTGGTTACTCCTTACCTGCACCCTAACTGTTTGGGCCTATCTGCATTTTAAAACACACAGCAAATGTAAGGGAAAATAGGTGCTTATAAAAGCACAATTCAGTGCAGCAAAACACCCCAAACGTGTATTCTCACCCTTATACTTAATAAACATTATACAAATCACATAAAAGAGTTAAAAAAGTGCACAGAAATGTGTAGTTACACCTTGCTTCAGGTAAGTATAGGTCTAGTAGAGAGAGACTTGGAGTTACACCTTGCTTCAGGTAAGTATAGGTCTCAGAGAGAGTCTTGCAGTTACACATTGCTTCAGGTAAGTATAGGTCTCAGAGAGAGTCTTGCAGTTACACCTTGCTTCATGTAAGTATAGGTCTCAGAGAGAGTCTTGCAGTTACACTTTGCTTCAGGTAAGTATAGGTCTCAGAGAGAGTCTTGCAGTTACACCTTGCTTCAGGTAAGTATAGGTCTCAGAGAGAGTCTTGCAGTTACACTTTGCTTCAGGTAAGTATAGGTCTCAGAGAGAGTCTTGCAGTTACACCTTGCTTCAGGTAAGTATAGGTCTCAGAGAGAGTCTTGCAGTTACACCTTGCTTCAGGTAAGTATAGGTCTCAGAGAGAGTCTTGCAGTTACACTTTGCTTCAGGTAAGTATAGGTCTCAGAGAGAGTCTTGCAGTTACACCTTGCTTCAGGTAAGTATAGGTCTCAGAGAGAGTCTTGCAGTTACACCTTGCTTCAGGTAAGTATAGGTCTCAGAGAGAGTCTTGCAGTTACACCTTGCTTCAGGTAAGCATAGGTCTCAGAGAGAGTCTTGCAGTTACACCTTGCTTCAGGTAAGTATAGGTCTCAGAGAGAGTCTTGCAGTTACACCTTGCTTCAGGTAAGTATAGGTCTCAGAGAGAGTCTTGCAGTTACACCTTGCTTCAGGTAAGTATAGGTCTCAGAGAGAGTCTTGCAGTTACACATTGCTTCAGGTAAGTATAGGTCTCAGAGAGAGTCTTGCAGTTACACCTTGCTTCATGTAAGTATAGGTCTCAGAGAGAGTCTTGCAGTTACAATTTGCTTCAGGTAAGTATAGGTCTCAGAGAGAGTCTTGCAGTTACACCTTGCTTCAGGTAAGTATAGGTATCAGAGAGTGTCTTGCAGTTACACTTTGCTTCAGGTAAGTATAGGTCTCAGAGAGAGTCTTGCAGTTACACCTTGCTTCAGGTAAGTATAGGTCTCAGAGAGAGTCTTGCAGTTACACCTTGCTTCAGGTAAGTATAGGTCTCAGAGAGAGTCTTGCAGTTACACTTTGCTTCAGGTAAGTATAGGTCTCAGAGAGAGTCTTGCAGTTACACCTTGCTTCAGGTAAGTATAGGTCTCAGAGAGAGTCTTGCAGTTACACCTTGCTTCAGGTAAGTATAGGTCTCAGAGAGAGTCTTGCAGTTACACCTTGCTTCAGGTAAGCATAGGTCTCAGAGAGAGTCTTGCAGTTACACCTTGCTTCAGGTAAGTATAGGTCTCAGAGAGAGTCTTGCAGTTACACCTTGCTTCAGGTAAGTATAGGTCTCAGAGAGAGTCTTGCAGTTACACCTTGCTTCAGGTAAGTATAGGTCTCAGAGAGAGTCTTGCAGTTACACCTTGCTTCAGGTAAGTATAGGTCTCAGAGAGAGACTTGCAGTTACACCTTGCTTCAGGTAAGTATAGGTCTCAGAGAGAGTCTTGCAGTTACACCTTGCTTCAGGTAAGTATAGGTCTCAGAGAGAGTCTTGCAGTTACACATTGCTTCAAGTAAATTGAGGTCCCAAAAGTAGCTGGATGTAGCCGCATAAAATATTAGGAACAAAAATAATAAAGTTAAAATAACATTTATTAATATATACTTTAAAAACAATTAGAATAAAGCATAATATAGCAGAACAACATGTCTTCCTTGGAACCTTCTTTATACTCCCAGTCCACAGGTGTGATATATCCTGCGTGTAAAAATTAGAAATCATGTAAAATGTTGTAAATCATTCTATCTTCTTTGAACAGGTTGATTGTTACTTTAAGAAACGGAAAAAAAACATTGTATTTCCCAGAGTTAATTGAACATGTCTGTTCGCAATGTTCATATATTATCAGTAATACTAGACAAATGAAAGAAATTTAAAGAACATCATGAGATGGACAACATGCCCTAGAAGCCTTACTTCACAATGTTTTGCCCTACACTGCATGTCCGTTAAAAAGTTTATCAAGTCAATAAGAAATATTCTATTTTATTGTTGTTTCATTATTTAACGCAAACGTGAATTTCAAATATTCAAAAAAAATTTAAACCAGAAAATGAAGGGTAATTTAAAAGCTGACAAATATAGTTGATTTTCTCCAAATTCTTTGACCGTTGTGATATTTTCACACGTTAATGAATACTCCTGTCATTCTCAGTGAGAGCAATAGTTATACTAAAGTAACCTATTTACAACATTCTATGAACATGTTCTAATGGAAAAAAGGGGGTAGATTTAATAATTTATGTACAAAAAACACTATTTCCACAACCAGTGTGTAGTAGTGAAGGTGTGTAGCGCTAAATAGTGTTTACTTACACCCCCAATTTCTTTAGGGGTGTAGATAGTTTTCTGGTATCTAGGAAAAATTGTAGAAATATATAGTGTATTTCAATTTATAAACGTGGTTATACACCTTATAATTAAGAAGCACTCACGTGGTTCAGAGCCTGTTTGGATTGGCTCTAATCACTCTCGCTTTGTGTCATAAAGGTGACACACACCTCTGAATCCAGATAGGGTGTATTCCTTAAAAAAAGAGATAAGAGCAGGGAGAACTCGCCCTGGTGTTGAAATCCTTATGGACACAGTGACAATGATATAAATACACAAAGGTAAAGGTTGCTCCTCACCTGATTGAGAGCCTGTAACCTGGCTCTAAGTGTGTGAATAGATGAGCTATTTTAGGGATAACTCACTCCCTCTTTCAGCAGGATGGAAGACGCTCCAAGTGTATGTAAATCAAATTTAAGAAGCATTTATTGCATAAACAATTAAAATCAATCCAATACATACATTAGTAAGTCCAAAACGCGTTTCGCCAATTCCGTTCGGCTTTCTCAATTGGTAGTTTCCATCCTGTTTCATTCCGATTAAATTCCCCACCTTCCGCCCTGATTGGTGGCAAAGAATCATCTACCAGCCAATCACAGGCGTTGGCACCCTATCTGGATTCAGAGGTGTGTGTCACCTTAATGACACAAAGCGAGAGTGATTAGAGCCAATCCAAACAGGCTCTGAACCACGTGAGTGCTTCTTAATTATAAGGTGTATAACCACGTTTATAAATTGAAATACACTATATATTTCTACAATTTTTCCTAGCTACTAGAAAACTATCTACACCACTAAAGAAATCGGGGGAGTAAGTAAACACTATTTAGCGCTACACACCCTCACTACTACACACTGGTTGTGGAAATAGTGTTTTTTGTATCTTGATTATAGTAGGACTGGAGAGGTCCCACGTTTTGTGTGAGAGCGGCTGTATTAGAGAGCCATTGTTAAATTTTGTTTTAAGCGCCTGTCAACACAGAATATTTTGTTTTATTAATAATTTATGTGGATGCTATTCTGGGGTAAAGAGCTAAATAAAGATCAATCAGCAAGCAAACTAAGTGAACATCCCTCAATACCCTTTTTTACTTTGGTACCCTGCCTGTCTTATTGAAATCCCTGCCTGCCTGTAATTATTGAAATTCTTCATTTGAACATTTAATCCAGATTCTGTACTGCAAGAGCTTCATTTGATACTTTCTCCTATACAAAACCTTGATTATTATTGCTCTTTTATTAGCATTCCCTATGTTAATAACGGAACACTCCAAGTACCATAACCACTACAACACTTTTTATTGGTTATGACGTTTGGAGTGTTCCTTTAAAAGTAATGATGTTTGATAGTTTTACCATATTATATATTATTCCATATAAATGTGACATTGCTTTCAAACCAACCTATGTATAACCTACATAACTATGCTGTGTCCACAAACTCTGAAATGTACATTTTCTATAAGAAATGTGGATTCTTTTTCAAGTCAATTAAAAGTAACGAGGGATTCGGACGAGTAGAATCTGCTGCTGTGAAAGTTAATTCACCATAGAAATATGCAGTATATCAAACTGCATCATACACAGGGAAGAGTTGACTTGTAATTGTTAAGTGATTTGTCTGAGCATGTTTAATGCGCATTTTGGAGCAGTGACTGCTACTGTATATTATTACAGTAACACTAGCTGAAGATGTGCCATCTGCTGTAAATCGATAGCCTCAAGCTGATATTACCGAATGGCTCAATAAACCATCGAAAAGTGTTTTATTTCAGCGTACAACACTTTGAAAAAGCATTTTTTTTTTCCAGCATGAACATGCTCATTTATCACAAAATATATTTTCTTTTACATATACAAGTCATTAGCTCTGCAACATAGACAGCATTCTCACCACAGAATTTCTGCTGTCTATTAAATACCTTCCTTGATATTAAAGTAGACAGGAGATCCGACAATGGTCGCCTTTGGCATAGACGTACGTAGCCTATACCATTAGTGTAGCAGTTTTATTTTAATAAAATGTGAATAAGGGTAATTTAAAGGCTAAAGTCTTATTTTAGGTTCCAGCTTCAAAAGGGTAATATTTTTGGATTTAGTGATAAATATAATTTGTAATGCTTTATCTTCAACCAGATGTCCAAAGTTGGGTATCTTTGTGTGAGAAGCAAAATACATTATTTTATAATTTATTTTGAACATGTGTTTGAGGGAGAAATAGTGTGAAAATTACTTTGCTATACTGTTAATTAAAAGAGTAACTGCCAATGATGTTATAATATAGACTTAAAGGGAAACTCCAGTGCCAGGAAAACGATCCGTTTTCCTGGCACTGGAGGGTCCCTTTCCCTCCCACCCACCAATCCCCGGTTACTGAAGGGGTGAAAACCCCTTCAGTCACTTACCTGAAGCAGCGGCGCTCCTCCGCGACGCTCCTCCCTGTTCTTCTGTTGACCGGTGGGCGAGACTGATCCCGCCCACCGGCCGAGGAGACCTAATGCGCATGCGCGGCAATGCCGCGCATGCGCATTACGTCTCCCCATAGGAAAGCATTGAAAACGAATTTCAATGCTTTCCTATGGGGATTTGAGCGACGCTGGAGGTCCTCACACAGTGTGAGGACGTCCAGCGATGCTCTAGCACAGGTTTCCTGTGCTATAGAGCAGGAAGTTCCCTCTAGTGGCTGTCTAATAGACAGCCACTAGAGGTGGAGTTAACCCTGCAAGGTAATTATTGCAGTTTATAAAAAACTGTAATAATTACACTTGCAGGGTTAGGAGTAGTGGGAGTTGGCACCCAGACCACTCCAATGAGCAGAAGTGGTCTGGGTGCCTGGAGTGTCCCTTTAATATTGCTTTTCAAAGACCTTTCTTTGCCATCTTGACAAGCAGTAGGATTTTGTGAACTCACAGTAAACAGGTTCAGAGTTCATTAAGATATGTAAGATCACAGTTCACAAGGCCCTAAAAGGCAAAATGATATCCAATAACTCTGTAGGCTTCTCACTTGGAATATAAGAATATGTGGGGCTATCTTAAGGTCGTTAAAAAAAAATGATGAGTAAATTAACTGGCACAAAAACGAAGTGGGGTAACACCAAAGGCTGTTGTAAGAATTCTAGCAAAGAACTTTGGCGATGGTTCCCTTGGAGACCTAACCAGTGGAAAGGCAGAGAGTCCATGCAGTGACCAGGGCTTTGTAGGACATCTCGAAAGCAAAGTATATATGTATATTTCATCGGATGATGTGTTAATGCAACATGTGTGTGTTTTGGAATGTTTCTGGTTAAACTGTAAAAGGAGCCTAATTTAACAACCAAAATCAATAAGTATATTATTTTATATATATACTTGTCTATGTTTTTTATTTGTCCACATTCCTAAAGAATTAACCTAGTGAAAGGGTCAGAATTTCTTACATGTAAATACATATAAAATATTGCCTTGTATTAAATGGTGTCTGGGCATGCACACTTGGCAGACCCTTCGCACACCCCTAAGACCTTTGGATTTGAATACAATTTTTTATCTGTACCTCACGCTTGCAACCTTTGCTGCAATTTATATATCTATTATATATCTACTGAGAGAGTCACCGGGAGTTTACTATGTTACTTTAGGATTGAGCCAAATGCATTGTGGGATGTCTCCATTGGCATGCATCCCAATGCTTCATTATAGCTGTAGTTTATATCTCAATGCTAGCAGAATATTCTGTAGAGACATACATTTAAATCTTTAATACTCAGCATAATGCTACCTACACATTATTTAGGCAGCACAATCAGTATGTATATATGTACATTTAAGTAATTATAAAGTACAAGAATGCTCAATCCTGGTACACGTTATACAGGGAGTGCAGAATTATTAGGCAAGTTGTATTTTGGAGGATTAATTTTATTATTGAACAACAACCATGTTCTCAATGAACCCAAAAAACTCATTAATATCAAAGCTGAATATTTTTGGAAATAGTTTTTAGTTTGTTTTTAGTTATAGCTATTTTAGGGGGATATCTGTGTGTGCAGGTGACTATTACTGTGCATAATTATTAGGCAACTTAACAAAAAACTAAAACAAATATATACCCATTTCAATTATTTATTTTTACCAGTGAAACCAATATAACATCTCAACATTCACAAATATACATTTCTGACATTCAAAAACATAACAAAAACAAATCAGTGACCAATATAGCCACCTTTCTTTGCAAGGACACTCAAAAGCCTGCCATCCATGGATTCTGTCAGTGTTTTGATCTGTTCACCATCAACATTGCGTGCAGCAGCAACCACAGCCTCCCAGACACTGTTCAGAGAGGTGTACTGTTTTCCCTCCTTGTAAATCTCACATTTGATGATGGACCAAAGGTTCTCAATGGGGTTCAGATCAGGTGAACAAGGAGGCCATGTCATTAGACTTTCTTCTTGTACTTGTGTGGTGTATCACCAAATTAATATAAATATTACACAAGGTTCGTCTACATTAAAAGGTATTTATTTAGAAGGCAACAACACAATACTATAAATATATCACAAACACACAGCCCAGACCCACGGAGCAATAACCCTTTTAAATCTATCTATCTATATAGTAATCCCTTTCCCCACATGTTTGATCTCACCCACGGTTAGGCCTTCACATCTAGTAATGGCTCACTGCTGCAAGTCCAACATCACATCCACCAAGGAAGAAAAGGAAGCAATAGAGTATAACATGGTTCACCATGATAGCACATGGCGTCTGCACATCTGCCCAGTAGCACAGCCAAGAAGGAACAGAGAGGAATGGGGATAGGGGGGAGTGGTTCTCTCTTTCCTGACCTGTAAAGGTATTGAATTACCATATCAAAGGTAAAGCTTATCCCACTGTGAGAAAGGCATACATGAGCTTGGTCACATGACCCCTGGTCACCATATTAGTTTGATGACAGAATGTCACCACAACTTGGACGCGTGTGATGGAGCATTGTCCTGCATGAAAATCATGTTTTTCTTGAAGGATGCAGACTTCTTCCTGTACCACTGCTTGAAGAAGGTGTCTTCCAGAAACTGGCAGTAGGACTGGGAGTTGAGCTTGACTCCATCCTCAACCCGAAAAGGCCCCACAAGCTCATTGTCATGCCTTAATTATATTATCCCCTTACTTCGTGGTTCCACGGAGCTTAGCCACACCTCTTCATGACCCGGTCTCCCTATTTAATCTGACCGCACCAGCTGATCGACGCTGGATTAATGAACTACGTTCCGTACTCACGAACCGGCTGCAACATCGTTGTGAAAGCCTGCTGTTACCGGACCGGACTGGAAGACTTCAAGTTCCCTTCACCTTTCCTCAAACACGGCTAAAGCTGAACTCTATCCATGCAGGATAATCCGCCTCTGAGGAATCTCGGGAACCAGTGTTCTATGTGCCGGAAGCTAAGTAAAACTTCTCTGATAAGCGTTGCATCTAAAGCTGTTATTTCCTGTCTCCAAAGTCCTTCGTTAAAGCCAACCGTTACAGCTAACTTCAACTCATACTTGTCTCAGTTAGCTGCATCTATCTTTCTTCAGTTAAAGTCTATGGAACAGCTATTGTAACTTCTTATCATCTAATTAATTAATACTACTAAAGGACTCTTGCTGCTTCAGTTACCGTTTACTCCTTAAAGCTACAGTGCATATAATTGTGGACTTCAGTTATCGTTTACTCCTTAAAGATACAGTGCATATAATTGTGGACTTCAGTTATCGTTTACTCCTTAAAGCTACAGTGCATATAATTGTGGACTTCAGTTATCGTTTATTACTTAATGCTACAGTACCTGTAAATTGGAATTAAAGTCAATACCAATTACTTTCTAATAAATATTCGAACTATATGAAATCTGCAGTTGTGTTCCTTCATAACAAATGTTTAAACGTGACAGATTAATCCAGCCATTGTAATGGATCCAGCAGATTTCGATTCTACTATAACTACGTTGAATCAAAGAGTTAATGTACTAGCCCAAGGTGTTCAAGACCTGCAAGTTACTAACGAAAGAATTCTCACTTATGTCATCTCATCACCATTTTTTCCTATCATATTGGGGATCAACTGGTTAAGGAACCACAACCCTCAAATCTCATGGTTTACCTTCTCTCTTGCATTTGATTCTGATTATTGCAAGAAAACATGCTTGCAACGTATTCCAATTCTTCAGTCTACGAAAAAACCAGCTAAAACCTCATGTTGTTCTGACACCGAACTGGAGTCTCCTCCTCCCACAGTCATTGGTGAATTAAAGAGAAAGTTTACAACAGCTCCTATCCTTCAACTTCCAAATCCTTCATATCCTTATGTCCTTGAAACGGATGCTTCGGAATTTGCAATTGGAGCTGTCCTTTCTCAACACAAAACTCCTCAAGAACCTCCTTCGCCTAAAGTCATTGGAATCTTATCTTCTCTTATTGACGACATTAAAGGTCTCAGTGAAGATGCTCTTGAACTTCCTAAATCAATGAAATTATCCAAGAAAAACGGTCTCTACTATTTTAAAGACCGGATTTATGTACCTCCCTCTTTCAGAATTAAAGTACTTGAATTTATTCATGATTCTCCTCTGGCAGGTCATCCAGGTATGAAAAGGACCCTTGAATTGTCTAAAAGATACTGTTGGTGGCCTCGTCAAGACCAAACTATTGAATCTTATGTCAAATCTTGTTCTGTATGCCAAAGATCTAATCAATTGTCCTTGTTGAAGCCTCATCATCCTGACCCTTTCCAAAGAAATCTCACTACTTCTCCTGATCCCATATTGGTCCAGGGTGAAGAAGAATACGAACAATACCTCATCAGATGGAAAGGATACGGAGTTGATGAAGATACATGGGAAAACTCCTCTGACGTTCATGCTGACAATTTAGTTTCCAAGTTTCACAAACGCTACCCTTCTAAGCCAAGTCAATAGCACCCAGAGGTTGCTCATTAAGGAGGGGATACTGTCATGCCTTAATTATATTATCCCCTTACTTCGTGGTTCCACGGAGCTTAGCCACACCTCTTCATGACCCGGTCTCCCTATTTAATCTGACCGCACCAGCTGATCGACGCTGGATTAATGAACTACGTTCCGTACTCACGAACCGGCTGCAACATCGTTGTGAAAGCCTGCTGTTACCGGACCGGACTGGAAGACTTCAAGTTCCCTTCACCTTTCCTCAAACACGGCTAAAGCTGAACTCTATCCATGCAGGATAATCCGCCTCTGAGGAATCTCGGGAACCAGTGTTCTATGTGCCGGAAGCTAAGTAAAACTTCTCTGATAAGCGTTGCATCTAAAGCTGTTATTTCCTGTCTCCAATGTCCTTCGTTAAAGCCAACCGTTACAGCTAACTTCAACTCATACTTGTCTCAGTTAGCTGCATCTATCTTTCTTCAGTTAAAGTCTATGGAACAGCTATTGTAACTTCTTATCATCTAATTAATTAATACTACTAAAGGACTCTTGCTGCTTCAGTTACCGTTTACTCCTTAAAGCTACAGTGCATATAATTGTGGACTTCAGTTATCGTTTACTCCTTAAAGATACAGTGCATATAATTGTGGACTTCAGTTATCGTTTACTCCTTAAAGCTACAGTGCATATAATTGTGGACTTCAGTTATCGTTTATTACTTAATGCTACAGTACCTGTAAATTGGAATTAAAGTCAATACCAATTACTTTCTAATAAATATTCGAACTATAAGAAATCTGCAGTTGTGTTCCTTCATAACAAATGTTTAAACGTGACACTCATCTTTGATGATACCAGCCCAAACCAGTACTCCACCTCCACCTTGCTGGCGTCTGAGTTGGACTAGAGCTCTCTGCCCTTTACCAATCCATCCATCTGGCCCATCAAGACTCACTCTCATTTCATCAGTCCATAAAACCTTAGAAAAATCAGTCTTGAGATATTTCTTGGCCCAGTCTTGACGTTTCAGCTTGTGTGTCTTGTTCAGTGGTGGTCGTCTTTCAGCCTTTCTTACCTTGGCCATGTCTCTGAGTATTGCACACCTTGTGCTTTTGGGCACTCCAGTGATGTTGCAGCTCTGAAATATGGCCAAACTGGTGGCAAGTGGCATCTTAGCAGCTGCACGCTTGACTTTTCTCAGTTCATGGGCAGTTATTTTGCGCCTTGGTTTCTCCACACGCTTCTTGCGACCCTGTTGACTATTTTGAATGAAACGCTTGATTGTTCGATGATCACGCTTCAGAAGCTTTGCAATTTTAAGAGTGCTGCATCCCTCTGCAAGATATCTCACTATTTTTGACTTTTCTGAGCCTGTCAAGTCCTTCTTTTGACCCATTTTGCCAAAGGAAAGGAAGTTGCCTAATAATTATGCACACCTGATATAGGGTGTTGATGTCATTAGACCACACCCCTTCTCATTACAGAGATGCACATCACCTAATATGCTTAATTGGTAGTAGGCTTTCGAGCCTATACAGCTTGGATTAAGACAACATGCATAAAGAGGATGATGTGGTCAAAATACTCATTTGCCCAATAATTCTGCACTCCCTGTAATTGTCAGTGATTATATCATTTAAAATGGTATTGATGGTGCAAACATTCCCACACATCTGATTATTCACTAACAATGAATTTTCAAGAATTGATCGGTGAATTGCAAATTTTATGGAAATACACTGAAGATGGAAAAATATGAAATGGAAAAGTTTTCAAATTCATCTCTCTCTCTCTCTCTTTCTCTCTCTCTCTCTCTCTCTCCCTCCCTCTCTCTCTCTCTCTCTCTCTCTCTCTCTCTCTATATATATATATATATATATATATATAAAATAAACTAAGAGGATTTGACCACAAATGTAAGACACAACCAAGAATAAAAATACCTTTTGGATGAAGCCCTGTGAGTGCACACAATCATTTTCCACTGAGGGGTGAGTGCCAAGAATATCCTTATCCTTATATATATATGTTTAATTCCCAGCCCTAGTGCAGATGAATATTCCTGCATACATTTTGTATATAAATGGGTAAAGATGATTGTGACTGTTTTTGAAGGCAATGCCCTGAAGAAGCTTAAAGGGCATGGTCCTGGTTCAATAGAAACACAATTAAGATGGGGTGATGACCAAAGGCAGCAACGGAAGCAGTCCAAAATAAAAGGCAATTGTCAGGGCTTTAAAGACAATTAATACAGAGTCAATGTTTCTAGAGCTACTGTGCAGAGTACTGTGTTACTGCAGGTTTATAGAGCCTTCCATGCGGTAGATGCAGATATTCTTATAATAACGATCAGTAGATTAACAGACAATACATTCCTGTAAAAAGAAAGAAAAACACTGCCCTCTGGTGGTGGCTGTATATATGGATAAAGGTTGATCAGGTGTCTGACTACTGAGTCTTTCCAGTGGAGTGGCATAATGAAATTGATTCATTGAGCTTAGTGTCATGGATAGTTGAAAATCAAAATAGTTAAAAGTAAAAAATCCCCTTGTCAATACTCCACAATTCCTAGTTCTATTCCAGCCGTATTTCGACTTATTAATGAATATAGTAAATTCTCAGGTTATAAAATAAACATAAAGAAAACACAAATTCTGATAAATGGTCTAAGTGGACCTGGGGTAGATAAACTTAAAAAATAATTTAAATGTGACTGGGAAGCAAGGAATATAAAATATCTAGGGGTAAGACTATCTTTAGATTATAGAGAAATTGGAGAACTTAATTATACAGAAATTGCTACCCAATTTAGGAGTATCTTAAAAAACTGGAGAGGATTGGAACTGTCCTGGTTAGGAAGGATTGAAGCAGTAAACTTCTACCTTCTCCCTAAACTGACTTTTTTATTTCGTAATCTCCCGTTGAGGGTGTCATGCCAGACGATACGCGGTCTTCAAAGACAGTTATCAGATTACATATGGCAACATAAGAGACCTAGAGTGCCACTGGAAATATTACAGAGAGAGTGGAAAGAAGGGGGAATTTATTTTCCAGATATACAGAAATTATATACGAACAATATGGTAGCACACCTAATCAAGTGTGATAATTTTACAATGTCAAGACCAAATTGGTTAGATATTGAAAAATTGGACCTCTGTAATATTGAACCCTTATATCTCTGGTGGTGTGATAGTGAATTTGTAAAAAATATAAGATCTAGCAACCCGATGAATAACACAATGATTTATATTGTTAAGTATTTGAAAAGAAAATATGGAACAAAATATATATCAAGTAATGCCCCATTAACATGTTTAAAACTATATATTATGGACATAAATATTCAAGTATGGGAAAAATGTGGAATAGTAAAAATCGCGGAACAACTAACTGATAATAATATATTATCATTTCCAATGCTACAGTCTAAATATAACCTCCCTTCGAAGGAATTATTTAATTATTTAAGAATAAAATCTTTTATTATGGGAAAGGTTTTTTCGGAAACCTCTCCAATTGGCCAATTCATAGCATTCCACTATAAAAAAAAAATTGCATCTAGATTTAATCAATTTATAAGAACACAAAGGCAAATAGATAAAGCGCCTGCAATGAATAAATGGGAACAAGAACTCCATTTCTCATCATCGGTTGAGGATTGGATTTCGAGCTTACAAGCCGTTAAAAGATATATACATGGGGTGAATATACAAGAAGTGTACTTTAAAGTTATATATCGTTGGTACTTGGTGCATACTCGCCTCCATAGGTTTCAACCCACACTCCCACCAGACTGTTGGAGATGTGGTAGGGAGTTGGGCTCATTCTCCCACATTTGGTGGGACTGTGAGGAGTTGAAACCTATGAAAGTAATGCTATCGGAACTGGTTGACTTTATCTATGAGGTCCAAGTTGTTACTACACCCCAAATGTTTTTGTTTCATTTAGATCTGCCAAAAAGCAACATAAAATTTAAAATTCTTATGATCCATATTTGTATGGCAATAAAAATAGTTTTGGCCAGAAACTGGAGAAATATGGGTGCATTAAACTGGCATGATATTTGTACACAGATAGAATTTCAATGTAGTATGGAAGCTGGGATAGCTTTAAATAAGATCTCTAGAGAGAAATACAATGAAGTCTGGGCCCCTTGGGTTAGATATCTTAACCATAAAACTCAAACCCTCCCCCTTAAGTTAGCCACCCCTAAGCTGAAGTGAGAGAGATAAATGAGAGTATGGATAAGGAATGTATTGTTTGTTTTTTCTTTTTTTTTTCTTTTTTGCGTATGACTGTAGATACAGCAGGAGGTGAATATAGGTACACAGGAATCATGGTTTATTGTCTATTATGAATAACATTATATTGTAATGTAACTAATGGTATTGTGTTCTAAATATATCTTTGAATATATCTGTGAAAAGCTGTATATGAATGGAATTTTTTTTTAAAATGAAAAATAAAGATTTATATACATATAATACTCCACAATTCCTGGCCATGTGAATATTTCTTCATACATTCGCCTTACATGGTGTCTACAGCCCAAATGCTGCCTCAGTCATAAAACAAGTTAACAATCTAAAGAACATTCTTTAGATCAGGCTTCCCCAAACTTCGGCCCTCCAGATGTTGCTGAACTACAACTCCCATGATTCTATGAATGAAATAGATAGGCTGAGAATTATGGGAGTTGTAGTTCAGCAACATCTGGAGGGCCGGAGTTTGGTGAAGCCTATATTAGATAACAAATGTTACAACATGAAACGCTAGTATTTTATTTTACCAATGAGTAGTGTTTTATTTAGGGTAATAAAGTTTCTGCTACCCTCTTATACTAGACTAGAGCATGGTTCTCCTAACTCCGGCCCTCCAGATGTTGCCGAACAAACTCCATGCTTCTTTGATAGATAGTGAGAGGATCATGGGAGTTGAAGTCCAGCAACATCTGGAGGGTCAGAATATGGAGAAGCCTGTAATAACTAGAGAAATACAAATGTTTGCTATTTACCATTACGGGTCATTATTAATTAGGAAAAGTGATGTTTCTCAGCACACAACAATCATCTTACACATTTGCCTTGGGTGGCATTTTCCAGGGAGCGGCAAAAAAAGCCGCCCCCAAATGCCCAGGGAGTCTGAGTTTTGTCATGCCTAGGGCAGCACAAAACCAGGATACACCACTGTCTTACACCCCAACAAAATGTCATTAGTTATAAATAACACATATGTAAATAAATGTCTGCAAAGGCTGGTATAATGTTAATCAATTGCTAATCAATCAATGTTACTGGGATACCAGATGGTTGTACACAGGGTTAACTACTTATCCGGGATTCTAAAAAGCTGAAAAGGGAATTCCAAATGTTGGGCCAAAATAGCCAACCTGGAAAAATATTAAAATTAATTTCTTCCAGCTCAAATATGTCCCATAATACCAAGCAATGGCGTGTTTTGTTTTAATTTTTAACCTTTCCAATTTCAATATTTTTAATGGGGTTGGACAGCATGGCTTGTCTTTGTTTTAGATAGATGGACAGACAGACAGACTCAGTTCAACAGTTTATTAAAATAACAATGCAATCTAAACAAATCTATTGATCTCTCAAACGTGGAAAAACCTATGACTTAATTCAGTCGGCACAGCTGATCAATTCTACAGACATTTGGCTGTCACAGTTAATTATTCCTGGTAATCAGTAGAGGGTCTGACCAGATACAAACAGAAACTTTATGATAAGATAATAATATTACTTTAGCAGCCAGATGGTCGCTTACAACCAATTCGATTAAACAAGAGGTCCCATCACTTAGAGAAGTCAGGTTCGTGATAGAATATAATAAATTGATGGACCGGCAGTGGTGAGAGGCGGGGAAAATACTTCTCAAATGGTTGAGTTGTGAATGTAAGCTTCTGACTTGATCACGCATTCTTCTTTTTTCTTTGCCCTGTCATGGTTCTTGTTACCTGTGAGAGTGTTTATACTGTGTATTGCATTTCCTGCTTTCTGACCTCGGCTTGTTTGACTATCCTTGCTCTCTGTTATCCTGATCTTGGCCTGACTATCTCTTTCGCCTTATTTTTCCATCTTTTTTTGTGTGTCTGTAAATGTTTGGTTTTGGGCTCTACCCGTTATTGGAATCAGGTCGAGCCTAATTTTTATTATTATATGACAATGATAATAAGGGTATATATAGAGAAGAGGTTGTTAGGTATGAACTATTATTTTACAGATAGGTTAGCGTGTCTTGACTCAACTGGGTGTGGTATACATAGAAGATATCTGGATTCATTTAATTATATATTTTTTAATGTTCATTTAGTTATAAATTTTATATACCTTTTTATGTTCCTTCGTTTTTGTTTTATTTGTTTATTGTTATTGTTTAATTGTAAAACATGTGAAGTTTATGTGTATTTTCATAAGAAGTTTTCCCAAACTTTAAAATTAAAGAATTAAAAAAAAATATATTCCTGGAGTATTACCATTAAGCCCAGAATCATGTGTTCATTTTTATTTTATTTATTTATTATATAGCCCGAGAGACATGCTTTCGCTTTTATTGTTACCAGCAAAATAAGAGTGAAACAATTCAAAACTAGCAAAATGGACAGTAAGAACATATAAAATATATAGCTTTCCTAAATCACAGAGGGGTCACCAGCATGAGCATCTGCAACGTGTTTGTGTTAATGTCTGCGGTGGGGTTTTGTTCTCTTAATTTTCCTAAAGAGAATCAATTTTACGAATTTTGTTTTAATAATTCATTTTGCAATGCACAGCATTTTAATGACCTTTGCCAGTTTTATATGATAGTCTTATTTCCTAAAAAGTAACCAATGACATTTTACAATTAAGATCTGTGGGAGTGTAACCCATGCCATACATATGTAATGTTAGGCTATATTTTGTGTTCTATTTAATTGTTATGTCCGTATTTAGAAGGATGTTTAACGAGATGATACTTCTCTTTTATTTATATAAATCAGGGAAACCTCACGTGAGAATCCCTGGTTTGGTATTTCATAAAACTAAGTAATTGATTGAATGAAATGTCTTCAACAGTAAACAATGTGTGAGAAGATTGTTGCAATATAGCAAAATATAACCATTTAACTGTCTATTCAATGTTATAACAGGATTTATTAAGCCATTGCCAAAAATAAACATAAAACTGACAGTTGTATCTATATGCTAATGAGATATATGGATCCTAAAAATCAAGCCAACAGGTGATATATCGTGTCTCTATATATTCCCTATTAGTATAATACACATCCCTTCAGAATCATTTCATAATTACAATGTCCAAATAATCTGGAAACAATTGATTAAAAAGGAAAGCCTCCCCCCCCACCCCCCTTTATCCCCTTTAAAAGCAATAAAAACTCACTTTATTTCCAGCACCGCGCTGGTCTGCCGGCACTGGCCCCGCCCCCTTGGTGTCATCATCAGAATTGCCGATTATTAGGCAATCCAATGAGCCAAATGCTGTTTTGGCCGATCAGCACCTCTTCATAGAGATGCATTGAATCAATGCATCTCTATAAGGAAAATCCAGTGTGCCCATGCAGTGCGTGGAGATGCTGAACGGCAGTGCTGCCTACTGTGCAGCACTGCCCCAGGAAGCACCTCCAGTGGCCATCTGAGGAGCAATGTAAAGGCAGTGTAGCCATTAAAAGGCCTGAAGGCAATGATTATACCCACTAGAACAACTACACTAAACTATAGTTGTTCTGGTGACTAAAGTGTCCCTTTAACAAGTCACCAGGAAAATGTAGAACCAACTGAGTGAGATACTTTTTCATCTGTCTATTAAATAAACAACTGTGCCTGTAGCCTCTAAAACTAATTATATGTTTTTATTCTGACCCAAATCAAATTTTTAATCCGCCACAACATTAAAACTACCTGCTTAATATTGTGTATGTCCCCTTGTTCTGCCAAAACAGCTGTGATGTGTTGAGGCATGGACTCCACACGGCCTCTGAATGTGTGCTGTGGTTTATGACATCGCAACATTAGTAGCAGATGCTTCAAGTGGGTGGGGTCTCCTTGGATCAGATTTGTTGTTCCAGCACATCCCACAGATGCGCAATCGGATTGCGATCTGGGGAATTTGCAGGCCATGGTTACACCTTGAAATTGTTGTCATGTTTTTCAAACCATTCCTAAATTATTTTTGCAGTGTGGCATATTGTATTATTCTGCTGAAAGGGGCCACTGTCATCAGGGAACATCATTGCCATGATGGGGTGGACATGGCCTGTAACAATCACTAGGTAGGTGGTCAAAGTGTGTCAAAGTGACATCCACATGAATGCCAGGATACACGGTTTTCCAGCAGAACAATTCCTTTGCCAGCCTGCCTTCTTCTCATAGTGCATCTTGCTGCCATCTCTTCTGCATGTAAACAATGCACACGCATCCACCTGATCTAAACTTGATAAATCAGAAAATAAAAACTAAAGAAAAGAGTTACCTGCACATTACCCCAAATCCCTATGCATATTTAGACAAATAGAGTTTTTTTGTTTCACTCCAATGGCCATTAGGTGTAAGCCCACCTGATCATTAATCAGACCAAGCAACTTTCTTCCATTTCTTCCATGGTCCAGTTTTGACGCTCAAGTCCTTAGTGAAGGTGTTATCTGTGATGGACAGGGGCATCATGGGCCCTCTGACCAGTCGGTTGCTATATATCGCACCCCTTGTAAGGTACTGTTGTGACAATACAATCAATGTTATTTACTTCACCTGTCAGTGGTTTTCATGTTGTGGTTGATCAATGTATATTGTTATCTGACATCTGTTCACTTAAAAGGTTGCTTTGATTACCTGTGAATGGATTAGAAAAATTTGGATTAAAGCTGCAGAGAAATTATAAAAACCTAAAAGTTTTTCCCAACTCTCACCTTGATTTAATTAATTTGAATCAACATCAGAAAGTATTCTAATCTCTTATAAAAAAAACTTTTCAAATTATTTATCTACAGAAGTCACCATTAAAGTCTATGGGATTTGCTGTAGATAAATCATTGAAAAAATGTTTTCGAACAGATTGGAACAGAGCTAGATAACCCAACAGGCAATTAAGGTCGCTTCCTAGTCATTGACTGAGTGTCGGAATGGCAATGGTGCCCGTAAAGTGGTCTGTACCGGATATTGGTATAGATTATGGTATATAATGAAGAGACAATATGTAATACTTCTAGTTGCAAATAGCAATGGCTATAAATGTGTCAATTGTAGAGTTCCAACATCCTCCGGTCTGTGTAGGTACAATACGGATTGTTGCTTATTTAAAAGCCTCACAGTAACCACAGTTACGATCCTGAGTGATAGTTTAATTTAAATTATGAGCAAATACAAAAAATGTACAGATACACCAAAACGTGGAAATAGACACACACTAAGTGGGCAATAGATAGAGAAAAAACTCTAAAAACAATTACCCTTGTACTACAAGTACTGTAGATAAGGACTCCTCACAGTCCTCAAAATGATATGGAAAACAGAAAATCTACAATACAATAATAACAGAGAAAAACATTTTAAAGATGGAAAGTAAATGCAATAATCACACTCACAAACCAAAATTGATTGTAGGCGTATCATAAACCTCAGGACTTGTGGAGCATCATAGCAAATATGAAGGAGAAAAAAATATATACAAAATAATAGTGCAGAGTATCTAAGTCAAAATAGACACTTTAATAAACATACACACTTACAAGATTGAAGTGGAAAAAAGGCACATCATTCATTTCAATCACAGGATCCCTGGAGTCAGGAACACCGGAAGAGCATTATCCAGAATATAAAACATATGAAAATAAAAACAAAGTAAAAATCTGCACTAAATAGAAGAGCCCTACGCGTTTCGTTCAGTAACCTGAACTTCCTCAGGGGAAAATAAAACTCCTTGTCAGCATGAAAGTCCTTCAAGTCCCAATCTTCTTTTAAACTCATCTGATTATGGCGCGCGATGTATCCAAGCCTATCGGCAACTCACGTCCGGGTTCGTCGCTTTCAGTACTTCCGGGTGCATCCGTATGACGTCACCGGAAATGCGGTTCTAGCCTCACTCTCGGACCGAAACCGGAAGTTGTGATGCGTTCAATTCGGCAGTTTGCGTTCCACCACTCATCATAAGGGCGGAAGAAGAGCCATAATACAAAGAAACGGAAGTTAACATATCCTATATCAATCCAATATCACACATATTGGTGATTGACACAATATCAACAACAACAAACCTTCTCCTACATATTTAAATTGTAAAAACATCCCAAAAATAAAGTCAAAAAAAATAAAAACAACTTAAAAACAGCAGCAAAAGAAAATACAGTTAAAATGTCTTAAAAAGACAAAACAATAATATCCTAAAGAAAACAGACCAAATCAAAATCCACATTCAGCCCCCTTGGTTGCAAAGTTTGCAAAGTATGTATCCAATAACCCTCTCTTTTCCTCAACAATAATCCAAGGTCGCCACCTCTTTCATCCAGAACTACCTGTTCAATAATAATGCACTGAAGAGTGTTAAAATTAAAAGAAGGGCATGTATTACAGTGCACTGGCACTGAGTGTGTTAACAGGTTCTTTTTGATATTATTCCTATGTTCTGATTTCAGCCTTCCTTCCCGTCCTTCCCACATATTGCAACCCACATCCACACGTGATTAGGTATACAACATGTGTTGAGGAACAGGAAACCAAACTTTTAATTTTAAACAGTTTTTCTCTGTTAATTTAATTTACGAGTAGATCTTAGTATACTTACTTTATCTCTTGGATCCCAAGCTGTATTACCGCTATTTTGAGGGAGGTCTGGGTTGTTCATATCAGTTACATGTTATCTAACTTAGTCACTAGGTTTAATTATCTTCACAGTGATTCATTGTATCCACTGATCGCAAGTTTAGACCTTCAGTTTTACCGCTCCCTCATTATTAGCATCACAGTATTTAACATTAGCAGAGGATTTTGCTTCTGCACTGTATTTACACATTATGGGTGCTCTATCTTGCACTGCTTTGGGGCATATTTTATAGTTAAACTGTATTAATCGATTCTGTATTTATTTTCAATGTTCATACTAAGTGCAACTTTAAGCAATTGGACTTAGTGCAACTTAGAGCAATTGGACTTAGTTACTGTGAATTGCAAAAAATGAGTTTTGCATACACGAATAGGTGGAGGTCGCTGAAAACTTTTGAACAGGACATTTTACCCCCCACATTTTAATATTTCTGTGTCTATACTTTTGTGTCAATTGATACTTCCTATATACTGGTTACTGTGAGGCTTTTAAATAAGCAACAATCCGTATTGTACCTACACGGACTGGAGGATTTTGGAACTCTACAATTGACACATTTAGATTAAGGCCTTTGGGCCACCATGGAAAGTAAGAAAGAAGGAGTTGGGATTAAAACATACACACTAACACAAAATGCAGCCAATACTCACACTCAACAAGCTCAAACAGGCACACTCATCCCCCAGTACAGCCTCTTCCACACACTACATTCAGCCACTACATACACTCTTACACAAGTCAACTCATATTTACTACTCACAAAAACAAGGACTCTAGGTGGGGCCCAATCTGGCATCCTGGCCAGGGACCAAGGCAACATTAATCCATCTCTGGATTGGAATAATTTCTGATGCTGATTCAATTAAATTAAATCTCAGTTATTTTGTATTAAAGATTGTTCTAAAACCAAACCATCACAATGTGCATCATACTGAAGAGAGCCTGTAAGTGTTAGCGTATATATATATATATTTTAAATAAATATAAATCAAATACATTTACTATTGCACTAATGTTATTTTCTGTTACAACAATGCTAACTTTTTTTCCAGTAATCTCTAACCGCCTGTCACAAAAAGCTGCCGGTTTTCAATTTCAGTCTCTCCGGTATAAAAATAGATTTCCAGTAGCGTAACAGTTACTTTGATTATTTCAGTTTCTGATCCTGTACAAGTTTTGGGATCAGCCATTTCAAGCAGTCACACACCACGCAAAAAGCAAACAAAGATAAAATGAACATTAGTGTGAAATATGCAGCTGAGTGCTATGGCAAACCAAAGACAATCGCTGTAGAAGCATTTTGGGTTTTCCAGGCAATTACTAATGTCGCTCACAATGAGATGGCACTTACAGAGACATCAATCATTCTAACAGCATGGAAATTTGAACGTAATGTGAAGATTAAGCAAAATCCTATGCTTGCTTAAATGACACCATACCATATCCTCTGGCTGGAGGCAATTGCAATAATATTTTATGCATGATTTATTTGCATTTCCATATGTTATATGTTTTCTGCTGTGGAATGCACATCAGGCATTTTTATTAAGCGACAGTTTTTTTTTTTTTTTGGGGGGGGGAGGGTTTTGTCCGTCATAAGGTATGGACATTAAAAGGATTAATGTGAAGGACAAATTTCGAAAAATGGAATCGTCTACTCTATATAAAAATCAAAAAGTGACTTCTTCATACAGATCGAAAAAAAAATAAAGATACATAATCAAAATAACAGTAATGTTTATTCATCTTTTAAATAAATGTAAGAAACACAATTAGAGCCATGAAGTCATATTCACTTGACCATAGTATTAGCAGTGAGAGATGTTCCCTATGGACCTACAGCACAGTAATCAATCATTTGCTTAAGAGGCTTAAAATGCTGCCAAACTGATTTCCTTATACTAGAAGACCAGCAGAGGGATGTAGTCTGGAGAAAAGTATTATTGATGACGGTATTACAGGGATTTGAACAATTCGGTAGCACCTGCTGCAATGGTGAGAAATTACAAAGAAATATATCCTAAACTGCAGTAATAATAGCACACAATATCTAGAAGAAAATGTACTTAATCACAGTCTGCACTTACTTGCCTACACTGAACAATAAACTAATAAAGAAAATTATAGAAGTTCTAAACTCTGCATTAAGCAACACTCCAAGTACCATAACCACTACACCAGTCTGAACTGATTATGGTGTCTATAGTGCATGGAGAGACTTGCGCGAAAGGGCTGCTTGACAGACAATAATACAATATGACCATACAGTAGAACTGAATCACCATATTTGTTTGCGGAGAAAGGTTATTTTTTTAATTGTATTTATTTTTTTTGTTTTGTATAGAAATACAAAGCAGCTGACCCAGCCACAAAAGCATAGGTGAGCAATTTCAATAGCAGACGAAATACATTGCGGATATGGCATTTGCAGAATTTGCACGTTTTTAAAGTAAGAAGAACAAGCTATATATGCATGTCTAGATATGGGTTAAAATATGAGCTTGCAAACAAATAGGCTGTCTAGACATGTGGACAACTGAGAGGAGAACACAAAGTATAAAAGCTAAATCACATGTTAAATCAGTACACGAGAAAATACCACTGCATCTAGGATTTCTATCGAGGTGCTCAATTAAATGCAACATTAATGTAAAGCAATAAAAGGGACAATGAGTAATATCAAATATAGCACAGTTCAAGTGAACAGCTGAATAAACAAAGGGCTGTAGGCGGTAGGTGCTAGGGCTGCATGTTTTCGTGTGCTCCAGATCAGCCTATTCCCAAACTCAGGGTGTGCAGAGCAGCTGTAATGGCATCACAGTAATGAGGCAAGGCATCCCCATAGCCCCAGGCCTGTGTGTAGACCATCATCACTATCCCACAAACTTGAAACCTATCAAAGTCCAAGTTCTTCCCACTCAGGGTGTAGCGGAGGTGTAGTGTATATTTGCCCTGCTCGTGTGGTCGATGCAAGGGTGGTATGTCCTTGGAGGTCTTCAGCCCAGGAGGGTCAGCAGTATGAGGGACAGTTGTTTGCGGTCTAGTAGTTCCAACGGGGAGCCTGGCGCCATCTTGCGTCTTGTGCTTCTGAGCTCTGGTCTGGGAAGTGAGTCAAGTTGGTGTCGCTCAGGCTGCTAGTTTAGCCTAGAATGCATCAAAAATAGCATCCAGCTGTCACATAGATTACTGGACAAGGTCTCTCCTATACTCCTGTGTCAGTGGTAGAGTTTGCAATCCAAAAAAAATAAGGTGCGCTATAACTTTAAAACACTTAATGTGTGTCAAACATAAAATATCATTCCTTATGATATGTTAATATTATAAAGTACATGTGCAATGTGCAACACGTGAGAATACAAAAAAGAGAGATACACACTTACAAAAGATAGCTTGAAAACGCAACACTGGCGCTGGTTACCCCTCAGGGTGACATATATATATAAAGCAAACACAAAAAAAGAACATAGGGTAGTATGCCATAAAATGTATAAAATAAAATAAGGATGAATTTCACTCACAATGGTAGAGCAGTAAGAGTCTGCTCTAACTATGCTGGCATAAGTCCTCTTTTCTCAGGACTTAGAGACCTTTTCAAAATCAGGACAGCAGCTGGATCCTTCAAAAATAATTTATTCGTAAATACACATTAAAAAAAAAGCTATCTTTTGTAAGTGTGTATCTCTCTTTTTTGTATTCTCACGTGTTGCACATTGCACATGCACTTTATAATATTAACATATCATAAGGAATGATATTTTATGTTTGACACACATTAAGTGTTTTAAAGTTATAGTGCACCTTATTTTTTTTGGATTGTATACTTAGTGGTGTTTTTAGCTATGTTACACTCTAAGGTGCTGCTCTATAATTAAGAATATTACTTCACTTGTTAAAGATAAATATTTTATGTTCACTATCACTGAAATTACATAGTGCCCTTTTTTTTTTTTTTGCTTGTATATAACTTTTTATAGTGGTAGAGTTTGGCCTTGAGGAAAGTTTGCCTCCGCAATGAGGAAATGGCACAAAGTCCCACCAGATTTAGCCAGATAATAGGTAGTGCAGTGGGGACCAGGATAGCCCCCGTCGGTACAAAAAGGGGGAGGGTAATGGGGCACTGTAGGTCTCCTCAAGAGGTGATACTTCACTGGGCAGAAGCTCGGCCGCTCCTCCTGCCCGATGTTCTTGCTAGTCCTCGTCAGCTTTGTTCTTTATATGTAAATTTGGAGTCCAGACCATATTCCTTTTGGGGTTGGGCACCCCACCCTCCATCTTCAGATGCTCCTTTGGAGGAGACCACAGGGGAGTATAAATTTGAGGAGGTTTTGGATAGTAATGTCACTTTAATTATAATTTTCATTTGGTATAGAACAGATATGTGATATGCATTGTGAGTATATGCATAAAACGAATATGCAGTCACTTTAATTGATTAGTTTTGTCACAGCATTTGTTTAGGATTGTTTTAACTACATTCATTTTGCATAATGTATATTCACAATGTTCTTAGAACAGACAAATTTAGCCTAGCACTATTTAATTTGTCTTCCACGTTGGAATTAGTGTATGACCCACTGATATTGGGCTACTATGAAGTAGTGGTGTGCTTAACACAATATGGCCATATGGTAGAACTGAATTCCTATATTTGTTTATTGAAATAGTTGATTTAAAGTAACCTTGTAACATGTAAAATGTATTTTAATGTGTACATTGTTCCTTAAGTTGTATTCTGTATAATGCATAGAAAGACCTGCACAAAAGGGCTGTTCCACTGACAACAGTTAGGTTCTAGTGCTGCTTCCTGTAGGCCACACACCCTGAGGAATATAACTGTAGGGAGGAAAAAAAGTGTCAAAAAGATTGATTGATCAATTGTGTCACTGAAAAAAATGGTGTATATTAAAAAATGACATTTAGGTTAGATGAAAAAAAACTTGACAGATTTAATAAGTTGCACCAAATATTCACCAGAGATTAGACGTAAAAGTACCAACAACATTTTGATAAATCTACTCAGATGTATCCCTGGATTTTTTTTATTCAAATGTTGCAATTTAATATTGGTATGTTGACCTTCAGCAATGAATACTGACTGCAAGGATCATCAAACCTTCCATTTCCAGAAAATGTCGCCAGTCCAGATTATTTACCAACTGTCATCTGCTTTCCTTTTAAAATATGGAAGAGGATTAAATTCCAAAACCAATATTCAGCCTAAGTTGGCTCATGCATTCTATCACTTAATCATCTTTGTTGAAAAGTAAATTTGATACATTCAATATGGCTTCTAGTCTCCCATTGACCCCTGATCCCTTGGGTCTTCTTCTAAAGTTTGTGCGGAAAATATACAGTTGGTCTGTTTAATTCAAAGTTACCTGATGACAAAGCATACATTTTACGTTATCTTTTGGGAGAGGCATACCAAATATAGCCATGAATAAATTCTGTCATCCATTTGGACAAAAATATTTGTGTTTTGTTTTTGTCTATAATTGCACAATAATCTCTGAGTGTTTGAGGATTTTCTTGCTGATAACCGCCCGGACTTCGAACAATTGTGGATTTATTAAATAAAACAGGTAATAACCGGTGATAGTGCAGACTGTCTAGTGTTGAGGGCAGGACACACAACAAACATATATGATTTAGCACTCACATTTAATAAAGATATAAACCAGCTCTAAGTAAAACAGAATACAGTGGTACAATGCCCCACTAATGAATATGTAGCTCTATGGGCCAGTCTCACAGCATACCAAAGGTATAAGACAGGATATAAAAGTCAATAGTGCTCACTGTGACAAAAACAGTAAAAGAAAAAATAATGATGGTCTACTCACATATGATAGAGCAGTAGCACTGCTCACATATTAGGACTTAGTTGGTATGATCCCCACCAAGGATATAATGTAGACTATATTCTCCAGGTACTTCAGAGGTATTAATGTGCCAGGAACAATACAAAGTTAAAAGGTCTTTCAAAGCATAAAAAGTGTAATAAATGGTCAGACACAGTAAATAGGTGAATGCCAAACATAATTGAATGGCAAAAACAAATATATAAAACAAAACATCGCCAAATAGAGGGCTTCTCATCCATCAGTGGGGACTGCTCCGTTGTATGCTGTTTTTATTAGAGCTGGTGTGAAGCTCTATTAAATATAAGTGCTGGATCATATATTTTTGTTATGTGTCCTACTCCTAGCACTACACCAGGTGTGCCCAAAAGGTAGATCCCCAAATGTTTAACCCCTTAAGGACCAAACTTCTGGAATAAAAGGGAATCATGACATGTCACACATGTCATGTGTCCTTAAGGAGTTAAGAACTACAACTCCCTTGATGCTTTGCATGCCTTTAGAATGCTTTTAGAATAACAAAGCATCATGGATGTTGTCGTTTTTAAACATCTAGGATTCTACTTTTTGGGCACCCTTGCACTACACAGTCTGCACTATCACCGGTTATTCTCTGTTTTATTTCATATATCCACAATTATCAGCAAGAAAATCTTCAAGCATGCTTGAATTTATTGGACTTAATATTTGGCGCAACCTGTATTTGGTATCTACATATGTGTACATAAGTTAAGAACCCAATCATTAAATCTTTCACACATGGACGTAAAAACATGGTACACCCTCACAATATTTATACTGAACATTTATAATGAGATATATTATTTTAAAAAACGGTTATGGTTAAGTAACTGCTGATTTTATTAAAGGACACGGAGGCTCCTATTATGCTATTCTCTTTCTTTTATTCCTCAGCAGCAAAAGAGAGAAATACTGTAAATATTCAACAAAATTCAAATAATAACATAATTTACCCCAAAGGGTTAACCATATATATCACATTAACCAATGAGAGTGTCCCTATCCTAATAATGTCCCATGTGACCTTAAGCCACTCCTCTTTCTTTTGCTGCTGCCTCCTCAGCTAAGTACAATTTTACATCTCTCTACATATTTGGAAAATTATCTATTTCTCTGTTTAGTTTGGTACATTTGCCTTAATTTAACCTTGTTGCTTTACCTATGCCTTATTTGTCCTTTTTTCTGTGGTAAATTATTTGTTTTTTATCACTGTTTTATTGCTGTGTTTGTTGCTCCCTTTTCCCTCCCCTCCCTCAGTCACCTGGTCAGTTTGATTATCTTCCGACCAGGCTTTTCTACCATCCTGCTTTGAAGGGACCTCAGTCTCGGGCTCCCTCCTTGCACCTGGTACAGTTTTCCGCGGTCCTGGCGGTTCTCGGTGTTAGCCGCGGCTAAGTACCACTCGCGCATGCGCTCATAGCGAGTGCGCAAAGCGGCGGCCATGTTTTGATTGGCGGTTTTGCCGTGCTTTTTCCTAACGCGGCCAATACGCTCACCTGGGGGCGGGAACGTGTCTGTGTTACTAGCCTGCTCTACTGCTCTAACTGTGCCTAGTTTTTTCTTGTTACGCAGCTTTGCATATTGTTTTACTTGTGCCTCTTAAAGCTGTATTGCTTAAACAGCTTGTGCCTCTTAAAGCTGTATTGCTTAAATAGCTGGTGCCTCTTAACCCCTTAAGGACCAAACTTCTGGAATAAAAGGGAATCATGACGTGTCACACACGTCATGTGTCCTTAAGGGGTTAAAGCTGTATTGCTTAAATAGCTGGTGCCTCTTAAAGCTGTATTACTTAAATAGCTGGTGCCTCTTCAGCTGTTGGCTTATTTAGCTAGCTGCTAAACTGTCACACTCCTACTCCATAGATAGTAGTGCCCAGTTAAGGCTAAAAATATTTATCTGTCAGTCATTTAATCCTTTCCTCCTGGCCACGCAACGATTGAAGGGCCACAGGAGCAAATGGACTCTGAAGAGTTGCATTCCCTCCTGGACGCGGCTATGACGAAGTCCGTGACACAGGCCATATTTACCGCTATGGGGGCCATGTCAGACAATATCTCACTGTCAATAACCAAGGCACTGAAATCCTCCACTTATAACCCCCCAGAGGATAATCCGGTAGCCCCTAGTGGGCGTAAGGCCGTCAAAAAGTATCACCACCTGGACGAAAATGCCTCCAAAACAATACAGACGGACAGGGTACGTCCTGTCACAGATAATGTGGTTGAACCACAACAAGGAGCCCCCCACCGGGCAAAATCGGTGAGGAATTGGAAAAGGGCTAGAACCCTCATTGAATCCTCCGAATCTGAGTCGGAGCAAGAGGAGGCACAGAGCGAGTCCGATGAGGAGGACTCCTATGACCCCAGGTTTTTATCTCCCTGAGCACAGCTCCATGACAGGAGCGGGAGCAGACTCCAAAGATGGAGTAGACGACTCCGTCGTGGTTGATCCCCGACACCTTGCAACACCCGAGATCCTCGGAGTAGTATCCCATAGAGCACGTTGCAAAATATATCTCTGCTTGTATTAGAAAACCACTCGACAAGGTGGCACGGAGCAAACTCCGGGCGGAAAGCACATGCCCCACTATTCCGGATATGGCATGCGCCACCCTGGACGTAGATCCAAACATTGCCAATTCTTGGGGAAATCAGGCTGGAAAGCCAAGAAGGGCCTGGATTTTGCCTGGCGGAATTGCCAGGACAAGGTCCTGGATATCCTAGGGCCAATTGGTCGAAGGCGCAATACCAGGTGGTACCCCGGTGGATTTAGAGGCACTCAGGGGGTGGATCCAGCGAGCCGTATGCCTGCTGGGCAATGCCAATACAGCGGTAGCCACAGAACGGCGCAAGGCAATCTTGATAAAAATATAACCTAAGCTAGTGAACCTAGCTATTTCAGAGCCTGGACCCCAGGCAAAAGCCCTCCTATTTGGAGATACTTTTATTAAAGAGCTAGGAACATATGTAGGCACCTTTACGGCACTTAATAAAGCTCAGGCCAACATGAAACGAGTGTTCCACCAGAGAGTTTTTGGCGGAGCCGGCAGATATCGAGGCCCCATACAGTCCAGGCTTACAACACCTGAACCCAGAACTACCACACCGTTCTTCCCAGTCCGGGGCAGACCATGGCAGTCTCGGGGACCCAGAGGTTCTTCCTATGGCTGACGACCTTATGGTAAGTTCTATACCTCGACATCTGGCTTCACTAACTATGGTAGGGGGCAGACTGTGTCATTTTGTCACTGCATGGCGCAAGCTCACTGCAGATGCATGGATCCTTCACACTGTTCAGGGATACTTTTTGTACACTACCCTGTTCAAATACAACCCCCCAACCGCATGGTGTTTCCCACTCACGACCAATACCTAATATCTCAAGTAGTACAAGCCTTGGCCTCCAAGGGCACTATTGCAGAAGTCCTCCCTCTCACACCGGGTTTCTTAAGCAACCTCTTCCTGGTTCCCAAAAAGGGCGGAGGCGTCCGTCCAGTCATCAACCTACGACCCCTAAACATGTTTGTCACATGCCACCACTTCAAGATGGAAGGCATCCACTCTCTAAGAGATCTCCTGCTTACAGGGACTGGATGGTCAAGCTCGTTTTGAAGGATGCGTACCGCACAGTTCCGATGGCCGAAGAGTGCCAAAACTGGCTACAATTCCAATGGGAAGAGACCTTATGGCGATTCAAATGCCTACCGTTCGGCCTATCGTCGGCACCATGGTGCTTCACGAAGCTCATGAAACCAGTGGTCGCCCTCCTACACAGCAGAGGAGTTCGACTCATAATATACCTGGACGATATCCTCATAATGGTGCAAGACCATCATCTGCTCCACGAACATTTCTCGTGGATGAGGACTCTACTAGAAAACCTGGGGTTTCTAATCAACTGGGAGAAGTCGGTCACCAAACCCTCTCAGTCAATAGAATTCCTGGGATTCACTATAGATGCTGTGAACGGAGCACTCCTACTCCCGTCAGCCAAAGTCAAATCCATCAAAAAGGAAATCAGGCGGACTTTAGCATGTCCCATTCTTACCTTGAGACAACTGGCCAGGATTTTCGGCCTCCTCTCAGCGTCAATCCAAGCCATATTCCCTGGGCCTCTGCACTACAGGGCACTCCAATGATTGAAAGCCAAATACCTTCGCTCAGGGCACTCATACTCAGACTCTGTTCCTCTCGACTGCACCGCCAAAGAGGAACTCAAGTGGTGGCTACAACACATGGAAGCATGGATCGGCCGAGCGATCTTCACGAACCACACCAGACATCATAGTGGAATACGATGCAAGCATGCTCGGCTGGGGAGCGCGCTGTGGAGCTATCTCCACCGGAGGAAAATGGTCCCTAGAGGAACAGAAACTACATATCAACTGCCCAGAACTGCTAGCAGGATCGTTTGCTCGACCATAAGTATATTGACCATCTGCTCCATTCTATTAGGCATGGACAATATATCAGCGGTCCGGTATACCACCTCAGGAGCACAAAGTCAACAATACTAGCAGAACTGGCGAAAGATTTCTGGCAAGTCTGTCTGGACCGCAACATTTCGGTACAAGCAGAGTACATTCAGGGGATGCCCAACGTAGTGGCGGATTGGAACTCCAGACACCTACGAGATGCCAGCGACTGGCGGATGAACCCGGTCATCTTCAGCCACTTACAGTCACTTTGGGGCCCCCTGGACATCAATCTCTTTGTGTCACACTTGAACACACATTTGCCAAAATTCTTCAGCTGGAGGCCGGATCCGGAAGTTCTGGCGACGGACGCTTTCCTCCAACCATGGCTGAAAACCTGCCACTACGTTTTCCCTCCTTTCTCCCTCAACGCACGAACTCTACTGCATCTCAGACGTCACCGAACCTTCCTGATCCTCATAACCCCCTTTTGGACGTCTCAACCCTGGTCCATAGATCTCCCGAGATTACTACTGGTGACAACCGACCTCATACGGGATTCCGACGGAAACTCACACCCCCTTTTACTTCAGGGACATCTCAAGCTCTTGGCATAGCTCCTCTCAGGGTACCCTATTACTTCCCAAATGTTCCACAGGCAACTCTGGATCTCCTGGCAGGAGCTTGGGCCCCAGGAACAAGGAAGTCATACCTACATGCCTGGAACGCATGGAATGGTTGGTGCATGGAACAACACATGGATCCCATATCTGCAAATGTGAGTCAGGTTCTGAGTTTCCTGACTTCAATTTACGACTATGGTCTGACATATCATACAATTAACTTGTATAGATCAGCGATCTCGGCAGGCCATCAAGACTGGAATGGACTCCAAGCAGGAAAGCACCCAGTGGTGTGTCGACTTCTACGTGGCATTAAGTTTGCACGCCCACCAATACCTAAATATGCAACCTTATGGGATGTTGTACAAGAAAAAAATATGGGATGTTGGCCTAGTTCTCAGACTTTTCGAAAATTGGCCAAGAAATTAGGAACTCACTACTAAGTTGGTTACGCTTTTGTGTCTAATCTCCTGTAAACGTGTCTCAGATGTCCGAGCACTGGACCTCACGGCACACTCGTTTACACCAGAAGGAGTCTCCTTCAACATATCAAGACGTACGAAGACATCCATTACATCAGTCTTCTACCCAGCCCTTCCACATAACGTTAAGTTATGTCCAGTAGCCTGCCTCAAGGAATATTAGGCAAGGACCATCTTGATTCGTGATTCCCGGTATCCAGATCTGTTTCTGGCACTCCGACAACCTTACCATCCGGTTTCTACTATCACCATATCTCGCTGGGTTAAATGGATCATGGAGTCGTCGGGCATAGATACCTCCACGTACGGAGCACATTCTGTAAGGGGTGCTATGGCATCAAAAGCCGTTTCTTTAGGTGGTAGGCTAGAAGACCTCCTCCATGCAGCTGATTGGTCCAGAGAATCTACGTTCCGAGAATTTTATTTCCGACCAATTTCTCATTTTTCCACTTCAGTGATCACGCAGCTTTGAACTAGCATAATAGGAGCCTCCGTGTCCTTTAATAAAATTACCAGATTTTACTAATTTCATGACGTAAATTCTAATTTTATAAAGGACACGGAGGCGAGTATTATCCCACCCAATCCAGGTAAGTTACGCCCTCCCTGTGAATATACTGTCATGTAATGGGGCACGAGTTGTGTAATAATGTGATTTATTCTTTCACCTGATGACTAGTACTGAAATGACAAATTGGTTTTTGGTAGATAGGATTGTAATATAATATGGAAATAAGATCCAAGAACATATTTTACCATTTAATTTCATTGTTTTACAGCCTCCTAATTGGGTTGTCCTTCTGGTCCATGCCTGCCCATACAAGTTCAAGCAGAAGGTTGCCTGTTTCATCTGGAGCCCGTTGCTATAAGTTTCTGGAAATCACGGTTCTTCACTTTATTGACTACATCGTTTTTCTGTTTGAGGAAGTGTTCATCGACAACATCAAAAGAAAGAGGAGTGGCTTAAGGTCACATGGGACATAATTAGGATAGGGACACTCTCATTGGTTAATGTGATATATATGATTAACCCTTTGGGGTAATTGATACTATTTAAATTTTGTTGAATATTTACAGTATTTCTCTCTTTTGCTGCTGAGGAATAAAAGAAAGAGAATAGCACAATACTCGCCTCCGTGTCCTTTATAAAATCATGACTTTACGTCATGAAATTATTAAAATCTGGTAATTTTAATTAAACTGGCTCTTTATTCAGCCTACCCATAGTTTACCTGGAAAAATAATTTCAGTAGATAGTAAATAATAGGAGATATAAGTATATAACCAAACAGTATACTTGTTTTCTTGAGTCAGAACAACAACATGGTAACTATTTACATATGAAACTATATTGAGGTGTAGCAACAGTTAATTAATGACCTCTTTATCTCTTGCCAGCTATTCATTGCTGACCATTAAACACATACAGGAGCCTTTAATAATGCATAAAAACATATTGTAATTGTTATCTTGAAAAAAATAAAGCAACAGTTTTAACAGAATACAATTAAATACAGCCTATTCCCTATTCTACTTTTATTTCTTTATACATTGCTATTGACTGTAAAGTACTGGCATGACAAATCTGTGAGTTTTTACATTATTATATATTCCAATGCAGGCCTGTCCAACCTGCGGCCCCCCAGATGTTGCTAAACTACAACACCCATGATTCTTTCAATTAAACAGAGAGCCAGGGAATCATGGGAGTTGTAGTTCAGCAACATCTGGGGGGCCGCAAGTTTGACAGCCCTGTTCTAATGGATGAACTTGGCCCCTTTTGTTACCAGTTAATGTGAAGCACTAATTTCGTTGCCACAAGCATTCTTGCCATTGGATCCATTTTTTCTAAGCCTTGTGAAATGCTATGTAATTTAAAAAAAAAAAATTCACAGATTACAATATTTCAGGAAAATAAAATTTAATTAAGCTTATCACTGCATTGTCATGTATTTATAAATCTCCACTTAGAAAGGTTTGGTTTATTTAATCAAATTGTTATTGAAAGCCTGAACCTTTAATCAAGAAATAGTGCTTTGCGTGTAGTTTTCAAAATACTGCAAGTTCTTTAGAGTTGCCATAGAAATAGAAACAGTTTTCAGTCCCCTGCTGGCTAATGTAGACATTTCAAAGAATTATTTAAAAAGAACATGAAAAATAAACACTGGCTTGTGATATGCATGTTATATAATATTATTTTTCACATTTATTTATTGGCAAATGTTTGATATTCTGACATTTTGTATTTGATGGATTCAAAATATCACCAAATGCATATCACCTTTCTCTGCAGGATGATGCACAGGGCTTCTGGAAGAGGTGTTCTTAGATCGAACTTATATTAGAGATTGTTAAAGATACATTATTGGTATAAATATCTAACCGGGTGTATATTCAACAGCAACAGAGCTTTGTTTGTTCTTAATAAGGTATATACATATATATTATGTATATGTTTTGCAGTACACTGACTGGCACATTTTTGCCCTTTTTTAGTTAATTTAAATAGTTTTTCCACAAGAATCAATAGACAGATTTTGTCTGGAAAAAACACCACACGGACAAATCCTGAGTCCACAGAAACAAAAATTTGTATTGGACAAATTAATTCGGACAATTCAAATTATTTCCACCATGCACAAATCTGATGTTTACCTCTAGAGCCAGGCCTGTTTGGAGGAACCGCAAAGGGGACATTTGCGTCATGGGCAGCACAGTTGATTCATTGCATTTCATTTTCCTCTCTCCTTAGGCCTTTAGGTGCTGGTAAACGGGTTTAGGTCACTTTCTGTTGTACCATGATTCTGTGAGCACTAGACACGTTTTTATTTTTCACATTTATTTATTAAATGAACAAAACATACATGAATAAGTCTTGTCGCCAAAACGTTGTATAATTATGTTCTCCTGATCCTGAATAAAACTCATTTTTATTTGCACTACTCTGTAATGCCTTTGGAATAAGATTTTTTTTTTTGTTTTTTTTTACATAGAATACTTGCATTAGTCTCGTATATCTAGGATAGCCTAATGCCTATCCCACGCATGCTTAAACTCCCTCACTGTGTTAACCTCTACCACTTCAGCTGGAAGGCTATTCCATGCATCCACTACCCTCTCTGCAAAGTAATATTTCCTGATATTATTTTTAAACCTTTGCCACTCTAATTTAAGACTATGTCCTCTTGTTGTGGTAGTTTTTCTTATTTTAAATATGGTCTCTTCCTTTACTGTGTTGATTCCTGTAACGGATCGCCTGGCACCCCGACTGGGTACCTCCGTTAATGGATGCTCCTAGCGCTTTCCGAGGACTCCAAGCACTCTGGCAGACACCACAATCACCGAACCGATTCAGTATATGAATCTTCTCAAGCATAGGAATACTGTAGACCGTTGAATAGGAACCATACGAATAGGCTTACACTCCTAGCAGTCAACTGGAACAGCATGCACTAAATCCTTCCCCCAATAATGAGACGACACTTCACTTTGAGGGTAAAACAGGAACTCTGGACTGGCACATCCAGCCTGGCTTTTATTACAAGAGTACACATACAGGCCACACCCAGGGGGAGGCATAAAATAACCAAAAGTATCACGGGTGCAACCCACACATCCCCTCCCCTTAGTGTGACACATAATCCCATTATTCATACAGTTTAAAATATACTTTTTACACAACTTTCATAACTCTAAAACCATACATCACATTCACCTAAAAATGCATATCCACAATCAATCCATTCAGGGGAACAACATATTAAAAATGGCATGAATCCGACCAGGGGTTCAAAAGTTACTAAAAGTATCTTTTGTCCCTTACTAGCCGCATGGCAAACCGGTTTAGACAGGTTTTACATAGGCCTCTATCCTGGAGACAAAGAGGAAATGAATCCAATTATCCAGGGCTAGAAGCAGACTCCATTAACCACATGGTTACAGAAAGAAATAAAACACTTTAAAATACAGAAAGTTACTTTTTATCCATAACACACAGACATTTCACATATCCCCAGATAGCTGGGATCTGAGCGCACAAAACTACCGAATAGCGCGCAGATCCTATTCACACAGTACAATTGCCATGGAGCTAAAGTCTTTCCCATAGTCTTCCATTATATGAATAGGCTCCATGGTATAGCTATCTGGGGTATCACAGTCCCATAAAGTCTGGTCCATAGTCCAAAGGCAAGAGGCGGGCAATCAGCCCCCTCCAAGGACACGTGGCGAGGTCGGTTTCGCCACCCCCAAATGTAAGTTTTACAGGGCAATATAGTCCAGGGCCATAATCACTGGGCAGGAGGCTAGCAACCAGGCTTCTCCAGTTCACAGTGGCGAGGTTGGTTTCTCCACAATTCCCTTTATGTATTTAAATGTTTCTATCATATCCCCCCTGTCTCGTCTTTCCTCCAAGCTATACATGTTAAGATCCTTTAACCTTTCCTGGTAAGTTTTATCCTGCAATCCATGAACCAGTTTAGTAGCCCTTCTCTGAACTCTCTCTAAGGTATCAATATCCTTCTGAAGATACGGTCTCCAGTCCTGCGTACAATACTCCAAGTGAGGTCTCACCAGTGTTCTGTACAATGGCATGAGCACTTCCCTCTTTCTACTGCTAATACCTCTCCCTATACAACCAAGCATTCTGCTAGCATTTCCTGCTGCTCTGTTACATTGTCTGTCTACCTTTAAAGGGAAACTCCAGTGCCAGGAAAACGATCCGTTTTCCTGGCACTGGAGGGTCCCTCTCCCTCCCACCCCCCAATCCCCAGTTGCTGAAGGGGTGAAAACCCCTTCAGTGACTTACCAGAGGCAGCGACAGGTCCCACGTCGCTGCTTCCACCTCCCCCGCCGCTCCTCCTTCTGCTAACGTCGGCCGGTGGGCGAGACTGATCTCGCCCGCCAGCCGAGGAGACCTAATGCGCATGCGCGGCAATGCCTCGCATGCGCATTAGCGCACCCCATAGGAAAGCATTGAAAATTAATTTATGGGGAATAGAGCGACGCTGGAGGTCCTCACACAGCGTGAGGACGTCCAGCGACACTCTAGCACAGAAAACCTGTGCTATAGAGCAGGAAGTGTCCTCTAGTGGCTGTCTAATAGACAGCCACTAGGGGAGGACTTAACCCTGCAAGGTAATTATTACAGTTTAAAAAAAACTGCAATAATTACACTTGCAGGGTTAAGGGTAGTGGGAGTTGGCACCAAGACCACTCCAATGAGCAGAAGTGGTCTGGGTGCCTGGAGTGTCCCTTTAAGTCATCAGAAATAATCACCCCTAAATCCCTTTCCTCAGATGTTGAGGTTAAGACTGTATGAAATATTTTGTACTCTGCCCTTGGGTTTTTATGTTCTGTTTTCTTAAACGTTTATTTATTCAATAATTAGCAAAAGACTTCACAAACCAGCCCAATCTAGGCACATTCACTTAGCCTCTTATCTGTTCTCTCTGTGCTGACTGCCAGTTGTAAAATACAGAGATTATAACAATGGCTGACAGGCAGCTAAGAAAGAGGCAGCCTTCTGCAGGATAAAGAGTTGTTGATTTCTCACCTCACAAATAAATATATATACATATATGTGTTCAATACAGGGGATAAATAAACATTATGTAAAAAGAAATGAAAGTTCCACTTTAAGTATCATCAAAATCCACAGTGCCTTAGCGTATACACACTGGTACTAATGGAGCTGAAGACTCCCACAAACGACACCCATGATATCAATATGTCCACAGACAATTTATAAGGTCATTTGGAATAATCTGATAATTGCAATTATAGCCAAGTACTGTGGAACATTTGGAATGTGCTTCAGTGAAATGGCAAATGTTTGATATTCTGACATTTTGTATTTGATGGATTCAAAATATCACCAAATGCATATCACCTTTCTCTGCAGGATGATGCACAGGGCTTCTGGAAGAGGTGTTCTTAGATCAAACTTATATTAGAGATTGTTAAAGATACATTATTGGTATAAATATCTAACCGGGTGTATATTCAACAGCAACAGAGCTTTGTTTGTTCTTAATAAGGTATATACATATATATTATGTATATGTTTTGCAGTACACTAACTGGCACATTTTTGCCCTTTTTTAGTTAATTTAAATAGTTTTTCCACAAGAATCAATAGACAGATTTTGTCTGGAAAAAACACCACACGGACAAATCCTGAGTCCACAGAAACAAAAATTTGTATTGGACAAATTAATTCGGACAATTCAAATTATTTCCACCATGCACAAATCTGATGTTTACCTCCAGAGACAGTCCTGTTTGGAGGAACCGCAAAGGGGACATTTGCGTCATGGGCAGCACAGTTGATTCATTGCATTTCATTTTCCTCTCTCCTTAGGCCTTTAGGTGCTGGTAAACGGGTTCAGGTCACTTTCTGTTGTACCATGATTCTGTGAGCACTAGACACGTTTTTATTTAAGACTTTAATCTTCTAGTAGAACTTGCATTCCTTTTAGAATTTTGGGTTATTTTTTCTCTTCCACTTCACCTGTTATTAACATCATCAGGTCTTTCTTGTACTTCCCTTAAGATGTATCCTTTGTTAACCAATGTTTTCTTCTACTTTAAAATGTATTACCTGTTAATAACAAAACCTTAAACCGGAACTACTGGGAATGTTGTATACTGTTTTTAATACCCTATTTTATTTTAGGTAAATCATGATTTGCTTAACATAATTTCAATTCAAGATGGTTGTTCTTATATCTAATAGGTCCTTAAACCAGCACTGACTCCATGCACTATAGTACAATGTAGTGGTTATAGTGCCAGGAATGCCCTGATTGTGTATAGAAAGGTGTACCCCTCCCCGGTTTCCTGTCCCATTGTTCTCCAGCAGGGCGTTGTCCGACTACCAGCGGAAACAGTCCGTGAGAGACCAGCGTTCCGTTACACAGCTCATTGTCTGAGACCGTCAGCTGATTGGTCTCGGTCAATCAGCTAAGTCACTCACTGCAGACTCCTTCACCAGTAGGGAGTGGCACCCATCGGATGCCAAGTAACAAGTCAAACCTTTCTAAAATAGTGTGATTACTAACAGTGTTCTGTATTAGCGATGGTACTTGGAGTCCTCCATTAATATCAATACATGTTATCAGACAGAGGAGAGTGTCTATTTTGTATCAAACCAATTTATTTACCAATTATTAATGGCTAAAAATTACCATGAGACAGAAATACAAATGAATGGTACATTTATTAATTTGATTTAGCAGTAGTAGTATAATTTTGCCATCTCTAACAGCAAATTGAGGACTTAGGGGCCAAGATATATCTAGGAATCTTGGATACATATACAAATATATTCAGAAAAAAGCCAAGATTGAGTACCTCTGGACTCTCAGGGAGTCATCCTTCAGCACTGAGGAAAAGAAAAACCTCTTGCCAATGGCTTGAACCGCGGCTTGAAGGACTGCCCTTCCCTCTGGGCATTAAGAGGCATATAGAAAGAATTTCATAGATGCATGACTTCTGTTTTACAATCTATTTAACATGGCCATGAGACAGACTGACATAGGGAGAATCCGATATACACAGAGTGTATATCCGATATACACAGAGACAGACTGGTAGATAGATATATAGATAGATAGACAGACTGGTTGGTAGGTAGGTAGGTAGATAGATAGATAGATAGATAGAAGATGAAACATTGATTGATAGATGATACTGATACCTGGAACAAAGCGACCTGTACATCTGCGAATTCCGTTCCTTCCCTATTTGCAATTTACCTAATGCAGTTCGCACAATGCCGAAAATCCCCACAGAAGAAGCACCAATCTTTGATAATGGGTATATGAGTAGCAATGAGACATATAACACCTACTGTTAGAACCTCTATTGTTGTCATCATATTGAGAGTAGTTAATCTGCAAGTCTTCTGACACGTCCAAGTTTGGCATAGATCTCTATGCCATTGAGATGGTGTGAGAACCACGAATAAAGGTGAAGCTCTATCAGAGCCTCAGTTATAACTGGGAGTAAATAGACTGTTCAAACAGTTACAGCAGCAGTCGTGTTTGTGACATCACAGCATGACATCACCCATTAAGATTTAACTGCTAAGGATCACACTTCCTTATCTTTATTTATATAAAAGGGGACTGCGTTAAACATGTAAAAGCAGTCTGTACAATCCATAAAACATTTATATAAAAATAAAAGGGGCTTCTGTTAGATCTCCTGAGCTAAGCCCTGCAGTTCACACCCAGTTCATTGTCTGAGACCATCAGCTGAGTGGGCTCGGTCAATCAGCTAAGCCACGCACTGCAGACTCCTTCACCAGTAGGGAGTGGCACTCATCAAATGCCAAGTAACAAGTCAAACCTTTCTAAAATAGTGTAATTACTAACAGTGTTCTGTACTGGCAATGGTACTTGGAGTCCTCCATTAATATCAATACATGTTATCAGTCAGAGGAGTGTGTCTATTTTACCCATCAAAACATGCCAATTATCTGACCTATTTTGTATCAAACCAATTTATTTACCAATTATTAATGTCTAAAAATTACCATGAGACAGAAATACAAATGAATGGTACATTTATTAATTTGATTTAGCAGCAGTAGTATAATTTTGCAATCTCACAGCAAATTGAGGACTTAGGGGCAAAGATATATCTAGGAATCTTGCATACATATACAAATATATTCCGAAAAAAGCAAAGATGGAGTACCTCTGGACTCACGGAGAGTCATCCTTCAGCACTGAGGAAAGGAAAAACCTCTTGCCAATGGCTTGAACCATGGCTTGAAGGACTGCCAATCCCTCTGGGCATTAAGAGGCATATAGAAAGAATTTCATAGATGCATGGCTTCTGTTTTACAATCTATGTAACATGGCCATGAGTAGATAGATAGGTAGATACATACATACATAGAAGATGAAACATTGATTGATAGATGATACTGATACCTGGAACAAAGCGACCTGTACATCTGGGGATTCCATTCCTTCCCTATTTGCAATTTACCTAACGCAGTTCGCACAATGCCTAAAATCCCCATTGTAGAAGCACCAATCTTTGATAATGGGTATACGAGTAGCAATGTGACATATAATGCCTACTATTAGAACCTCTATTGTTGTCATCATATTGAGAGTAGTTAAGCTGCAAGTCTTCAGACACGTCCAAGTTTGGCATAGATCTCTATGCCATTGAGATGGTGTGAGAACCACGAATAAAGGTAAAGCTCTATCAGAGCCTCAGTTATAACTGGGAGTAAATAGAATGTTCAAGCAGTTAGAGCAGCAGTTATGTTTGTGACATCACAGCATGACATCACCCATTAAGATTTAACTGCTAAGGATCACACTTCCTTATCTTTATTAATATAAAAGGGGACTGTGTTAAACATGTAAAAGCAGTCTGTACAATCCATAAAACATTTATATAAAAATAAAAGTAACATGATAATCTCCTTTCCTTTCTCACCTGTTGGCCCTCTTAGAAATACCATTTTTTTCTTATTACTTACTTTTATCTCTCTATTTCCAACAAGCATTGTCTCTATTCAAATGTCATCCTGAACCTATTTCTTCTTTTTTTCCACCCCACCCCCAAGCAATTGCCTTACAATTCCTCCTATTAATATTCATAACAGTGCATTTAGAAATTTGCAGTGTTAATTAGGCCCCTGATAATCATCAGTGATATAGATTTGTAACGGAGCTCCGTGTACTCCGACCCTCCGTTGATGGATGCTCCTAGCGCTCTCAGAGGACTCCAAGCACTGCAGACGACACCACAACCACCGCAGACTCCACAACCGCCGTAGCTTAACTGGAGCCGCGCCGTCTTCCTTCCACCCTGGATCGGTTTCTGTCCTCCAGGACCGTGTGGGGAAGACCTCTCCTCCAGGAGAGCGTATCTGGAACAAGCTCTTAAAAGAGCTAAGTGATTAAGCTCAGGGGAATATGCAGAGCATAGCAATCCCCAGTGTGATACAGCAAATCCCTCCAATAACGAGACAAGGCTACGTTTTGAAGGGTCAAGAAGAACTGAGGACTGGGACACCCAGCCTGCTTTTTATTACAAAAAGGTACACACAGGACACTCCCAGGGGGAGGATGAAATTAACCAATCACATACATGGTACCACCCCCACGTCTCCTCCCCTCAGATAAACATATAACATAATTATAGCATACAGTAAAAATACAGTTTTCACACATACACTGTAACTTTAAAACTATACATTCAACTATACTATACAATACATATTTGGAATCAGCATACTTCACACATAAACACTTCCAAAAATCAGCCAAATCCCCCCAGTGGATCAAAAGTTAGCTGGAGGTCCCTTTATGACCGACCGCAAGCACAATTTCCTGCCCAAAACAGTTCCATAGATTTGGGCTGTGCGGTCGGTCAATTTCATGCCGAAAAACGACTAAGTCCCATTTCGAACGGGACTTCGTCTCTGGAGCTGAAAAACGAAGTGTAGGAGAAGGTAAGGGTCAGCGGTGTTCGGCAAAATGTGTAGCCGATTTCAGTTCCACAGAATCTTTAGCATACACCGCTGACCGCATTCGAATGAACAAAGATGGCCGCCACCACGTGCAATTAACCTGCAGTAACCTCACAGCCTGGGAGGTAAATTGCCTGCACACTTTAACTTCTGGGTGGTCCGCCTGTGTGGTACTTGGTTCAGTAAGCCCTATTTACTGAACCAAGTGGGAGAGAGCCATGGGCAAGTTATTTTACAGGTCTGGGGACATAGTCTTAAAGGGGTATTGTTCAGCAAAGTCACAATATGTCCCCAGACGGTTCTTAAAGGGCCATACACACCCAATAAAAGTTAATACGTTTTCAGGGGCACAATCTTCCAGGGGCCATAGTCATGAGGAAGAAGGCTGGCAAATAGGCTTCTCAACAATCCAGGGAAGCAGGGCAATTTTCCATTTAAAGGGCCAGTTACAAATAGCGATTTGTAACAAGATTGTTTTAAGCAAACAAATATGTTTGAATGTCTATCTGTTCCTGTCCAAATCTGAGATGATTAAATTGCATATACGCAGAAGTAAATTCACACTGACACACGGAGTTCAGGTTAAAAGAACTTCGAGAAAATTTAATGGCATCTGGTTAAAAAGCGGGCTCGCAGACCCTTATAAGAGCAATATTACATCATCATTGAATATCAAGATAACAACAAATAAACATCATTAATTGGGTTAAGTGTTAAGTGGCTATGTCAATATCCACCCATCAATATTATTAATTGGCTCAAGTACTAAGTGGCTGGCTAAGTGTCCTCCCACCGGGAGGTGGCGTCATCTTGGACACGGGTGTGGACACGATGGTTCAGGCGCCATCTTGCTTAGCACGAGGCTTTACTCGATGGGAGGGGGCTTTAGGCGCCATTTTGAGTGGTTAGTGATGTTATATTCGAGGTTAGGTTCAAGGCTTTTTAGAGAATGGACATTTCATTAGAGCAGTTTCTCATGATCTAGCTATGGTATACTTTGTTTCATATTACAGGAACTTGATAATTCCGGTGTTAGTCATATCCTTCTAGAAAATACATTCTCATTCTAATATTCTAAATGCTGTTAGGAAAATCTGTCATATTATGAAGACAATGGAGTTAATGAGAAATTTAATTAAAGAAATTTAATAAAGGCTTTAATAATTCTATAACAGTTCCCCCCTATGAAATGTTAGGCGCTAAAAAGATAAACTTTATTTGTTAATACCCGAAGACGTGTTAGCCCAAAGGCACAGAAACCCCATGACCGCTAGCTAGGTGTTAATGTATACGTGCAATTCTATCCCTTTCAGTCCCTAATAGGCTGCAGCTCATCCGTCAATACGGTCAGGAACTTTCTTCACTCCGCTGGTATCCCGCGGTGGCTTGTCCACCACATCTCCGCACGGCAGTCAATTCCATAGAGACGGACGCTGTCCCTAAGCTGGTTCCCTACCTAAAACTCTTGCACTTTATCAGTAAAAGGGATAGTTTGCAGCGGTATACAGGGTTACCTGTTGAAATCTTGGAAATCTTGGAAATCTTGGTCATCAACTGTCAGATGTGCAAAAGTTGGTGCCACTTGGTCTGCAGTCTTCTGTAGGAATTTTCTCAGACAGGGGAGGACACAACAAACGAGAAGAGCGAGAATAAAAAGAAAAATTAGTAACGCCATACCAATGTGAATTAAAGCTTTTTGCCACCCTGTCATCCAACCAAACCACCTTTCCCAGGGATCTTTCACCCCAGAGTTCCTTTTTAACTCTTCAGAGAGCTTATTTAATTTCTCTATGGCCATGGTGACCTTACCATTAGGACCTGTGTTTTCTGGGATGTATGTACAACAGGTCATGGTGTCGGGCAGTATTTTACATACGCCCCCCCTTCTCAGCTAGAATCATGTCTAAAGCCATTCTGTTCTGGAAGGTCATCTGGGATGTGGCCTGCAACTGTTCGGCCAAGCCCTGGAGGGCATCTCTGGTGTAGTTGACAAAGCGTTGTTGGTTATAATAAATGTAATTAATCCAATTTAAATTTTTGTTTGCAGTAACTATGGTAAAAAGTGATTCAAACCCCGCAGCAACCTCATCTCTTGCTTTAAATTCATTAGGCACTCCCCTAGGCACCCCAATGGCATCAATGTAAATGTGGGGGTCGAAACTGCCTCTTACTGGGGCTTCACGCTTAACCTTGGCTGGTGTGTGTATGGACTCATGTATGTCAGGGTGTGTGTCAGAGATAATATGTATGAGCATGATGGCTTTAGCCAGAGTACACTCCCCCCACCATTCCTTGTCCATTCTGGATCTTAGCTGTAAATCCCCACACAACCAGTAAATATCCCCTAATGACCTAGTATGGAATTGCAACAGGTACATAGGGACAGTTCTGTAGGTGGCACAATATCCTTTGGAGAAGTTACCCAAGAACTTACCAATTCCATCATAATTGGCATAACAGGTGTAGTTTCCCTTATAAACCGTAACACCATCTGGGGGTTTGACATCCTTGGTTAGAAGAGGGTATTCTACTGTCCATGCTTTGCAGAGGGACCTATTAAAGTTGTAGTGGTAGGCAAAAAGACTCAAAACGCATTCTTCTATATCTAATGGCAAAGTCAAAGGTACGGTGCCGAGGTGAGGCCGGGCACCACCACATACATAGCATGCGGTTCTGTTGTGTTTGTTGGCATTATATTTCATCCATTCCAACCATAAATTAACTTCATTAAAACCTGTTTCAGCGGCCATAGTGTCTTCAAAAGTGGGGTTAGCAATGGCCATCATGTCTTTAAAGGACTGGATGTGTGGTTTTAATGGATTTGAGACCATATGGGTAGCTCCTTGCCACTCTGGAGAGTGGCACATGTCTTTTAGGTAGAAGTGCCCCAATTTGTTATAGGAACCTTTCTTCCAATACATTCCCATTACATACTGGTCTGCATCCGTTGGGCTGGGATGCTCTATGTTTAGGATTAATTTCATGGGTGTACCTCCTCCAGGCTTCCTTAGAGTCATTCTTTGGAGGAGGGATCTACCATGATCATCTACCTTAGATAAGGCACTTTTGGGTTTGTAACCCCAGGCAGGCCCAGCATTCCACCCTGCAGCCCCCCAATGGTTACAGTTATGCCCCCATTGTTTGTCCACTACACAAACATAGGGGTCTTTTACATGAGGGATATCTCTATAGATGGTTTGAATTTGTGACGTAGGGAATAGGCAGTCTACAATGTCACAATAGTCAAAAGTGTATGTAGCCACACGGGTACACGAGGAATTGTACCACAAGGTATACCCACTGGCATCTTTAGTAATGGCTACTCGTTGGGCCTTAATTAGGCTAATTAAGGAGATGATGTACCAGAGGTACATGGTTGTGCGGTATCTGCTTCCTCTGGGGCAGGAGTCTTCTTGCAATGAGAAGCGTGGATCCAATGTGGTCTGCCAGCCAACTTGACGGAGGTTGAAGTGATCAGGAGAACTTGGAATGGACCGTCAAATCTTGGTTCCAGGGTGTGTTTCCGTACAAATCTCTTAACCAGAACCCAATCTCCGGGAAGCAGGTTGTGGGTGCCCGTATCAAAATCGGGATCTGGAATTGAAGAGAAAACTTGGGCATGTATTTGTTCAAAGCACTTGCAAGTTCAGTTACATAATCTACTAAAACATCAGTTTGAAGCTGAAGCTGTTGGGGGTAGTAACAACCTAGTCTGGGTGCTGTCCCAAATAAAATCTCATATGGGGATAGTGAGTGCTTCCCTCTAGGTGTGTGTCTAACGCTGAATAAAGCTATTGACAAGCTTTCTGGCCAGGGCATCTTTGTTTCTTGTGACATTTTTAACATGCTAGCTTTTAGGGTGCCATTCATGCGTTCCACTTTGCCACTCCTTTGTGGGTGGTAAGGGGTGTGAAAAGCTAGGGTCACTCCCAGAGCAGTCCAAATTTCTTTAGTCACTGTTGCTGTAAAAGCTGTTCCCTGGTCACTTTCAATGACTTCTGGAAGTCCAAATCTACATACAATATCTGCGAGTAGATGCTTTGCTGTTGTCTTGGCAGTGATATTGGCCATTGGATAGGCTTCTGGCCAACCTGAAAACATATCCACTATTACTAGTGCATATTCATGGGGCCCACTCTTGGGCATTTGTATATGGTCAATCTGAATTCTCTGGAATGGGTACATAGGCTTAGCCAGATGCTTCAAGGGCACTTTGGTTGGTTTTCCTGGGTTGCATTTTGCGCAAATGACACAGGCCTTGCAGAAGTTGTTGACCAGTGTTGTAATTCCAGGTGCTTCATAATACTTTTGCATGAGAGCAGCCATTAAGTCTTTTGACAGATGTGCAGGTCCATGTGCCCATTGGACTACTGCTGGATATAAATTCTTAGGGAGACAGAATCTAAGATTGTTGTAGTATACTCCATCCTTTAGGACTGCTCCTTTCTTCTTCCATTTCTGTATTTCCTCGGGGGCAGTTGCAGCTTGCTGTTCCCGTAGGATTCTTAGGTCAGTAGGGAGAGTCTGCAATGTAAAAATAGGAATTTCTTCGTGTCCGGACACTTCTTCATCCACTTCCTGCAATTCTCTTGCCGCTTGCTTAGCAGCTTGATCAGCCAAATGGTTGCCCTTTGCTTCATCTGTGTCCAGTTTCCCATGTGCCTTTACTTTCAAAATGGCCACTTCTTCTGGGAGTAGGAGGGCATCCATTAGTTCCTTGATTGCAGAACTATGCTTGACTGGCGTACCGGCAGTGGTAAGAAATCCTCTTGTTTTCCAAATTAATCCGAAGTCATGTGCCACGCCCAGTGCGTATCTTGAGTCTGTGTAGATGTTGGCACGCTTTCCTTCAGAGATCTTGCATGCTGAAGTCAGGGCTTGCAATTCGGCTTCTTGTGCAGACATTGTTGGTGGTAAAGATGATGACTTAATAATTCCATCTGTTGTGGTTACGGCATATCCTGTGTGGTATTTTCCTTCTTCATCAGCATACCTTGAACCGTCCACAAACAGAGTTAGGTCAGGATCTACTAATGGATCCTCATGCACGGTTGGTAGTGATGTAGAATTATTAAAATCTTTATTGAACTTGTATTGAATTATTGCACTAACTCCATTTTAACCTGATACTGTGACAAATCCTCCATTTTGTCCTCATAACCTGACTTCTCCATTTCAAAACTACATTACATGACAGAATTTCCCAGCACAACTAACACAATAGACAAAGATTGTATTTTTCCATAAAGACATGACTACCCAGGAACTGCTGAATTTCCCCTAACTCGCAACATAGTATAAAGACAAGGCCATGAGAACACAGTAGTAATGAAATGTTCTATTCATAAGAGACCTTGCACCTAACCACAAGACCTGACATCACTGACCGTGTAGAATGACGCTCAAGCCCCCCCTTGTCCCCACCCGTGTCCAAAACAATACCACCTCTTGGTGGGTGGACACGAAGCTAACCACTTAGTTTTTGAGCCAATTAATTATATTGATAGGTGGACACTAATCCAGACACTTAACAATTAATCCAATTAATGATGTTTATTCACTGATATCTTGATAATCAATGATGACGCAAAATGCCTCTTAAAAGGGCCTGCGCGCCCGCTCTGCTGCACTTGCCAATAAATTTCCTCGAAGTTATTTTAACCTGAACTCCGTGTGTCAGACTGAATTACTTCAGCGTAAATACGCAATTCAATTCTCTTTAATTTGGACAGGAACAGATAGACATTTAAACATTTTGGTTTACTGAAAAAGTACCATAACAACTTTGGCCCTGGCCCTCCTTCTCCTCAATTCTAAGAAGTGAAACTGTTTTAGAATGGACTGACTTCTTACCTGGGGTCTGCCGGGCGCTGCTCCATGCTTTCAATATCTCCTGCTTAGGGGTTTCTGTTAGATCTCCTGAGCTAAGCCCTGCAGTTCACACCCAGTTCATTGTCTGAGACCATCAGCTGAGTGGGCTCGGTCAATCAGCTAAGCCACGCACTGCAGACTCCTTCACCAGTAGGGAGTGGCACTCATCGGATGCCAAGTAACAAGTCAAACCTTTCTAAAATAGTGTAATTACTAACAGTGTTCTGTACTGGCAATGGTACTTGGAGTCCTCCATTAATATCAATACATGTTATCAGTCAGAGGAGAGTGTCTATTTTACCCATCAAAACATGCCAATTATCTGACCTATTTTGTATCAAACGAATTTATTTACCAATTATTAATGTCTAAAAATTACCATGAGACAGAAATACAAATGAATGGTACATTTATTAATTTGATTTAGCAGCAGTAGTATAATTTTGCAATCTCACAGCAAATTGAGGACTTAGGGGCAAAGATATATCTAGGAATCTTGCATACATATACAAATATATTCCGAAAAAAAGCCAAGATGGAGTACCTCTGGACTCACGGAGAGTCATCCTTCAGCACTGAGGAAAGGAAAAACCTCTTGCCAGTGGCTTGAACCATGGCTTGAAGGACTGCCCTTCCCTCTGGGCATTAAGAGGCATATAGAAAGAATTTCATAGATGCATGGCTTCTGTTTTACAATCTATGTAACACTGCCATGAGTAGATAGATAGATAGGTAGATACATACATACATAGAAGATGAAACATTGATTGATAGATGATACTGATACCTGGAACAAGGCGACCTGTACATCTGGGGATTCCATTCCTTCCCTATTTGCAATTTACCTAACGCAGTTCGCACAATGCCTAAAATCCCCATTGTAGAAGCACCAATCTTTGATAATGGGTATACGAGTAGCAATGTGACATATAATGCCTACTATTAGAACCTCTATTGTTGTCATCATATTGAGAGTAGTTAAGCTGCAAGTCTTCAGACACGTCCAAGTTTGGCATAGATCTCTATGCCATTGAGATGGTGTGAGAACCACGAATAAAGGTGAAGCTCTATCAGAGCCTCAGTTATAACTGGGAGTAAATAGAATGTTCAAACAGTTACAGCAGCAGTTATGTTTGTGACATCACAGCATGACATCACCCATTAAGAAAGGAAAGGAAAAACCTCTTGCCAATGGCTTGAACCATGGCTTGAAGGACTGCCCTTCCCTCTGGGCATTAAGAGGCATATAGAAAGAATTTCATAGATGCATGGCTTCTGTTTTACAATCTATGTAACATGGCCATGAGTAGATAGATAGGTAGATACATACATACATAGAAGATGAAACATTGATTGATAGATGATACTGATACCTGGAACAAAGCCACCTGTACATCTGGGGATTCCATTCCTTCCCTATTTGCAATTTACCTAACGCAGTTCGCACAATGCCTAAAATCCCCATTGTAGAAGCACCAATCTTTGATAATGGGTATACGAGTAGCAATGTGACATATAATGCCTACTATTAGAACCTCTATTGTTGTCATCATAATGAGAGTAGTTAAGCTGCAAGTCTTCTGACACGTCCAAGTTTGGCATAGATCTCTATGCCATTGAGATGGCGTGAGAACCACAAATAAAGGTGAAGCTCTATCAGAGCCTCAGTTATAACTGAGAGTAAATAAACTGTTCAAGCAGTTACAGCAGCAGTCATGTTTGTGACATCACAGCATGACATCACCCATTAAGATTTAACTGCTAAGGATCACACTTCCTTATCTTTATTAATATAAAAGGGGACTGTGTTAAACATGTAAAAGCAGTCTGTACAATCCATAAAACATTTATATAAAAATAAAAGTAACATTATAATCCCCTTTCCTTTCTCATCTGTTGGCCCTCTTAGAAATACCATTTTTTTCTTATTACTTACATTTATCTCTCTATTTCCAACAAGCATTGTCTCTATTCAAATGTCATCCTGAAACTATTTCTTCTTTTTTTCCACCCCACCCCCAAGCAATTGCCTTACAATTCCTCCTATTAATATTCATAACAGTGCATTTAGAAATTTGCAGTGTTAATTAGGCCCCTGATAATCATCAGTACCAGGCCTAATGGGCCCTTAAGCCAGCACTGCCTGTCTCCAAGCACTATAGTACAATGTAGTGGTTATACTGCTAGGAATGCCCTGGCCCTCCTTCTCCTCAATTCTAAGAAGTGAAACTGTTTTAGAATGGACTGACTTCTTACCTGGGGTCTGCCGGGCGCTGCTCCATGCTTTCAAAATCTCAGCAAGACACCCAGAAGCTCCTGCTTAGGGGCTTCTGTTAGATCTCCTGAGCTAAGCCCGGCAGTTCACACCCAGTTCATTGTCTGAGACCGTCAGCTGATTGGTCTCGGTCAATCAGCTAAGCCACGCACTGCAGACTCCTTCACCAGTAGGGAGTGGCACTCATCGGATGCCAAGTAACAAGTCAAACCTTTCTAAAATAGTGTAATTACTAACAGTGCTCTGTACTGGCAATGGTACTTGGAGTCCTCCATTAATATCAATACATGTTATCAGTCAGAGAAGAGTGTCTATTTTACCCATCAAAACATGCCAATTATCTGACCTATTTTGTATCAAACCAATTTATTTACCAATTATTAATGGCTAAAAATTACCATGAGACAGAAATACAAATGAATGGTACATTTATTAATTTGATTTAGCAGCAGTAGTATAATTTTGCAATCTCACAGCAAATTGAGGACTTAGGGGCCAAGATATATCTAGGAATCTTGGATACATATACAAATATATTCAGAAAAAAGCCAAGATGGAGTACCTCTGGACTCACGGAGAGTCATCCTTCAGCACTGAGGAAAGGAAAAACCTCTTGCCAATGGCTTGAACCATGGCTTGAAGGACTGCCCTCCCCTCTGGGCATTAAGAGGCATATAGAAAGAATTTCATAGATGCATGGCTTCTGTTTTACAATCTATGTAACATGGCCATGAGTAGATAGATAGGTAGATACATACATACATAGAAGATGAAACATTGATTGATAGAGGATACTGATACCTGGAACAAAGCCACCTGTACATCTGGGGATTCCATTCCTTCCCTATTTGCAATTTACCTAACGCAGTTCGCACAATGCCTAAAATCCCCATTGTAGAAGCACCAATCTTTGATAATGGGTATACGAGTAGCAATGTGACATATAATGCCTACTATTAGAACCTCTATTGTTGTCATCATATTGAGAGTAGTTAAGCTGCAAGTCTTCTGACACGTCCAAGTTTGGCATAGATCTCTATGCCATTGAGATGGTGTGAGAACCACGAATAAAGGTGAAGCTCTATCAGAGCCTCAGTTATAACTGAGAGTAAATAAACTGTTCAAGCAGTTACAGCAGCAGTCATGTTTGTGACATCACAGCATGACATCACCCATTAAGATTTAACTGTCAAGGATCACACTTCCTTATCTTTATTAATATAAAAGGGGACTGCGTTAAACATGTAAAACCAGTCTGTACAATCCATAAAACATTTATATAAAAATAAAAGAAACATTATAATCTCCTTTCCTTTCTCACCTGTTGGCCCTCTTAGAAATACCATTTTTCCTATTACTTACTTTTATCTCTCTATTTCCAACAAGCATTGTCTCTATTCAAATGTCATCCTGAACCTATTTCTTCTTTTTTTTTTCCACAATTCCTTACAATTCCTCCTATTACTATTCATAACAGTGCATTTAGAAATTTGCAGTGTTAATTAGGCCCCTGATAATCATCAGTACCAGGCCTAATAAGCCCTTAAACCAGCAGTGCCTGTCTCCAAGCACTATAGTACAATGTAGTGGTTATACTGCTAGGAATGCCCTGGCCCTCCTTCTCCTCAATTCTAAGAAGTGAAACTGTTTTAGAATGGACAGATTTCTTCCCTGGGGTCTGCTGGGTGCTGCTCCATGCTTTCAATATCTCCTGCTTAGGGGCTTCTGTTAGATCTCCTGAGCTAAGCCCTTCAGTTCACACCCAGCTTATTGTCTGAGACCGTCAGCTGATTGGTGACATTCTATCAGCTAAGCCACCTTCGTCAGTAGTGGAGGCAGGTAGCAACACCCAGCAAATACCTGTGTCCTGTAGTGGTTATGGTACTTTGAGTGTTCCTTTAATATAAAAGCATGTTATCAGTAAAAAGAGAATGACTATTTTCAATGGTTTTACAGGAAACAAAAAGGAGCGAGGTGCATGGACAAATACATGTATTTACATGTTTCTCCAAACCGGAGATCAGCTCTCGCCAACTCTGTAGAAGCAGGGCAAAGTAGTGGGGCCCTGCCTACACAACCACTCACAGGAATAAAAATGTAAATTATCAATAAAATGAAGCTTATATTTATTGGAATAAAAACAAAATCTGTTTTTAAACATTGAGATTATTCCACACAAATGTTTGGACAATATAACATGAGCCTTGAAATTGAAACACAAGAAATTTATTCAACATAAAAATGGTACTCGATTGGTCAACCATACAGACAATGATGGCCCAGTACAAAATTACTATGAATTATTTAATAATCAAGTGTTCAACACAAGACTGTTTAAAAATATTTAATTGTCTTATTTTCCATGAAACTCTGACATTACTCTAAATCTTGGTTGTTTGGTTTCCATTAAAAAACTTGATACACGTGGCTCACATAAGCATAAATATAATATAATTTTAATTTTTTTGTCATTCCGGGACATATAAAAGTTTGTGTTGGAGACCAGCAGAGTGGATTTGATTCCTGGAGGCTCCCGTCCATTCTGGGAGGGTTGGCAAGCTTAGGTGGCATGTACAGATAACAGCTGATACTGATTTGATTAGTCCACCTAAACATTTTAATAAAGAGGGTTTGAAGGTTTTGAAAAAAATACTGAAAAGTTGGCAAGCCTATGTGGCTCCTATGCTTGTGGGGTCCCCGGGCAACTTCCTTGCATGCCCATGCGTTAAGACAGCTCTGTGTGGAAGCCAGGCATGGTTGGAGGAGCTGCAATGGGGATGTTTGCATTATGGGTGCTGGATGTTTAGTTGCTTGAAAACAGGATCAGGTCACATTCTCTTGTAGCTTGTTTCTATGATCACTAGAATTTTTTTTTTATTCATCTAAACACTGGTACAGACTATCACGAAAAAATAATGTATTCCTTTTAGGATATTGTTTTATTTTTTACCTTCCTCTTCACCTGTTCTTCCTTCATCAGATATGTTATATACTTTTTTTAAGCTCTATTCTTTTTTACCAATGTTTTCTTCTTCTATAAAATGTATTAACTAACTTGGAACTACTGGGAATGTCATATACCTTATTCATTGTTTGATACCCTATTTTATATTAAAGGGACACTATTGTCACCAGAACAACTACAGTCTAATGTAGTTGTTCTGGAATCTATAGCCTGTCCCTGCAAGCTTTTTGCTGTAAACACTGACTTTTCAGAGAAAAAGCAGTGTTTACATTACAGCCTAGGAACACCTCTAGTGACCACTCCTCAGACAACCCCTAGAGGTGCTTCCTGGGTCAGTGCTGTAGCGCTGACGTTCAGCGCTGTAGCACTGACGTTCAGCTTTACCCCATAAAGATAATGTAAAAACACGTTATCAGTCAAAAGAGAGTGACTAAAAAAAAGGAGCGAGGTACATGAATAAAGATATGTAATAACGTGTTTATCTGTCCCTGAGAGCAGCTCTCACCAACTCTGTAGAACTGCTATGATTACATGAACTTCAAATGATTAGTCCACCTACATGTTTTAATAAAGTGTTTGAAGGTTCTCAATAAATCTCCCAGAATATATACTGAAAAGTTGGCAAACCTATGGGGCCCCTATGCTCGTGGGTCCCCCGGACAATTGCCCATCCTGCCTATGCTTTAAGACACCTCTGGCCCAAATCTCTACCAACTAATCATCTTCACTGTCAAGAAACTTTTCATCACCATATGTAAGTCTGTCATGAGTCACAATGTTCTCTGAAACTCAAAAATGTATCTCTACAAAACATATTCTCTAATAAGTAATACTAGATGTACCATATTATCCCTTATCAAAGCACTTACAATATTAGTTTTTGTGTTTGTGTCTGCTGCTTCAGATACCAATTTTCAGTGAGAGGCATAAAAGCCACTTTGCGGCTATCACCGACTGCAAATGGCAAAACATTATCTTTGCAGTAATTGTTTCTCACAGTTCTGCTGGTATACAATAGCTATGGGGAGTTTTTCATTAAAGGGACACTCTACTGCCCAAATAAAATAAAATAGTTATTTAAATCACTATTTAGTAGATATACCCCAAATAAAAACATGCATGTATCTAATTATGCATTTCTTTAAATAGGAGGTATATCTAAAACAGCTTACAAAAGCTGCAGATCTCATATCTGCATCATTTGCAAGCTCTCTCCTTCTTCCCCAGCCCTGACTTTCTGTGGCTGTCCAATCACAGACTTTCCAATGCAGCTCAATGAGAAGTCTCTGCAAGTCAGGTGCTCTGTGCGCTGCCTCTTTGGTTTTGCTCTTTTCAAAACGACCAGGAAATACCAGGACCTGTTGCATGACTGACTGCCAGGGGGGTGTAACAATGTTAATTCATAACAGAGAAAAAACGGGTCGCAAGAGTATTCTGAGAACGGACAGCAACTGAAATAGCCTGCCCTTCGGTAGGTCCCCACTCAGAACTCAAGCTGGTTTTAGCTCATCTTGTGCCATTACAGAGAGAACATATCTGAAGCATATCAGACTGGTCCCACCCATACGGGTAGTCCAGATCCGAAATACCAGCAAGTTCTCTCTGCACAAGAGATACAGCAACCCCAGACAATCGTTTCAGCCTTGTTAGGCATCATCAGTGAGGCATAGCTAATATCTCTCTAGGCACCGTGAGCAAGGGGTCCACGTCTGGATTACCCTTTAAACTTATGGAGAGAAAAAACGGGTCGCAAGAGTATTCTGAGAACGGACAGCAACTGAAATAGCCTGCCCTTCGGTAGGTCCCCGCTCAGAACTCAAGCTGGTTTTAGCTCATCTTGTGCCATTACAGAGAGAACATATCTGAAGCATATAAGACTGGTCCCACCCATACGGGTAGTCCAGATGCAAAATACCAGCAAGTTCTCTCTGCACGAGAGATACAGCAACCCCAGACGATCGTTTCAGCCTTGTTAGGCATCATCAGTGAGGCATAGCTAATATCTCTCTAGGCACCGTGAGCAAAGGGTCCACGTCTGGATTACCCTTTAAACTTATGGAGAGAAAAAACGGGTCGCAAGAGTATTCTGAGAATGGACAGCAACTGAAATAGCCTGCCCTTCGGTAGGTCCCCGCTCAGAACTCAAGCTGGTTTTAGCTCATCTTGTGCCATTACAGAGAGAACATATCTGAAGCATATCAGACTGGTCCCACCCATACGGGTAATCCAGATCCGAAATACCAGCAAGTTCTCTCTGCACGAGAGATACAGCAACCCCAGACGATCGTTTCAGCCTTGTTAGGCATCATCAGTGAGGCATAGCTAATATCTCTCTAGGCACCGTGAGCAGGGGGTCCACGTCTGGATTACCCTTTAAACTTATGGAGAGAAAAAAACGGGTCGCAAGAGTATTCTGAGAACGGACAGCAACTGAAATAGCCTGCCCTTCGGTAGGTCCCCGCTCAGAACTCAAGCTGGTTTTAGCTCATCTTGTGCCATTACAGAGAGAACATATCTGAAGCATATCAGACTGGTCCCACCCATACGGGTAGTCCAGATCCGAAATACCAGCAAGTTCTCTCTGCACGAGAGATACAGCAACCCCAGACGATCGTTTCAGCCTTGTTAGGCATCATCAGTGAGGCATAGCTAATATCTCTCTAGGCACCGTGAGCAAGGGGTCCACGTCTGGATTACCCTTTAAACTTATGGAGAGAAAAAACAGGTCGCAAGAGTATTCTGAGAACGGACAGCAACTGAAATAGCCTGCCCTTCGGTAGGTCCCCGCTCAGAACTCAAGCTGGTTTTAGCTCATCTTGTGCAATTACAGAGAGAACATATCTGAAGCATATCAGACTGGTCCCACCCATACGGGTAGTCCAGATCCGAAATACCAGCAAGTTCTCTCTGCACGAGAGATACAGCAACCCCAGACGATCGTTTCAGCCTTGTTAGGCATCATCAGTGAGGCATAGCTAATATCTCTCTAGGCCCCGTGAGCAAGGGGTCCACGTCTGGATTACCCTTTAAACTTATGGAGAGAAAAAACGGGTCGCAAGAGTATTCTGAGAACGGACAGCAACTGAAATAGCCTGCCCTTCGGTAGGTCCCCGCTCAGAACTCAAGCTGGTTTTAGCTCATCTTGTGCCATTACAGAGAGAACATATCTGAAGCATATCAGACTGGTCCCACCCATACGGGTAGTCCAGATCCGAAATACCAGCAAGTTCTCTCTGCACGAGAGATACAGCAACCCCAGACGATCGTTTCAGCCTTGTTAGGCATCATCAGTGAGGCATAGCTAATATCTCTCTAGGCACCGTGAGCAAGGGGTCCACGTCTGGATTACCCTTTAAACTTATGGAGAGAAAAAACGGGTCGCAAGAGTATTCTGAGAACAGACAGCAACTGAAATAGCCTGCCCTTCGGTAGGTCCCCGCTCAGAACTCAAGCTGGTTTTAGCTCATCTTGTGCCATTACAGAGAGAACATATCTGAAGCATATCAGACTGGTCCCACCCATACGGGTAGTCCAGATCCGAAATACCAGCAAGTTCTCTCTGCACGAGAGATACAGCAACCCCAGACGATCGTTTCAGCCTTGTTAGGCATCATCAGTGAGGCATAGCTAATATCTCTCTAGGCACCGTGAGCAAGGGGTCCACGTCTGGATTACCCTTTAAACTTATGGAGAGAAAAAACGGGTCGCAAGAGTATTCTGAGAACGGACAGCAACTGAAATAGCCTGCCCTTCGGTAGGTCCCCGCTCAGAACTCAAGCTGGTTTTAGCTCATCTTGTGCCATTACAGAGAGAACATATCTGAAGCATATCAGACTGGTCCCACCCATACGGGTAGTCCAGATCCGAAATACCAGCAAGTTCTCTCTGCACGAGAGATACAGCAACCCCAGACGATCGTTTCAGCCTTGTTAGGCATCATCAGTGAGGCATAGCTAATATCTCTCTAGGCACCGTGAGCAAGGGGTCCACGTCTGGATTACCCTTTAAACTTATGGAGAGAAAAAACGGGTCGCAAGAGTATTCTGAGAACGGACAGCAACTGAAATAGCCTGCCCTTCGGTAGGTCCCCGCTCAGAACTCAAGCTGGTTTTAGCTCATCTTGTGCCATTACAGAGAGAACATATCTGAAGCATATCAGACTGGTCCCACCCATACGGGTAGTCCAGACCCGAAATACCAGCAAGTTCTCTCTGCACGAGAGATACAGCAACCCCAGACGATTCAATCTCTCGTGCAGAGAGAACTTGCTGGCATTTCGGATCTGGACTACCCGTATGGGTGGGACCAGTCTGATATGCTTCAGATATGTTCTCTCTGTTATGGCACAAGATGAGCTAAAACCAGCTTGAGTTCTGAGCGGGGACCTACCGAAGGGCAGGCTATTTCAGTTGCTGTCCGTTCTCAGAATACTCTTGCGACCCGTTTTTTCTCTCCATAAGTTTAAAGGGTAATCCAGACGTGGACCCCTTGCTCACGGTGCCTAGAGAGATATTAGCTATGCCTCACTGATGATGCCTAACAAGGCTGAAACGATCGTCTGGGGTTGCTGTATCTCTCGTGCAGAGAGAACTTGCTGGCATTTCGGATCTGGACTACCCGTATGGGTGGGACCAGTCTGATATGCTTCAGATATGTTCTCTCTGTTATGGCACAAGATGAGCTAAAACCAGCTTGAGTTCTGAGCGGGGACCTACCGAAGGGCAGGCTATTTCAGTTGCTGTCCGTTCTCAGAATACTCTTGCGACCCGTTTTTTCTCTCCATAAGTTTAAAGGGTAATCCAGACGTGGACCCCTTGCTCACGGTGCCTAGAGAGATATTAGCTATGCCTCACTGATGATGCCTAACAAGGCTGAAACGATCGTCTGGGGTTGCTGTATCTCTCGTGCAGAGAGAACTTGCTGGCATTTCGGATCTGGACTACCCGTATGGGTGGGACCAGTCTGATATGCTTCAGATATGTTCTCTCTGTTATGGCACAAGATGAGCTAAAACCAGCTTGAGTTCTGAGCGGGGACCTACCGAAGGGCAGGCTATTTCAGTTGCTGTCCGTTCTCAGAATACTCTTGCGACCCGTTTTTTCTCTCCATAAGTTTAAAGGGTAATCCAGACGTGGACCCCTTGCTCACGGTGCCTAGAGAGATATTAGCTATGCCTCACTGATGATGCCTAACAAGGCTGAAACGATCGTCTGGGGTTGCTGTATCTCTCGTGCAGAGAGAACTTGCTGGCATTTCGGATCTGGACTACCCGTATGGGTGGGACCAGTCTGATATGCTTCAGATATGTTCTCTCTGTTATGGCACAAGATGAGCTAAAACCAGCTTGAGTTCTGAGCGGGGACCTACCGAAGGGCAGGCTATTTCAGTTGCTGTCCGTTCTCAGAATACTCTTGCGACCCGTTTTTTCTCTCCATAAGTTTAAAGGGTAATCCAGACGTGGACCCCTTGCTCACGGTGCCTAGAGAGATATTAGCTATGCCTCACTGATGATGCCTAACAAGGCTGAAACGATCGTCTGGGGTTGCTGTATCTCTCGTGCAGAGAGAACTTGCTGGCATTTCGGATCTGGACTACCTGTATGGGTGGGACCAGTCTGATATGCTTCAGATATGTTCTCTCTGTTATGGCACAAGATGAGCTAAAGCCAGCTTGAGTTCTGAGCGGGGACCTACCGAAGGGCAGGCTATTTCAGTTGCTGTCCGTTCTCAGAATACTCTTGCGACCCGTTTTTTCTCTCCATTAATTCATAACAGTACCAATTTTTATTGAAGCCTGCACTTTTTGTAAAATGAGAAAAGAAGACACACTCTTCACACATAAAGTAAGCCAGTAAGTTAAAGTGCTTTAGGTATTTGGAGTGTCCCTTTAAACTAAAAATTTGTGAGGATAACAAGGGAATTGATATTGTTCAGGCCAAAATAGCCAATCGGTAAAATTTCATTCTCAATTACTTTTTCAGCTCAGTAATTTTGACCAACATGTGCAACCCCCACAATACTTAGTTTACCCTATGGAATGAATACTACTGCCATTTACTGACATACACAGAGTGGGCTGCTCCCCAATAAAAACATTATCTAAAATTAAATGTGAATTTAATATAGTCTAATAAGCATTGATAAACATAATTCGAAATTGTGGAAAATTTAAAGTGACAAAAACTTGTTCAGTTAAAGAATTGTAATAGCTAAGAAAATTTAAAACTTAGACAAGTAAAGTAAATTTATTATAATTTAAATGTTCCACCAAACAGTTGATTTTATTTTCAGAATGTATAGTTCGCAAATATTCAGTAACAAACTATTGATTTATTCTACATCTTCTTATTTTATCAGTTTACTATATATTGTACAATGTGTTGATACTTGTACAGCAAGCAGATATGTTAAATAAGACCACCAGCTGAGAGAGAACATTTGTGATGGGAATTTCTCGCAGGGTATATACTCCGCTATGGTTGATATTAGATATGGATTGTGCGCGTTCCCATAGATAAATATTTGAAGTCTCCATGATTACAATTACAATGATTTATATAGCACAACAGAATCTGCGGCACTGCATAATAACAAAACACGTTTGACACATGACAACAGTAGGTGAAGAGGGATCTGCCCAAATGAGCTTACAATCTAAAGAGTTCTCATTCATTCTCGTACAAAATAAAGCTTTTTTTCAGGGATTGTCAATAGATGAAGTATACATCAATAAGAAACATACAGGAAAACCACCATTAAAGTGACATTTATTAAAACTGTTTAGAGAGGAAAGCAAAGCTGGACCTGGTATGAAATATTTAGTTACTAGATCGACCAGGTAGCTTAACTCAAGCTATAACAAGCAAATCTAAGTGATTGAACATCTAAATGGATTGCTTTAAAGCACAAAAGACTACACCAACCCCATACAGGGATACATTATCTAATGGATAAGGAAGGAACTGATGCTAAAGAATTTGACTTAGAAAGGAAATGATATGCAAATGCTGTAAATTGAATTTCTGTCTTCCCTGTGTGAATACCGGAATATTGACTTGAGGATTTGATTAATAGGTTATCAAATGCAATATCAAGCAGTAAGGGTAAGACCTCACATCTGCACATCTTACTGCATCACAGGCAGGGGAGAATATCCAATTTGAGATTAGGGCAGAAAGTGGCCCAACATTCATCATGATAATTAATGGAATGTTGGTTTTTTTTTTTTTTTTTTTTTTTTTAGCAACTAAGCTTAGTGACATATTTATAAAATTGGAAACTGGATCGTGGTTAGTGTACTGCAGGGATAAGCAAATGCCTACATGTAGTCTGAGTATACACAAGCTACAGATGTATAGCAGTAGAACTGTCGGCCATACTGACCATTGAATGAGAAATAGGGATAACTAATTGATATTCAGAATTATAATGCAACATCTATGCCAGAAGCCATGTTGTTCGCTCATATTATAAAGTAGAGACGAAAATAGAACGAAGTTCATTTAAAAACAAGGACTTTACAAACAGCAATTCTCAAACCGTAAATTCGGGGAGATCCCTCAGTCTCATACGCAGTGAAGGTGGAATTTAAGGTATATGGCATGTGCCATGTCTTCACTGATACTAAGAATATTTTTTTTTCTTTCCTAATTTTTTTTTATAAAAAGGTCAACCAGAAAACTTAAAATTAGTGTGACATAGTGTAGATTAATGAAGAATGCATGACTTTAACAAAACTGTAGTCCTAACGCTATAGTGTCTCTCTGCCCTAAAGTTATTGCCCTCTCCCCCAGAGTTGAAAGGGTTAAAAAAAACTTTTTAAATACATTCCTCTTTCCAGCACCAAGGTCTCATGGTGCCCCCTCATGTAATTGGGGGATCCTAATGTGCATGCGTGGCAAGCTCCACGTGTGCAAAGCGTGTGGATTTCCAGCGTCGTTTCATATAGTTAAACTCCATGAAAGGCCAGGAAGTGCCTCTAGTGGCCCAAAATAATGAAGGATATGATTAATAGACAGACATCTTAAGGGGTCATTTTATCCAAACTGACTGACGAACAAGGAGAAGGAGACTAACCTATGCCAGTGAGGGACATAGCAATAACCACGACTAGAGAAAGAGGGGTTGGAGTCTTATCTTCAAATGGAGTGGGTAAAGTATTCATTTAATTCACAAAGGGTATCATGAATATGATAAATAAAATTATCAAAACTTATGATGCCGAACAAAATTGATATTATAGATGATAGCTTCAGGACAGCTTACTCAATGCATCCCTCTTCATATATACATATATGCAAAACATTTGTTGTATGTTACTTAATGGGTAAATGTGATTAGATTACTTTATGACTGGATGATGAATGTAGCTAAGTGGGTGAACAAATAAGCAGGAATGGGCATGTTAGTGTCGACTTCTGGGTTTGCATGTGTACAGGATCCAGCTGCTTGTGCTTTTGCGAGTGTGAGGGTAGACTACCTCTGGTGTTGCATGTTTCTGGGAACGCTGCTTGTGGGGCTGCATGTGTGGGAGTTGTGTGTGGATGACGCTGTTTGGGGTTGTGTGTGGATTGAGCTGTTTGCAGAGTAGTATGTGAGTGCATGTGAAAATGACATGTATGTGGAAAGGAGTTATATTGTGTTTGCTTTGGGTGATGAGGGTTGTAGGGTGTGTTTAAGGGGAATAAGAGCTGTAGGGTGTGTGGGGGAATATTGTCTGTAGGGTATGTGGGAAATACAGGTGTTTGGGGGGAATTAGGGTGGTATGTATGTGTGGGGGGTGTGGGTTGTAGTGTTTCTAGTCTCGGGGGGAATGGAGGTTGTTGAATGCTGTTAGAAACAAGGCTGTTGTGTGTGTTGTAGGAATATGGGGCTGTAGTGTTTCTTGAGGAGTGATATGGACTGCATTGCGTGGGTGAATAGATACTGTTCAGAGCATAGGGAGAACATATAAAAAAAAAAAAATATATATATATAGCTTTATTTTTTTAACTAAAAGTTAAGTTTATTCCCCCCCATGCCCTTTACATACATTGGGCCGGAGAGGGGAAAACACTGATCCATGGTGATCCAGTGTGTCAGAACGTAACTATCGGCTTCTCCGATAATCCGACACTTCCGGGTTCATGGACCAATGAAACGCCTCCTTCTCTGATGCGGCTTCCTCACGCTTCTTAGAGTGTTTAGTTATTTTGAAGCTACCTGAACTTCTGACCGGCTACAAACAATCACTTGCTAAACTTCTGAACGTGTACTGAACCTGGACTGTTCATACCGTTGATCTCCATCCTCTTTCTATTGACCTTGGATTACCTTTGGAATACTTACTGCTTTGTAAAACCTTCCAAGTAACGGCAAGTTATAGATTTGGATGAATCCTCCTGCTGGCACTTCAATACTTACTGCTTAATTATTTTCCGTGCCTCCTTAGTTCAATTAATGGACAAGCTATCTACATATTGTATTCCTTAAAGCCACATGAACTCTTTTCATCAAACTATCTGCATATTGTATTCCCTAGAGTTTCAAGAACTCTCTCATCAAACTCTCTACCTATTGTATTCCTTAAAGCTACAGGAAATCTTTTCATCAAACTATCTGCATGTCATGTTCATTAAAGCTACAGGAGATCTTCTCTTTAAAGCATCTACATATCGTATTCCTTAAAGCTACAGGAACTCTTCTCATCAATCTATCTTCATATTGTAATTCTTAAGCTACATGAACTATTGTCATCAATCTACCTTCATACTGTATTCATTAAGGTTACATGAACTATCTTCATATTGTGTTCAGTAAAGATTTGTGAACTGTTGTCATCAAATTATCTTCGTATTGTATTCCTTCAAATTACAAGAACTGTTCTCTGCAATCCTCCTTCTCGTAAAACTCCTAATTGTTCCATTTAAATTCTAATTACTATCCTAAAAACCCTAAGGGTTCTCCTAGCTCAGGGGTAGGCAACCTTCGGCTCTACAGATGTTTTGGACTACATCTCCCATAATGCTTTTACAGCCATATTGCTGGCAAAGCATCAAGGGAGATGTAGTCCACAACATCTGTAGAGCCGAAGGTTGCCTACCCCTGTCCTAGCTATATATCTGCTGTTGAGTATCACTCCAAATCCATAGGAAACATAACACAGTGGGTGGATATTCTGCATCTTCACCTGGTGCAGGCAATATATAGTGCCTCTTACAACCGAGCATTGCCATGGTGACCAATGGCAATGCTTGCAGAAACAATACAGGTGATCTCCAATCTCTGGGGGTGCAGACCACAAGCTCATTGCAAAAAACATGTAGGAGGGAGAAAACAGACACATGGAGGGGGGGAATAATACATATGGAGAGCCTGGGGGGAGAATGGGATGCATGGAGGGGCTGGGGGGGATGAGACACATGGAGTGGCTAAGTAATGAAAGACACATGGAGGGGATATGGGGGGAAAGAGACACATGGAGGGTCTGGGGAGAGAATGAGACACATGGAGGGGCTATGGGGGAATGAGACACAATCTAGGGACTGGGAGGGCTGAGACACATGGAGGACATGGAGGGGCTGAGGTTGGGGGAAGAATAAGACACATAGAGGGGCAGGGGGGATGAGACATATGGAGGGTACAAAAATTACCCCAGGGCCCGATGGTTTTATAGTTACGCCTCTGGCAATGTATCATAAGAATATTTATCCTTTCTAGTATTGTCCATGTGCAAGAAGCAAAAAAAAAAAAAAAAAAAACACGAGGATAATATTTGATTGCCCTCAGTCCACCAATCAAATGCCCAGTGCATCCTATGGCCAGTCTATAAAGACAGGCAAGAAGACCAAAAGACTGCCAGTGTTTCTCCAAACAATAAACAAGGTGCACCAACAGTTCAAGCTTTGTCAGTATCTCCAAATGAATAGAGCTGGGAATTATCTATATCCTGTACTGTTGGTGTATCATGAAGAATTGGTTGGTAACCACTGGACTATCATCCACCACAGGTGACTGTATTATAGTCCGAGTACTCAATTATAGTATTTATGTTATGAGGTGTACTGAAATGCAAAACAAACAAATAATATATGGACTATAGTTTCCTTGTGAACTATACAAGTATAGCGTTATGGCTGCTATGCCCAAAGCAGGGGGAAAATAGAGAGATTTCTGCTTTTATTGCACTTTATTAAATACTCTTTGTTTGTAGCTAGTTGGCAGATTGGAAACATCAGCTAGTGTCATATACAGTATATTCATATTAATTTAAATGAACTGCTAGCTGTCTTTACAATTTAATTGTGTCACAAAGCTTCTGGTAGCATAAAGCAATTAAATCCTGTGGTTCTTCTTCCAGGGATACAGTTAAAAAATACTTACTAAAGATGAATTCCATGCCAAAGACATATGCTTCATGCAAGTTTCAATCTGGTGCTTAAGAAAGTAGCTAGCATAAACACACCAGACAAAAATGTGTTAGAATTTATTACCCACTCTATGATTAAAATATCCTTTTTGAGATAAAATATTTTTAGAAATATACTTAATTAAGACGGGACCCGGTTTAAACATCAGATTGTACAGCTTCACAGGAGTTTAAACTCCGTCCATGTGAACAACTTGGATACAGACTAACCTTTATTTTACTGGAAGCAATTTGCAAAATAACAGCCAACTGCTATCTTATTGCCAGCACAAAACGTAAGGTATACCCAAGATGCAGAAACGCTCTGCAGGAACACATACAAATGCTGAATCCTATTTTATCTTATCTTTTGCTGTAACTACCTGCAAAAACTAGCTGAACTTTTAAAGGATCCCCCAGTGGAATGTTTTCCGTAAAGGCAATTGGGGCAGCATGCCACAAGCTTTTCTGCAATAATATTAAACAAAAATTAATAAAAACATTATATTGGTAGAGATATGAACTGTTGACTGAGACGTTTTCATACCTTTGTACAACTTGTACCTTTGACACGTGTACGTACACTGTTATATCTGTCTCTTTAATGATGCAATTTCTACAGTTTCCCTTCCACCGTGATTCATAACAATCTAGAGAAGTTCTTGACAGCTACTGGGCATGTCATGAGTAAAACATGTCATGGGTCATGAGTAAAACAATCCCTGTTTTTGCATAGAACTTAGACATGCTCAGTGTGCTTCTGGACTGGAGTTCTGATACGATTTGCATTGGGAAATATAAGCCAAATACCCTAATTGATAGACATGCTTTTTGTCTTCACTTCTGGGATTTACTCAGGGCCGGTGCAAGGATTTTTGCCGCCCTAGGCAAAAGAAAGATTTGCCGCCCCCCCCCCCCCCCTATACACCCCCAGTGACTTTGCAATGCCCCACCCATATGATCTGCCATATGAACTAATGCCAGTGCTGCACACAGTGTGTGTTTACATTAAAAAGCCTGCAGGGACAAACTATAGACACCAGAACCACTTTATTAAGCTGCAGTGGTTCTGGGGACTATAGTGTCCCTTTAATGTGAGGTAAATTAGAGATAAGTGTCACTAATAATATACTAGATTGCCTACTTACAATCAGATGAGGATGGTGATGGGCTCTGGCTGCAGTCTGGCTCCACTGGTCTGGTGTAGAACAGGATCTCTGGAGGCTGTTTGTAACTGTGGTCACAAAATTCAGTGTTCTGGGAGAATTGGAAGCATCACCATTTTTTGGGGCCCCTTACATAGCTCAAGGTCTGGGCCCCAAGGCCTGACGGTGAGTATGCCCATAAGGCACACCCATAAGTCCACTACATGTTCCACCCATGAGTTTGCTCACAGGGAGTGGAGTGTGTAGGGGATGTGTTATGGTGTTATTGTAGAGGATTTAATGTGTGTGCTTATGGAATGTAGTGTATAGGGATACCAGTTTGTGTAGGTGATGCAGTGTGTTTGTGTGTAGTGGAAGCAGTGTGTTTTTGTGTAAGGGATAGAAAGCAGTGATTGTTTGTGTATAAGGGATGTATTGTGTGTTTCTTGTTGTGTGTAAAGGATGCATTGTGTGAATCTGTGTTTGTATGCATAAGGGATGCAAAGTGTGTTTCTGTTTATGTAAGCAATGCAGTGTGTGTGTCTGTAAGGGGTGCGTTGAGTGTGTGAAAGAGATGCATTGTGTTTCTGTATGTGTGTAAGAGAAGCAGTGTGTGTGTGTTTGCATGTGTGTGTAAGGGATGCATTGTGTGTTTCTGTGTATGTAAGGGATGCAGTGTGTGTGTCTGTAAGGGGTGCGTTGAGTGTGTGTAAGAGATGCATTGTGTTTCTGTGTGTGTGTGTAAGAGAAGCAGTGTGTGTTTGCATGTGTGTGTAAGGGATGCATTGTGTGTTTCTGTGTATATGTGCAAAGGATGCATTGTCTTTATGTGTAAGGGTTGCATTGTGTGTTTCTCTGTGTGTAAGGGAAGCATGTTGTGTTTCTGTGTGTCTAAGGATGCATTGTGTGTGTGTGTGTGTGTGTGTGCGTAGTGTGAAAGAGCTCCCTGTCCTGCCCCTTGTCCTATAGAGCTCTCCCTTCCATCCCTTAGAGTTCTCCCCTGCCCCTTAGTGGTCTCTCCTCTCCCCCCCACCTCCCTTAGTGGTCTCCATTTCTCCCCGACTTTCCATTAGTGGTCTCTCGTCTCCCCCTTAGTGGTCTCTGCTCTCCTCTGCCCCCCCCCCTTTCCATTAGTGGTCTCTCCTCTCCCCCCACCCTCCCCTAGTGGTCTACCCTCCACCCCCCTCCCTTAGCGGTCTCTCCACCAACCCCTCCCTCCTTTAGTGGTCTCTCCCTCCCCCACGTTCTCCTCAACCCCCCCTCCCTGTGTTCTCATCTCCCACCCCCGTGTTCTCCTCTTCTTCTCCCCGCGTGTTCTCCACTTCTTTCCCCCGTCCCTGTGTTCTCCTCTTCTTCTCCCCCCGTCCCTGTAATCTCTTCTTCTCCCCCCCTGTAATCTTCTCTTCTTCTCCCCCTCCCTGTAATCTTCTCTTCTTCTCCCCCTCCATGTAATCTTCTCCCCTCCCCCCTGTAATTTTCTCTTCTTCTCCCCCCTTCCCTCCTTGTAATCTCTTCTTCTCCCCCGTAATTTTCTCTTCTCCCCCCCTCCCGGTAATCTTCTCTTCATCTCCCCCCCTGTAATCTTCTCTTCTTCCCCCCCTCTGTAATCTTCTTCTTCTTCTCCTCCCTCCCTCCCTGTAATCTTCTCCACTCCCCCCGTAATCTTCTCCTACCTTCCCCCCTGTAATCTTCTCCCCCCTCCCCCTCTGTAAGCTTCTACCCCCTCCCTCCCTGTAATCTTCTCCCCCCTGTAATCTTCTCCCCCCTCCCTCCCTGTAATCTCCTCCACTCCCCCCCTGTAATCTTCTCCACTCCCCCCTGTAATCTTCTCCCCCTCCCTCCCTGTAATCTTCTCTCCCCCTCCCTCCCTGTAATCTACTCCCCTCCCCCCCTGTAATCTTCTCCCTCCCTCCCTTCCTGTAATCTTCTTCTCCTCACCTCCCCTTCCCTGTAGCGCGGCCGAGCTCCTCTCCGGTCCGCGACCCGGCCGGACTGACAGGAAGTGCACACTCAGTGTGCACTTCCTGTCAGCCCGGCCGGGTCGCGGACCAGAGAGGAGCTCGGCCACGCTACAGGGAAGGGGAGGTGAGGCATTGCGGCTGTGGCATTTAAAGGGCCGGCGCAGGGCGCCCCCTCCTCTGTGGTGCCCTAGACGGCTGTCTAGTTTGCCTTATAGGAAGCGCCGGCCCTGGATTTACTCTGGCTCAAGGTTAGGATGGTGAGGCTACAATGCTTTGATAATTTAGAAAGCAGTAGAATAGTAACAGCACCTCATTCCCTTCTTCAGACTGGCAGCCTAGACTTGGATTATGAAGTAAAAACCAGGGCTGGACTCAAGAGATGCAGACTAATGTTTGAGACAACTCAGCATTAAATGCTGAGGTCGCTGTCTGCCCATGAGTATTGAGTGCAGTGATCTCAGTTTTATACTCACTGAGAATGCCATCATCTTCCTACATTACTGCAGATATGAACCGATCTGACAAGGATCCAATATGTTGGTCTCAATTGAGAAGCTATCTACTGCTGATATTACTATCTACAGGGTGGACCAAAATTCATAGTAGGATTTGACAGATAAATAACTTATATGTCAGTAGTTAAATTTTTTTGTTGCAGATACAAAATATAACTGAGTCTTGGGAGATTCATCGTGGGAAATTTGTCAAAGGAACAATGAGTAAAAAAAGTAGAAGTTTATTTTCAAAACTGAGACGAGTGTTTGGCGAGCGGATAACTCCAAGAAACTTACAGATTAATTGATTTCATGCCCCCCCTACCTTTCCGTTCCTGATTATTCCCTGTGGGGATATCTGAAGGCACGGGTGTATGTGAACAAACCGCGTACACTTTAGCAACTCATGGAGAATATCCTTGCAGAAATTTGAGTGCTGGAACCTCAAACATTAACTAATATTATGAACAATGCAATCTAAAGAGGCCAACTTTGTGAGGTGTCAATTGAGCTAATGTAAAAGATGTCATCTTCCGTACCTAGTCAAACAAATCTCTATACATTAACCCCTTAGTGACCAGACCATTTTTCAATTTTCTTACCGTTAAGTACTAGGGCTGTTTTTACATTTCTGTGGTGTTTGTGTTTAGCTGTAAATTTCCTTTCACTCATATAAGGTACCCACACATATTATATACCGTTTTTCTCGCCATTAAATGGTCTTTCTAAAGATGCCATTATTTTCTTCATATCATATAATTTAGTATAAAACAAATTATAAAATATAATGAACACTTTTTAAAAAACACACTTTTTCGAACTTTGACCCCCAAAATCTGTTACGCATCTACAACCACCAAAAGCACAGTTTAGAAATACTCAATGTTAACATGTTCTTAGCTTTTTTTTTGCAAGTTATAGGGCTATAAGTACAAGTAGGACATTGCTGTTTTAAAATATATCTTTTTTAAAATGTATCAGTAGTGACATTGTCACACTGTTATCTGTCATAAATTTCTGAATCACACCTCATATGTCCATTTTTTTTTTTTAAACTAGACAACCCAAGGTATTCAATATGGGGTATGTTTAGTCTTTTTTAGTAGCCACTAGTAGCCACAACCTTCAAAAACACCATTTTGTCCTGTGTTTAGAAATACTCAATGTTAACATGTTCTTAGCTTTTTTTGCAAGTTATAGTGCTATAAGTACAAGTAGGACATTGCTGTTTCAAAATATATATTTTTTAAAATTAATCAGTAGTGACATTGTCACACTGTTATCTGTCATAAATTTCTGAATCACACCTCATATGTCCATTTTTTAAAAAAAAAAAACTATACAACCCAAGGTATTCAATATGGGGTAGGTTTAGTCTTTTTTAGTAGCCACTTAGTCTAAAACACTGGCCGAAGTTAGCATTTATATTTGTTTGTGTGTTTAAAATGCAAAAAGCAATTATGAACGCTAACTTTGGCCAATGTTTGTGAATAAGTGGCTACTAAAAAGACTGAACATACGACATTTGGAATACCTTTGGTTGTCTTCTTCTCATTCCTGGGCTACCATACGCTCTCAAAGGCAACATAACCAATCTGGCAAATTTCAATGTGAAAAAATGGAAAATCAAGCCTTATATTTGACCCTGTAACTTTGAAAAACACTATAAAACCTGTACATGGGGGATACTGTTATGAGACTTATGAGACTTTGCTGAACACAAATATTAGTGTTTCAAAACAGTAAAACGTATCACAACAATGAGATCATCAGTGAAAGTGCCATTTGTGTGTGAAAAATGCCAAAAATGTCACTTTCACTGACAATATCATAGCTGTGATATGTTTTATTCTTTTGAAACACTAATATTTGTATTCAGCAAAGACTACCGATTAAAACAGTAGCCAAGATGTACAGGTTTTAGGGTGTTTTGGAAAGTTCTCTGGACTTTCTGCCTGGGTTGTCAGGCAGGTTAAATTGCAATCAATAAAATTACTTAATTATGTAAAAATATTACATAAATATGCACGTAGTATTTAAATATATATACATATTCATATATTTGAAGTCTACGTGTATATTTATGAAATTATTTATGTTATTATGTATATTTCTTATTATTTTTATTTATTTATTTATTTATATATACATAGATATATATATAATTTAATTTTGAGTGTATTTTGATATAAATATATATATATATAATTATATATATATCAAATATATATATATATATATATATATATATATATGCGTGTGTAAATTTACATGTATATATTAATAAAAAAAAATACACTGGCGAACACCTGGCAGCCCGGCAGTCAGGGGAGGTATTGCAGGATACCTCGACATTGAGGCATCGCTGCAATACTGTTAGAGTGACTGGAAGCGATCAAAATCGCTTCCAGCACTCACATTTACCACGGACGTACCAGGTACGTCTGAGGTAGTTAACGGCCGTTTTTTTGTCGGACGTACCTGGTATGTCCGCGGTATTGCAGCGATGCCTCAACGGTATTGCAGCGATGCCTCGATGTCAAAAAAGGGGTTAAGCGGTCAATATATGTAATATTATTAAAATTGGTTCATTTATAAAAAAAATATTGACTCCTCAAACCCTTTTCTGAATTTTGGCCCACCCTGTAATTGTGTCTTCTGTGTCATGTAGACAAGAGCAGCAAACAAAAATACAATTTTCTTTGCATATAAAATACAATCTGTACACACTATTCAGGATAATAAAGTCAAAACATACTTTTATTCATGAGATTCCTTAAAACTCTACATACAATTTTTGATTTTTTTAACTAGGTTGTGGTTCGCTTGCTTTAGGATACATTATAATTTGACATATCAAACACTGCCCTTATTTGGCTCTCTCCAGCATATTGCTGTATAATATCTTTTGTTTGACCTATAATATGTTATTGAATTGTAATTTGGTATGTCCTTGGGGCAGCCTACTGCTGCAGCAGGCATCGCATGCCCCCCAGAGTGTTGTCTGATATTGTTGGTGGTTCTAGCATAGCATTATGGAAAATAGTTTGTTTTCTAAAGACTATTAGTTGTCCTGTGCATTTGTTTGTGTAGGAACCCCAACTCTCAGTTCTACCAAATATTTGAAATAAAATAAATAATTAAAAACAATGTCTGTTTATGCAAGTAATAAAATGGACCTGGGAACATTTCAAGTCTGCAGATTTCTATGTCATATTTGTACAAACTGTATTATCAAACCCCAGCTCCCACCAATCTCACTTGGACATTTAATTTGAGCACTACTAGTGCAGCCCGATTATTATGATATTAATTAAAATATACCTTACATACAAATCTTTTTTTGTATTAACTCCTCTCCCAAGATCCCCCTTAACCTCATATACAACAGATGTAGAATACATGAGAAGAATATTATAGAGTTATGGATAAAAAGATAAAATATACACAATACCATGAAACAATACAGCAGGAAACTTCCAGGAAATATACTCACGAAGAAGGCAAAACACAACATAGTAAATCTACCGTAGGTAGGTCGCCCTCTGCCATGCAATGGACTTTAAACAGTGTGGGAAAAACAGGGCAAAATCAGAGTGGGATTATAATTGCCCAAGGCCCTAAACAAGATGCCAGACCCCCTACTATTGCCCAGGGCTCACTTTTGTTAATGGCAGTGGAGGAGTGTTTTTGTGCTGAGTGTTGTGTCTGGGTAGTTTTGTGTGAGAGAGTGAGTAGTGGCTGAATGTTGTATGTGTGGAGAAGGTTAAAGCGCTATGTATAGGGGGAGGGTAAGTGAGCCTCTGTGTGCTGGTTGAGTGTTTTGTGTGTGGTAGCTGAATTTTGTGTGTGGAGGGGAGTCCGAGTGTATCTGAATTGGTTGTGCTGTCTGAGTGGAGCCACACTCAGACTCACCCTGTATCTGTTTGTAAATGCAGGAGTGTGTTTTACTGGATGTTAGTGGGTTTGCATGCATTGTTGTATTTTAAGCAGTGTGTGTATATTTTTTCTGTCATTGTGTGACTTTATATCTCTCCATCCCATTTCTTTTAACTCACTTGTCTCTTCCAAGCTACCTCTTCCCTTTTGTATCTCAATCCCACTCCAATTGTTTATCTATTTATGCCAACCTCTTTATCTTGATTGCCCCCCACCCCGTGCGCCCACTTGTGTCTCGCCCTCCACTTCCACTTATCTGTTCTTTTAATCAGGTTCTCTCTTCTGAACAGCCTCCATACAAGTTCCTGCACAGCTGTATGTGGATCATATACTCCCCCAAGAACTAATCCTACTAGAAAGGATAGACTGCGGCATCTTTGAAGGCTACGTAAGATTTGCAGGGGCCTTCATTCTGGGAGAGGGGGGAATAAAAAAAACAAATACACTGGCCTGATTGGGGAGATCTATTGATCACTCCAACCTATCCATCAATTCTGCTGAGTCCAGGACCCTGAATGCGACAGGCCCTCTGTCCATGACCGAAGTGCCCGGTTGGCCAGTTCGCTTGATTCTAAATATGTCATGTTATATGTTTCATTCTATAAACATTAAGTATAAAACACTGTAAAACATATTTTGCATATTTCATGAGAACTGGTAAGTAACAAACTTGGATGATCATTTGGTCATCACATGATCTCTTGACAGTGCTTTGTGCCTGAGTGCACATATTATCCAGGATGGGAAAGGTAGAAAACACATATCTAAGTACAGATTACAAACTTAGCTTTTACATTCTAATTTACAGAAAACACAGTCTTTATTGTCTAATATGCATAAAATCAAGTGGCCGGTATATTTTATAGGAACTGACCCATTTTAACCCAATCAAGTGTCATACTGTGTTGAAAACATTGTTTCCTGGGCCACTATTGTAATATAAATTTTACACTCACTTTGCAACTTTGCTTGAAACACTGCACATCCAGAGATATTCTTAATTGTGTGCAGGGGGATAGTTACACTCCCAGCACACATGACTTAGGAACTTTGTTCCGGGCTGCCTAATGCTAATTCTGTGCATGATATACTGCACACTGCCAAGAGACATAACTGCTTCTCCTTTCAAACTCTTCACTCCCTTCCTTCCCTCCTGCCTTCCAATCCCCTGTGCAGATATTTTTTATTCCGCCCTCCCTCCTCTTTTTTTCCCTACCTCCCTTTCTTCTTCCCAGGGCAGACTCTGAGTGCGCGCATGCGCTCTGAGTCCATTAAAATCTCTTAGAGAGAAACCATTAGATCAGGGCTGTCCAACTTGCGGCCCCCCAGATGTTGCTGAACTACAACTCCCATGATTCCCTGGCTATCTGTTTCATTGAAAGAATCATGGGAGTTGTAGTTCAGCAACATCTGGGGGGCCACATGTTGGACAGGCCTGCTTTAGATGGACAACAGCAAGCCCCCCTAATATCTGACAGTGGTGTGTTGAGCAGCATCTGGATTAAGGAGAGTAAAAACCTAATTTTAAAAGCTCTTTGAGTGTTTAGTTTGGTGGCACCTACAGAATGATGCCAGTAGGGCATTATTCTGATAAAGCTGAAAAAGGGATGGAGAAACTCTTTAATCCATTAACGTTAAGAGTCTTGCAGGTATGTGGATATAGTATATATAGTTTATATCATACTTATTAAACATAGGCTTACAAAAGAGAAATGCTGACATTTTATCTTTCTCATACAAAACACTTAAATATATTATAATCCATCGGGGTGATAACTTTTGAAATAAGATGTGTACATATTTATATTGAGGTCTTCCAATGAAATCGTAAATCGGCAGTCGTTTTTTAGAAAACTCATTCATTTATTACATGGGCAAATGCTTACTGGGAAAACAAGAAGGCCACATTAATGAAGACAAATTAGCCATGAATGTAATGAAAAGCAGCCTAAATACAGTGATTAAATCCTAGGTCATTGTAACTGCAGACACAGCTTTCAGGAAACAGATCCCAGCTTTCCGTCTGTCTCTCTGTGACTTCTCTGCATTAATCTAGGCGCTGATTAATTAAACAATCAACTGTTGCAAAATAGAGGTCATATTGTGTGGAAAACATTCTTTCCTAGGCCACTATTGTAACCTAAGTTTTGCATTCACTTTGCAACTGTTTATTAGGCCCTTCACTCCCATAATATTGTATTTTTATTTTTTATTTACTTATCAAAATTAAATGTAGCCCATATGGCCTCAATTACCGTCATTTATACTCCAGGAATGTTTAGCAGCCTCTAGAGGAAAGAACTTCTGTGCCAGGAGCCACTGGCCACTAATTTAATGTCTGCAATTGTGCTGGAAATGTATCTACCCCCTCCTTCCAAACTGCAAAGGCCTTCCAATGCATTAAACCATCACTGCAGTCAGGGACAGGGTGTGAGGGGGCTCTTCTATCTTACTGTCAACATTACACTGGAATTCCAGAGAGTGGAAATGATTTATTAAGAAAGATATAACTTTTGGAGAAATGTGATTTAACTGTATTTACTGTATATGTGCATTTTGGACACATTCAGGCATTCTTTTTACCTTCTGTGGCCATTTTCCATAAGTTGTGCTGCTAGTAATGACTTCAGGGTCCCGAGAAATACCTATAAGCACAGTATCTGACCAATTTTTAGACTATTTTTGTCACACCTACTGTATGCAAGAAAGGTTGCATTTTTGCTTTTATACTAACGTTTTAGACAATATGTGAAATGTTGCATTAAGACAAAGGTCATTATATACTGTCTAAAGCTTTTCCTTCCCAAAAAGGATAAACTAATAAATGAAAAATAAAAATGATGTAAATGTACATAATTTGTATATTTTAGTTTTTCTCAAAAGCAATTGCATGCACAACATTTCTATTTTATTATATGTTTATGTGCAACTATGCATCCCTTGTTTCACATAAAAGTCATGTTAATATTTTTTTTTCAAGCAAAAATGCTTGATAAATTGATAGTGAAAGGTTAAAGAGATCCTTTAATATGTGAAGATATGATGTATTTTGGCCAATTCACCTGTAACTGTTAGCCACTCTAGAACAATCAAACCAATTAGATACATTGTATGTTATGTAGGATTTGTGAAACAGTACAAATATTGATTTTCTAAATGTAATTGTAAATTTTCTTAAAGCAATTGTATAACGTAGAAAAACATATTTTCACAGTGGTATTGTGTGGTTTGTAAAGCTTTTTATGATTTTATTTTTCTTTAACAAAATTGTGTATGAAAAGTCTGAATTGTATTGGGTTGACATCCCAATGGCAAAATTCAAGCTGCAAAAGTTAAAATGGAAAGATTCTCCAAATCAAGGTTGTTGTTTTTTCTTTGCAGAGCAATTCCTCCCTTAATGTCTATGGATAAATAAGTATTCCATTAATAGAGTAAACCCTTGAAACAGAAAAAAGAGTGCATATATTAATACAATAGACAGCTTGGAGTATCCTTTTAACTTCCAGATATACGTTTATTTACCAAAATGTTCACCTCTCGTGACAGAAGGAATCAGGTGACCGTCTGCGCAGTCAGATCATAGACCGTATTATAACTGTGTTATTTATTAAGCGATGTGACTGACAGGCTGTCATTGCATCATTCCAATGTTCCACTGTCATGAGATAGTTAGAGTGTTAAAGTATCTAAATAAATCTACATATTCTATGTGGCTCATTTATTCTGCTGATACACAGCACTACACCTGGCACGCCTGTGCTACCTATAGACACACACAGCACCTTGCAGCTACAGATCATAATAATTAATGATCCAATATTTGATTACAATGTAGTGGGAGTTATGATCCATTGCATTTTAATACTGCATATGTACCTCGGTGTAGCCCTCATTATACACCTGACCCAAACTGCAGCCTTTCAGTGTATGTGAATGTGGGGGGTATATTTGTGTAGCTTGACATTGTGTGTAAATGTGGTGGTGTAGAGTAGCATAGTAGTGCATGTGAATATTGGAATGTATTGGTGTTGTGAGGCAAAGTGTGAATTACAGCTTCCTCTCTCCCCTCCAACTCCATCTCCCTCACTCTAGATTCATCTCTCCCCATCCATCTTTATCTTATTCACTCCTCTCCAGCTCACTCTCTTTTCCCATCTCCCTCTCTCCTCTCCAGCCCCCTCCTTCCCTCAGGCTCCACTCCTCCCCTCTAGCTCCACCTCTCTCTATCCTCTCTATGTCACTCTCCAAGCTCATAGAAACATAGAAACATAGAATGTGACGGCAGATAAGAACCATTCGGCCCATCTAGTCTGCCCAGTTTTCTAAATACTTTCATTAGTCCCATGGCTTATCTTATAGTTAGGATAGCCTTATGCCTATCCCACGCATGCTTAAACTCCTTTACTGTGTTAACCTCTACCACTTCAGCTGGAAGGCTATTCCATGCATCCACTACCCTCTCAGTAAAGTAATACTTCCTGATATTATTTTTAAACCTTTGTCCCTCTAATTTAAGACTATGTCCTCTTGTTGTGGTAGTTTTTCTTCTTTTAAATATAGTCTCCTCCTTTACTGTGTTGATTCCCTTTATGTATTTAAATGTTTCTATCATATCCCCCCTGTCTCGTCTTTCCTCCAAGCTATACATGTTAAGATCCTTTAACCTTTCCTGGTAAGTTTTATCCTGCAATCCATGAACCAGTTTAGTAGCCCTTCTTTGAACTCTCTCTAAGGTATCAATATCCTTTTGAAGATAGGGTCTCCAGTACTGTGTACAGTACTCCAAGTGAGGTCTCACCAGTGTTCTGTACAATGGCATGAGCACTTCCCTCTTTCTACTGCTAATACCTCTCCCTATACAACCAAGCATTCTGCTAGCATTTCCTGCTGCTCTATTACATTGTCTGCCTACCTTTAAGTCATCAGAAATAATCACCCCTAAATCCCTTTCCTCAGATGTTGAGGTTAGGACTCTATCAAATATTCTGTACTCTGCCCTTGGGTTTTTACGTCCAAGATGTATTATCTTGCACTTATCCACATTAAATGTCAGTTGCCACAACTCTGACCATTTTTCTAGTTTACCTAAATCATTTTCCATTTGGCTTATCCCTCCTGGAACATCAACCCTGTTACATATCTTAGTATCATCCGCAAAAAGACACACCTTACCATCAAGACCTTCTGCAATATCACTAATAAAAATATTAAAGAGAATGGGTCCAAGTACAGATCCCTGAGGTACCCCACTGGTGACAAGCCCAAGCTTCGAATATACTCCATTGACTACAACCCTCTGTTGCCTGTCACTCAGCCACTGCCTTACCCATTCAACAATATTGGAATCCAAACTCAAAGATTGTAGTTTATTGATAAGCCTTCTATGTGCAACAGTGTCAAAAGCCTTACTGAAATCTAGGTAAGCAATGTCTACTGCACCACCCTGATCTATAATTTTAGTTACCCAATCAAAAAAATCAATAAGATTAGTTTGGCATGATCTCCCTGAAGTAAACCCATGTTGTCTCTGATCTTGAAATCCATGTGTTTTTAGATGTTCAACAATCCTATCCTTTAACATGGTTTCCATCACTTTCCCCACTACTGAAGTAAGGCTTACTGGCCTATAGTTGCCCGACTCCTCCCTATTACCTTTCTTGTGAATGGGCACAACATTCGCTAACTTCCAATCTTCTGGGACTACTCCTGTTATCAATGATTGGTTAAATAAATCTGTTAATGGTTTTGCTAGTACACCACTAAGCTCTTTTAATAGCTTTGGGTGTATTCCATCAGGTCCCATTGACTTATTTGTCTTTACTTTTGACAGTTGAAATAGAACCTCTTCCTCTGTAAACCCACGTGTAATAAATGACTCATTTATCCTTTTTCTTAACTGAGGTCCCTTTCCTTCATTTTCATCTGTAAATACCGAACAAAAATATTCATTGAGGCAGTCAGCTAGACCTTTATCCTCATCTACATACCTTCCTTCTTTTGTTTTTAATCTGACTAATCCTTGTTTTACTTTTCTTTTCTCATTTATATATCTAAAAAAAGTTTTGTCCCCCTTTTTTACTGACTGTGCTCTCCCTCTCTCCCTTCCAGCTACATCTTCCAATTGTTAGGCCATTTAACCTGGTGGTCCAGTGCCCCTGCTGACTGGGAGATGCCTCATGCTCTTCCCCTCCTGAACAAGCATCTCACACATGGTGTCTGTGAGTGAGTCTGACTGGGGCTCAAAACTTAATTTCTTGCTCCCTCCCTCAGTTTCCTGATAGATTGCAGTGTGAAGGAGACAATACAGACCTCAGCTGAGCTCTCGTAAATGATTACAGGTGATCGCCTAATCCTCAGGGACCGCCTGCAATATTATAAAGCACTCAGCACCTTTGCCCCGGCTCCTCCTCACCACCAATATCTGTGGCTGTGTGAGTAGCAGCCCAGATTACATCAGCCCACCGGTATTTCCTGGTGTCCCAGTTGCCAATCTGTCCTTGTCTGCAAGTGTTTGGATACACTATATACACTGAACAAAATTATAAACTCAACACTTTTGTTTTTGCCCCAGTTTTTCATGAGCTGCTGTCAGGGTTCCGCGGGCGGCTGCTATGGGAGGCTGCAAGCCGCTCGCAGCACTCACCCTTGGTTCTTCGCCGCCCGCGGTCTCCCCCTCCTGTGTATGGCGAGCGGCGTCCTCACTGCTTTGCACGCCGCTCACATCTTCCTTCTCGTCCCCCGGCGGCAGCGTGTATAACGCTGCACGCTGGGAGACAGCACATTTATGCAAACGCCAGGGTCAGCCACGTGACCCGGCGTTAAAGTCACAGTATGACAATCACAGTGGGAGGCATAGATATCTCCCACGTGTGATTGTTAATTCTGATTGGAAGTTATCCAATCAGAATCAACCACAGGGTTTATATACTTACCTTCCCTGCCCCTCAGTGCCCTGTTGTGGTCTTTGATACCTGTATTGCTGTTTGCTTGTAGTTCTCTCTGGTTACCGATTATTTGGCTTGTTTCTCTGACTCTCCTGTATTCTCCATCCCTTTGACCTCGGCTTGTATTTCGTTCTCCTGTTTTCTGGCTCCCCTTACTCGGCTTGTCTCCTGACTATTCTTGGTGTGCTTAACCCGGCCATTCTAAGGACCGGTACGGCACCTTTTCCTCTCTGTGACTTGTTAGCGTGTTAGGTTCCCCGAATCGTGACAGCTGCATTCAAAGATCTAAGACTTTTTGTATGTACACAAAAGGCCTATTTCTCTAAAATATTGTTCACAAATCTGTCTAAATCTGTGTTAGTGAGCACTTCTCCTTTGCTGAGATAATCCATACACCTCACAGGTGTGGCATATCAAGATGCTGACTAGACAGCATGATTATTGCACAGGTTTGCTTTAGGCTGGCCACAATAAAAGGCCACTCTGAAATGTGCAGTTACTGTTACTGTATTGGAGGGGCCCCGGGGGGGGTCTGAAAACCAGTCAGTATCTGGTGTGTCCACCATTTGCCTCACGCAGTGAAACACATCTCCTTCGCATAGAGTTGATCAGGTTGTTGATTGTGGCCTGTGGAATGTTGGTCCACTCCTCTTCAATGGCTGTGCTAAGTTGCTGGATATTGGCAGGACCTGGAACACACTGTCGTGGGTGACATGTCCGATGAGTATGCTGGCCATGCAAGAACTGGGATGTTTTCAGTTTCCAGGAATTGTGTACAGATCCTTGCAACATGGGGCCATGCATTATCATGCTGCAACATGAGGTGATGGTCATGGATGAATGGCATAATAATGGGCCTCAAGATCTCGTCACGATATCCCTGTGCATTCAAAATGCCATCAATAAAATGCACCTGTGTTTCTGTCCATAACATACGCCTGCCCATACAATAATCCCACCATGGGCCACTCGATCCACAACGTTGACATCAGCAAACCCCTCACCCACATGACAGAGAACACCTCTCCAATGTTCCAGACGCCATTGAATGTGAGCTTTTGCCCATTCAAGTTGGTTACGATGTCAAACTGCAGTCAGGTCAAGACCCCAATGAGGACGATGAGCATGCAGATGAGTTTCCCTGAGACGGTTTCTGACAGTTTGTGCAGAAATTATTTGGTTATGCAAACCGATTGTTGCAGCAGCTGTCCGGGTGGCTGGTCTCAGACGATCTTGGAGGTGAAGATGCTGGATGTGGAGGTCCTAGGCTGGTGTGGTTACATTTGTTCTGCGGTTGTAAAGCCGGTTCGATGTACTGCCAAATTCTCTTAAATGCCTTTGGAGAATGTTCATGGTAGAGAAATGAACATTCAATTCACGGGCAACAGCTCTGGTGGACATTCCTGCAGTCAGCATGCCAATTGCACGCTCACTCAAAACCTGCGACATCTAAAGCATTGTGCTGTGTGATAAAACTGCACATTTTAGAGTGGCCAGCCTAAGGCACACCTTTGCAATAATCATGCTGTCTAATCAGCATCTTGATATGCCACACCTGTGAGGTGGATGGAATATCTCAGCAAAGGAGAAGTGCTCACTAACACAGATTTAGACAGATTTGTGAACAATATTTTAGAGAAATAGGCCTTTTGTGTACATAGAAAAAGTCTTAGATCTTTGAGTTCAGCTCATGAAAAATGGGGGCAAAAACAAAAGTGTTGTGTTTATAATTTTGTTCAGTGTACATATATATATATATATATAAATAAATAAATGAAACGAAGGATGGCTAGGGCTGCACTCACCTGAACATGCATATATTATAGGGTACATTGACGTTGAGGCAGGCTTATGCAATATATGATCATATAATGTAACTAAAACCCCATTATTTTTTGCCTAGGGGAGTCGTTTTTAATAAAACTATTACAATCTGTGAGGTTTGAAATCATTGTTTAGTGAATAAGCGAGTGCGCTAGATTATGTATTTTGTATGTTGTAAATATATATAATTATTAGTAGTAGTAGTATTAAAAGAAAAGCCCTGCCTGTCCATTTAAAAGGATATAGGCAGGCTTATTCACTAAACTGTGACGTGCACAGAATTCAAAGAGAATTTCTGCCAAATCAGTCAAACTCGACTTGGAAATATAATGCTATTTCTGACAATTTCTGTACAATTACCTAGGATTTAATATTTGAAATTCACTTTGAGAAGTCATTTCCAGTTCCTGACATTTCCCACTTTACTTAATAAATAATTATTATTCCTGGTATTTATTTTTGTTTAGTTATATTGAATGCTGTTTACACAGAATGTGACTGGAAGAAAAAAAAAATAACAAAAATCCAAATTTGTCCTGACAGTGAAAGGATTAAATCCAACCATTGGAGAATGCAGCAATTTGTTAGAGCCATGCAATTCTCAGATTTTACTATTAACATGACGTAGAGTCATGATTTTATTAAAGACACGGAGGCGAGTATTATGCATATCTCTTTCTTTATTACTCTCAGCAGCAAAGATAGAGAAATATAAATATATCAAAATGAAAGAAAAAAATGCATAGGCACACAGGCAACCAATCACAAAACAGAGGAAGTGACTATAAAAGGCCTGTGTCACCCACAATCCCCCTCTTTCTTGCGAACCGAAGACCAGGAAACATGAACCGACATCACACACCGGTAAGAACAGGAACGGCAACAAACCGAACTCCAAGCTACAAAAGAGAGAGAAATATGGTAAAATCTAAACTCCAAACTGAAACTCACCAAATAAATTCGTCAGGAGCAGTCTAGGAAACCAAACCTATAGTAGGAAAAATTACCATTAGAACCAAACCATGGAAAATTGAAACTTCTTTAGTAAATATACACAATAAATACATACAACAAACAGACTGGATTGCCACATACCTGTAAGTCCAACAGCATCTCATCCCAAACCCAACACCGGGAGGGTGGGTGGGAATAATACTCGCCTCCGTGTCTTTAATAAAATCATGACTTTACGTCATGTTAATAGTAAAATCTGAGAATTTTATTAAAGACACGGAGGCTCCTATTATGCAAGTTCAAAGCTGAGCCACCATATGAGATGCAATGTGATCAATCGGTCTGGAATATAGAGTCACGAAACTCAACACTCGCCACTGGAGAACAGCCCGTAGTGTATCCTCCAAACGACAACCGCCCTCCAAGGCCCCGTATGTCATACCCTCGTGTACCAAGTGGGATGCATCAGACGACATGTCGATACCAGCCAACATAGTAGTCAGGAAACCCATCTTGACAATGTAAGAGTGGACACCAGTAGGTGGGGAGCGTTGAAAGGAAAGAACAAAGTGCACGATCCGGAAAACGTAGTGGCTGTGTAACCTCCAGGTAAGTTCCCAGACACCCCACCGGCCATAGCGTCAAAAAAACGTCCTGAACGTATGGTAAAAATGTATGCTCCAGTTGACTTAGTAAGGTGAATCCTCTACATAGATGATCTACAAAGGTTGTTGACCGACCAGGAAAAATCCCAAATCCAGGGATAGATACGGAAAAACCAGTGGTAGTCCCACGCATCAACCGGACCACACTTGTCATGATGACCTAAGGCCGGTCGATCACCCGGGATCCATGTTTCACAGAGGAGACGGGGAGTTGATCGCAGAATGGCCAAGATAATCCAAACGTCCCGAAAGGAGTCACATCATCTAATGTAGAAGGTCTTGATCCACGAAGTGTAGTCCCATTCGGTCTAGAAGGGTTCCGAATGCTTGGAATCAAACCTGGCAAATCATCGCCATTCTCAGTAATCGAGGGAACCATGGATGCGACCTTCACAGAGCAGCAATCAATACCAACGCCACCTAGTGCTGGGCCAAGTGCAAGAGCCCGCAAGCAGCCAAATCGAACGGAGGGAATGCATACATCCAAATATCCGATCAGTCCAGAACGAACACGCCAATCGTGACAGTTGCTGGGTATCGCCTTCCATACGTAAAAACCTCGGTAACGAGGTGTAAAGACAAGATGCCAATAGATCCACCTCGAACTGCTTCCACAACCGTTACAAACCGAGAAAAAACGCCATAAACTCTTGAATAAACGTGAAGTCCAAGCAGACCTAGAAGTGTCCAGGTGGAACGTGTTCAGCCGTCACCGAGACCCTGAAGGCAAAAAAGCACCAGAATCAGTACGCTACGATTAGCCACTTAGCTAACTTAGCCCTTAGCTGGTCAATGGAACCCATCGCCGACATATAGCCCACTCAAAACATAACGTAGTCGTATGCGCGACCGGGGCAAAACCGCGAAAACAAAATGTTCCCGCCAAGATTTACAATAGTCAGAGTGCAACATCTTCTCGATTTTGGACCACTTGTCCCTGGGAGAAAAGATTCACGGCTCACAGAGGGTCCCGCTGATCCAGGTCTACTTATGAGCCAAGCCTTGAATCAGATAGATCCTGGAACCGTCGTCCAACTCCCGCCTTGCCTCATAACAGTGACCCGGACAGAGATAGGAATCCTACTGACTTGAAGGGGTAGAAAGTGAGGTGGTCCTGGAGACATAGCCTGGATGGAAGCCATTGGCAGGTCTGGCACCCGCACTAAATGCCCGACCACCAGGACCACTGTACTAAAAGTCTACATGACAAACTTCATAATGGTTTAGATCTCGGAGCCAGGAAGGAACAATCTGATAGAGTTCCACCGTTAAACCTAAGAAAAAACTCCATCGACCGTGAGGACTACATAAAACTGGCTCCTAACCGCTCATTAATAAATGGAAAACCCGAAGCATCGTGATCGGACAGTTGACACGCAACCGTAACTGGTACCTGGACAGGGATATGACCAGGACGTCGTCCAGGTAGACATTCAGATGGGTACCCCTAGCACCTCCTGGTGGGACATCCAGAAGCCGATGAGAGACTTAACAGTAGCCCTAGCAAAAAAAACAATCTCGAATGTTTCCTTCGCCAGGCAAAACGGGGAAAAAACCCCCGTATTCCGTGTTCATAGTAACAATAACAAGATAGTCTGTCAATTCCAGATGGGCCAACCAAACCTACTCCTAGAAATGATCCCGGAGGCAATGGATGCCCATCAGTTGAAATGGTGATACCAAAGGGAAAACAAAGAGGACGGGGAAGTAGAATGGGGCGAACCCCTCCCCACCGTTTAGGTACCAAGACTATACTGATCTGAAGATTGGTAACCCCAGGGTAACCCTCAAATCTTCCCTAAGGCGAGCAGGTCGTGGATCCCCGTGGAGAATCACGATACCTGTCCCCCTGACAGGCAAGTGCAATGGGGCCAAAATGCCAACAGGTCAAGACAGAAAAAACACTAGACGGTAGCTCCGTACCGCTCAGAAAAACTATTAAGGCAGCATCTTTAGCAGAAACTGGACCAAACCTGTCCGCCACCCGTCCATAAGGAGGAGGGGAACATAGGGTATCCACCAGAAGGGAGTAACCACGGGGTGGCAGGGGCTTAATATATTCTCCCCCTGGATGGGGAGGAGTGGAGTCTAGAGCTTGTGGAAATCCCGCATAGGGAGTAAGGAGCTTGGCATTCTCGGAACGAGTCCCGTAAATCACGGCCAGACGGGCGGCTCCCGTCACGCCCGGCCCCACCAAAACCATTTCTAATTACTTGGGGCTTAGCAATCAACGTGAACGTCTTCACTTATAAAACCCCAGTTCCATGACAAAAAGTCTGCATCTGAACAGCCTCCCTTCAGCTTAGGGCCAGTGCGGAGATGGCCATATTCGCCAATCAGGGTGAACCTTCAAAGAATCGCCTTCTGGCGTCCGGTCGTGACGACCATAGAAAACTTGCCAATAGTGCCAACAGGTGATGCACCCGGGCGTTCATATTCACCGCCGTAGCGGAATCAAGTAGGACATACATTTGTACAGAAAAAAGGGAAGGGGGTCCCATCGCTCTCATAAGTAAATTCTGAAATTCTCCAGGGAGGAGCACAGAGGTATCAAAGTATCAGCCCGATTCGTTAAAGAAAATGGGGCGTACCCATAGGACCCAAAAGGGGTTGTACCCCTAATACCCGCCCGAGCGGGAGCACCTGATAGGGTAGTAGCCCCAGTAGGGGTCGCCATAGGAAGGCACCTACCATAACCACATAATCCTTCTCCTCACTCCGGTCGGTAACCGACCTCTCAGTACGGTGTCTAGCCCGTATCCACATTGGTCTTTTTAGCCCGACCAGGGGCTCTTATGCGCGGTGGGAGCGCGCCATCTTTGACCGCCTCAGCGAGTCCGTCATATCAGGCAGGATCTGCGTCAATGAGTGGGAGTTATGAGGTTATAATCCTCTGCCATAGCCTTATGGGCCCCGGCGAGGCAGGGCAGCGGGGGGGGGGGGGGAGGGTCCCATACCCAGTAGAGCAGAGGTAGCCGCAGGGGGCATTAAGGGAGTTGCGTCAGAAATACTGGGAAAGCGAAGACGACTCCGCACCCAGGATAAAGATAAAAATTCATGGCATGGGATACGACATATAGGAGACTATTAATGTCTGACAGTCAGCTCTGCTGCCCCTGATGAAAAATCATGAAAAACGGCTCTCAGGCTCATCACCCTCAGCCATCATAGGGAGAGGGTTGTTATGTAAAACGAAAATGTATTGTCCATTAGATAAAAACAGATTTGAGAAACTGCAATAATATAGAAAGGGAATACATAATCTTTAAAATAAATAAAATAAATAGTCAGAAAGATCAGGTCCCTCTGGGACGTAAAACAACTAGTAGAGTAAAGGCCCATGTGATCTGGACACATTCATGCAATTCCCATCATTAAATATGGCAAAATACAAAGGCATAACAGGGAGGTAGTATGAGAAAACTGTAAAAACACATTAAGAAAACCAAAAGCATAAACCTAGCAGGACAGGGTTGAGTAACCCATAGGAGAAAAGAAACGGTTAATTAGGCATAATAATAACATTAAACATAACATTAAACAGAGTACCTGAATGGTGGATTGCCCAGGAAAAGAAGAAGCCTCAGAGGCCGACAGAGCAAGGGGAGGACGGCCGGGCAGGAGGAGAGGGAACCCAGGAAGCCTGCAGGAAGATCGCGGTAAAACTGCGATCCAAGATGGCCGCCGCACGAGGTACAGGCACCTCGGGAGAAGCAGAAAGTGCAGGGGAGGGACGCGTGTATGGTATTCATGCGGTCCGGTCCGACCCGACTGCACCCAGGGAGCCACCGTCGCGAGGAGCGGAGGCACGCAAACACCTCTCCAACCGCAGCACCCATGGCCACCCACCAGGAGGCCACCCAACGAGAAGAGGAGAGGGTAGGAGAGGGTGAGGACGGCGGGGAAAAACCGACCGGCCGGCAGGGGAGAAAAATTAAGCAGGGCACACCACGCAGGCACAGGAAGGGGCAAAGGTAAGCAGAAGCCCCAGAAAAAATATAAACACATAATAAACAACCAAAGAAATTCGATAAATAACACATTAGACAGAGAGTGAACAGAGAGTACTTATCTGGTCTGAGAGCAGCAAAGAAAGAGGGGGATTGTGGGTGACACAGGCCTTTTATAGTCACTTCCTCTGTTTTGTGATTGGTTGCCTGTGTGCCTATGCATTTTTTTCTTTCATTTTGATATATTTATATTTCTCTATCTTTGCTGCTGAGAGTAATAAAGAAAGAGATATGCATAATAGGAGCCTCCGTGTCTTTAATAAAATCAGTTCTGACACAAGCAAACATTCTCTTCTTCGATGTTTCTTAGCTCATCCTTGTATGACTTCTCTCCTGATGTGCATTGCAGTTAAGATCATTCTCGGTCCTAGTTTTGAGTTTCCTCATTTAATCATATCATATATTTTATTGTTTTTTTTTTTTTTATACTGCACAGTTTTTCAGATTTATTTTAGTATTAACACATATCTTTATCCTGTTGAGTATTATGCAAAATGCTCCTTAGGAAATCCTGCGTTTTACTGTTCTCTGAACACATATAAAATGACATTGCTGATTTTAAGCTGACTGCAGAAACGGAAGCCATTATCTTCTGCAATTTGCTCTTAGAAACACTTCCTGGCAGTTTATGAGACAGAAGAAACATCTTAAGTGAAACGAAATTACTAACAAGCACATTTTTACTTTATTCTACACAATTCAATTATTGCCAAAGTTCACCAATAATGTATGTTTATGGGGTACTGCGACAATGTGCTCTCCACTTCAGAAAGGTCCATTTGACCAAAATATAAATATATTCATTGACCACAGGGCTCATATAGGTACAGATTGTTATTAACTCTGTCAATGTATAATTAATACAAAAAATAAATAATGTGGTAAACCGCGCCAAAATAGTGCTCAGAAGTGTAGAATAAATAAATATGTTATACATACATCTCAATCTTGATTAGTACAATTCAGTATGAAGACCTCAAGAGAAACACAAAGAATACAAACAATAGTGCAATATGCTATAATGAGTGGAAAGGGGAAATCTACATTTAGTGTATAATAAAGCCCATTCAGTGCCAATATCCTAACAATAACGTTATATCTGTTTTATTTGTAATTATTATTATTATTTTATTTGTTTTATTTCGTTCAAACACAAGGAGAAAAAAAAAACTATCTCCATCATTTGTCTACCGGCATGATTACTTCCCAAAGTATTAGCCGTCCTTTTACATTAATAATTGCTATGTAAGTTTTTTTTCTCAGCATTATACACTCTGCATTAATTATACATTATAGAGGAGAAGTTTAGGTGCTCGCTATATAACCAGGCAAAATGTGGCAGCAGTGAACCAGCAGGATTTCCCAATACCTGCTATTTGTGAACAGAAATACAAAAAATAAAGAATGTGGTAAACCGCGCCAAAATAGTGCTCAGAAGTGTAGAATAAATAAATATGTTATACATACATCTCAATCTTGATTAGTACAATTCAGTATGAAGACCTCAAGAGAAACACAAAGAATACAAACAATAGTGCAATATGCTATAATGAGTGGATACACATATGTGCAGAATATCCGATAAAAGGCAAACACACTTTACAGAGCTGCTAAGAGCTCTGCTGTATATCGCCTGGACGGTATAATCCCCGTCATAGGATATGTAGATGTAGGTAGTATGGAATAATATGGTACAGTATAAAATCCAAACAGGAAATAATAAAATTAAATATCCTACTTACAGTTCCCAGAGCAATAACTTGCTCTGGTAGTAGTGGCTTATGGTGGTATAATCCCTACCAGAGGATATGTAGAAATAGTAGGAATCCAGCAGCACCAGAAAGGATGATGAAATCAAAAGGATGGAGAAAAACTAAATTTTTATTTAAAAATAATATAAAATATAAGAATGCAGCTTCTAATCCTTCACTTAACGCGTTTCGCCCAGGTTTGGGCTTTATCAAAAGTGTGTATGTGCCTTCCATTCCACCCGACTTTTATAAGGGGTCCTGATGCTTTAATTTTCATCCGGTGTGGTGCTGTTTCCGTTTTCGTCGCAGGCGTCGACCGGAAGAGACGCGCCGGGACCGCTTGTAGATGATGGGAAATGTAGTTCGTGCTGGTATTATTCAATAGAGGGAATGATAACATCCTCCTTCTCTTTGAGTCGCGGACGTCAATCGGAAGTGACGTACTGCGGCTCGCAATGATTCATGGGATCTGTAGTCTTTATGGAGCGATCATAATAGAAACAACCATAATAAAGAAAAAACTTAAGGTTTTAATGCAGTGTCTATATATCAAAAGTCCATAAATGTAGAAATATACATAATAGTAATCTTCACATGGGAGAAATATTGGAATTAGCAATTAAGAGACAGATTCTTCTAATCCATTTATGCAATTCAAAAAGAAATAAATACATAATGGTATATATATTGCTATAAAATCTGTAATTCAGTATCAATGAATCACTATATTGTAATAAAATGCCATATAATAAATAAAATGGAATAAACAGATGTAAAGAGAGGGATATGAATAAATAAAAAAGGGGATATAAATGGATAAAAAGGACAAAAAGAGAGTAAATACCATAATAGATCGATAAAAAATAGAAAAATAAAAATATAACATGATAATATTGATCTATTAAAAAATTAAATTAAAAAAATTGGTATTATAAAAAATTAAAAAGGTCAAATTCCGCGTTTAATCCTTTGGGGTGTAGTGTATTTAAATAATACACCCATTCAATCTCTTTTTTTCCCAATTTTTTAATCATATCTCCACCTCTCCAATATTTAGACATCCTGGCAATACCCATAAATTTCAATTCAAGAGGGTCATTATTATGAATTTCAAAATGTGATGATACTAGATGATTCTTAACCCCTTAAGGACACATGACATGTGTGACATGTCATGATTCCCTTTTATTCCAGAAGCTTGGTCTTTAAGGGGTTAAAGCCTTTCTCAATGTTTCTACAGTGCTCTCCTATTTGGATTTTTAAAGGTCTTATAGTTCTACCTACATATTGTAGGCCACAGGGGCACTCTAAGAGATATATAACATTTTTGCTCATACATGTAATTGTACCTCTGATCCATATTTTTTTAATTTTATTTTTTAATAGATCAATATTATCATGTTATATTTTTATTTTTCTATTTTTTATCGATCTATTATGGTTTATTGAACAAACCACTTTCAAATCACTATTTATTGGCTCCCAAGTATAGTATGTCCCGTGATTTCCTACTGACTGGTTTGCTTAATAGCTGCTGAGAACTGAACCATAGCTTTGATTTCATGGTGTAAAGTTTCCTGCTGACTGAAATAAATCCCCACGCATTCTGCCGTTAAATCTAAAGGGAACTGAGCTGGTGATACAGAGAGTACCCAGCACCCATTCTCACTGATCAGATTAGGTTCTAAATGCAGTGACATGTAACAATCTCTGCAGTGATAGGACAGCCCCTGAGAGCTATCAGTCAGGCTGTCAGAATATTGGTATTTTGGCTTCCTGTGTTATTTGTGTCCAAGCTGGGCATGCTTCCTACACATGCCACATGCACAGCCTGACATGAAAGGGATGATGATGAGAATTATTTTCCTCTTAATATATATCTTTGCTTTATTGCATTTTTTATATCCTTCCTGTAATTGTAAATGCATGTATAGTTTTAAATATCTTTTGTAATTTAAGCAAAAATTTTATTTTTTTATAAAATAAGTTAAGGACACTATAGGCACCCATACCACTTCAGCTCATTGAAGTGGCCTGGATGCGGTGTCCCTGTCCCCTTTAGTCCTGCAATGCAAAGCATTGCATTTTTAGATAAATTGCAATGATTACATTGCAGGCATAAGAGGCCTTGCAATAGGACATATAACAAACTCTGCAAGAGGACATACAGCATCAGTAAAATCTCCATAGAAAATCATTGTAGCAATGCTTTCCTATAGGGAAGGCCTAACGCGCTCACAGAACTTGTCACACATTTGCATTAGCTAAATCTCCCCCGTTGAATGACGTCGGAGGAGGTGGTGCGTCGGCCTAGTGCCGATGGAGATCGGTGCTGGAATCGGGTAAGTGAGGGGCTTACTATCTCCCCTTGGTGTGCTAAGCTGCCGCTGGGGAGGAAGGACGACACCTTCAGCTGCTTTTTTGTCTGCTAGACCCTGCAGATACGCTGCCGCTACTTTCCTTGTGCTCTGTATGTATTTCTCCTCCGGGGGTTCTGGTCCAAAGAAAGCCAGCAGCATTTTCATCATAGCGTCAAACTCCTGTTGACTGTAACTGGGCGCCATGCTTGCCCTGCCGACGTTGCTTCTTTTGTAGATAGGGGCGCTGTACGGGTACTAGCGTTGCCCTCCCTTTGTAATCCAAATGAACTGTGTCTCCGAGCTGCTTTACCTCACACTAGGACGCCATCCCACCGCTTGCCACCAATGTAACGGATCGCCTGGCACCCCGACTTGGTACCTCCGTTAATGGATGCTCCTAGTGCTTCCTGAGGACTCCAAGCACTCTGGCAGACACCACAATCACTGAATCCGAGAAACCTTTAAATTCTCCCAAGCATATGAATGCTGTAGACCATTGAATAGGAACCATACGAATAGGCTTGTACTCCTAGCAGTCAACTGGAACAGCATGCAATAAATCCTTCCCCAATAATGAGACGACACATCACTTTGAGGGTAAAACAGGAACCCTGGACTGGCTCATCCAGCCTGGCTTTTATTTCCAACTCACACATACAGGCCACACCCAGGGGGAGGCATAAAAGAACCAATGACATAGATGTTACCTCCCACACATCCCCTCCCCTTAGTGTGACACATAATCCCATTATGCATACAGTGTAAAATATACTTTTACACAACTTTCATAACTTTAAAACCATACATCACATTCACATAAAAATACATATCCACAATCAATCCATTCAGGGAACAACATATTAAAAAATGGCATGAATCCGACCAGGGGTTCAAAAGTTACTAAAAGTATCTTTTGTTCCTTTCTGGCTGGCAGAAAAACATCCCCACAATGCACCCTGGTTTCCTCCCTTCTGCCCTGGAGTTAATTGGAGAAGTAATCCAATTACCCAGGACTAAAGGCAGACTCCATTAACCACATGGTTGCAAAACAACAGAAAACACTTTAAAATACATAAAGTCACATTTACACATAACACACAGACATTTCACCTATCCCCAGATAGCTGGGATCTGCACGCACAAAACTACCGAATAGCGCGCAGATCCTACTCACACAGTACAATTGCCATGGAGCTAAAGTCTTTCCCATAGTCTTTCATTATATGAATAGGCTCCATGGTATGGCTATCTGGGGTATCACATTCCCATAAAGTCTGGTCCATAGTCCAAAGGCAAGAGGCGGGCAATCAGCCCCCTCCAAGGACACGTGGCGAGGTCGGTTTCGCCACACTTCTCCCCTTTACCCCCCAGACTAACAGGGTACTTGACCTCCTGCCGGTCAGTGCCCTTGTTAGTCCAGCAGCCCACCCACAAGACAGAAACAGCAGAGCAGCCCACCCACAATAAACAGTTACTACACCTGGGTGAGGGAGAATCTTGTCCAGGTTCAGGTGCCTCACCACGGCTGTGTGGGGGACTGGTAGGCTGCCTTGGTAGGTTGCTGAGGGGGCAGAGACCAGCGGTACTCTGTCCTGTTGCCAGCACTACCACGGGAGTAGTCTGGTTGGAGCCTGGTTGCTGGAGACCGACTGTCTCCCCTTTAAATACACCGCTCTGCTGCTGGAGACCGACTGTCTCCCCTTGAGTTACACCGCTCTGCTGCTGGAGACCGACTGTCTCTCCTTGAGTTACACCGCTCTGCTGCTGGAGACCGACTGTCTCCCCTTGAGTTACACAACTCTGCTGCTGGAGACCGACTGTCTCCCCTTTAGTTACACAGCTCTGCTGCTGGAGACAGACTGTCTCCCCTTTGGCTAAACAGCCCTGTTGTGGGGGGGCAGGACCGACCGTCCTTACCCCCTGTGCTGGAAGTGCAGAGACCACGGTCCCATCTGCTTTGCCCTGCCGACGTTGCTTCTTTTGTAGATAGGGGCGCTGCACAGGTGTGGGGCTTACAGTCTCCCCCTGGTACATTAAGCTGCCGCTGGGGAGAGGTGGTAACAATCTCCTCTCCCATGCATACTTCCCGTCTCTGCGGAGGGAGACCGACTGTCTCTCCTCCCAGCACAGAGTCCTGCTGTGGGGGAAAGGGGGCTGGGCTCTCTATTCCCTGCTGGATACTCTGCCGCTGGGGAATGGAGACCGGGCTCCCAATTCCCTGTACATTAATAATCTGCCGCTGGGGAGAGGTGGTAACAATCTCCTCTCCCATACATACTTCCAGTCTCTGCGGAGGGAGACCGACTGTCTCTCCTCCCAGCACAGAGTCCTGCTGTTGGGGAAAGGGGGCTGGGCTCCCAATTCCCAACAAATCACACTGCCGCTGGGGAGCGAGGATGGCCCCTTCAGCTCCCTGTAACTTGGGCACAGAGACCACGGTCCCATCTGCGCTGGTGTGGGGCTTACGGTCTCCCCTTGGTGGGTTAGGCTGCCGCAGGAGAGAGGGTGTAACAAGCTCCTCTCTCTGAACTGTAACCTGCCGCTGGGGAGCAGGGATGGCCCCTTCAGCTCCCTGTAACTTGGGCACAGAGACCACGGTCCCATCTGCGCTGGTGTGGGGCTTACTGTCTCCCCTTGGTATGCTAAGCTGCCGCTGGGGAGAGGGGATAACAGGCTCCTCTCCCTGAACCGTAGACTGCCGCTGGGGAGCAAGGACGGCCCCTTCAGCTCCTTGTAGCTTGGCCGCAGAGACCACGGTCCCATCTGCGCTGGTGAGGGGCTTACTATCTCCTCTTGGTGTGCTAAGCTGCCGCTGGGGAGGAAGGACGACACCTTCAGCTGCTTTTTTGTCTGCTAGACCCTGCAGATACGCTGCCGCTACTTTCCTTGTGCTCTGTATGTATTTCTCCTCCGGGGGTTCTGGTCCAAAGAAAGCCAGCAGCATTTTCATCATAGCGTCAAACTCCTGTTGACTGTAACTGGGCGCCATGCTTGCCCTGCCGACGTTGCTTCTTTTGTAGATAGGGGCGCTGTACGGGTACTAGCGTTGCCCTCCCTTTGTAATCCAAACGAACTGTGTCTCCGAGCTGCTTTACCTCACACTAGGACGCCATCCCACTGCTTGCCACCAATGTAACGGATCGCCTGGCACCCCGACTTGGTACCTCCGTTAATGGATGCTCCTAGTGCTTCCTGAGGACTCCAAGCACTCTGGCAGACACCACAATCACTGAATCCGAGAAACCTTTAAATTCTCCCAAGCATATGAATGCTGTAGACCATTGAATAGGAACCATACGAATAGGCTTGTACTCCTAGCAGTCAACTGGAACAGCATGCAATAAATCCTTCCCCAATAATGAGACGACACATCACTTTGAGGGTAAAACAGGAACCCTGGACTGGCTCATCCAGCCTGGCTTTTATTTCCAACTCACACATACAGGCCACACCCAGGGGGAGGCATAAAAGAACCAATGACATAGATGTTACCTCCCACACATCCCCTCCCCTTAGTGTGACACATAATCCCATTATGCATACAGTGTAAAATATACTTTTACACAACTTTCATAACTTTAAAACCATACATCACATTCACATAAAAATACATATCCACAATCAATCCATTCAGGGGAACAACATATTAAAAAATGGCATGAATCCGACCAGGGGTTCAAAAGTTACTAAAAGTATCTTTTGTTCCTTTCTGGCTGGCAGAAAAACATCCCCACAATGCACCCTGGTTTCCTCCCTTCTGCCCTGGAGTTAATTGGAGAAGTAATCCAATTACCCAGGACTAAAGGCAGACTCCATTAACCACATGGTTGCAAAACAACATAAAACACTTTAAAATACATAAAGTCACATTTACACATAACACACAGACATTTCACCTATCCCCAGATAGCTGGGATCTGCACGCACAAAACTACCGAATAGCGCGCAGATCCTACTCACACAGTACAATTGCCATGGAGCTAAAGTCTTTCCCATAGTCTTTCATTATATGAATAGGCTCCATGGTATGGCTATCTGGGGTATCACATTCCCATAAAGTCTGGTCCATAGTCCAAAGGCAAGAGGCGGGCAATCAGCCCCCTCCAAGGACACGTGGCGAGGTCGGTTTCGCCACAATAACCTTACACTATAGAATTAATTTAATGTTAATTCCTTGTTATTATAATAGTCCTGACATGTCACTGGTCGTGAAAGTCTTTTATTTAAATTTTAAATTAACATTCATTCCAAATGTGCTTTTGGCTACAGTTAACTGTTGCCATTACAAAGAACATACAATAAGTACTGTTTCTGATGAAAATATTGACGCTAATCTGACTGCATTAACCCCTTAAGGACACATGACATGTGTGACATGTCATGATTCCCTTTTATTCCAGAAATTTGGTCCTTAAGGGGTTAAAGGAATGCGTTACGAATACAAATGACCTATTTAGCTATGTCCCGCTTCCCATCCCCCACTGGCTTTGAGAGTTTGAAAGGTCAGATATAAGGTACCTTTAGGCCTTTGTCCTGCCGCTCTGCCTCTTTGGCTCTGATCATCAGTGAAACATTGGGAGGCTAGTGTGAATGCGCAGCAAAACATTGTCCTCAGTCAATCATATGGTGTCTATGAGAACATCTCATTGAAATAGGTAAGTTTAACAGAGCTACTTAGTGGAAAGCACCACTAGTGGTTGTCAGGGAGACAGCCACTAGATGAATGATGTAAACAAACACTGCAATGTTACCTTCCCGGCAGAATATATTATGTATAAAGTGTGCAGTACCCTGACAGGTGCATTTTTGCACCACTTGGTTCATAGTTCAATGAGAAGAAGCAACCAATAGAGGGAAAAAGAGGAGGAGCAGTAAATATACATATATATATATACTCTCTACTTATATATATACTTACATATATATATATATATATATATATATATATATGTCCAGCTAGCACTGCACTGGAATCGGGATTTGAATCACCCAGATGGGGTAAGTTATGCACTTAAGTCTTATTATATATGTGCACTGTATTACAATGTCATTATCTTGATAAAGACCCTGGAGGGTTGAAACGTTGATGTATAGATTGTGATTATTTTTGTAATACACTTGGAAAACCGAGAGAGTGCTCCTGTCTTACTTTGTTTGTATGCTCTGCTGGGAAACACCTGTGTATTGTTTTACTTTTATATATTTTTTTGGGTTAAGTGCAAGAGCCTGGACATTTATACTTATATATATATATATATATATATATATATATATATTTATATAGTTAATACATTGCTAAACACAAATACACACACCAGTCAAGCCAGAAGATTTGCTTTTCCCACAGAAATCTCACTTTAACAGTGCTCTCACTACTGCAAGGGATTCTGGGTAGGCGTATGCAAATGAGCTAAACACTTCCACTTTATACATGGATTCCTTGGAGTATGTGTCTGCTGTATACAACAGCTTTAAAACACAACTCAGGAAGAGGAGTTGTATACAGCAATACAGCAATGTATTAACTATTCACATACTTCAGGCGAAAGGGGTTTTGTCATCCATACTTTTTTCCCCACCACAACCCTTTTGGTATGTGTGTATATATATATATATATAAAAATCCCACAGCTTGGAACTCTCTTTCCTTGAACAAATAATAAATAACTTGCCTGGGTGCTGCCCGCGTGAATATATAATCAAAAGATGCTCAGAGTGCACTCGCAGGACTTTCAAGTGATACTTTAATTTAGTGAAAAAAATATACAGTTACATCTGGAAAAAGATTGACGTTTTGACCCTGGCAGGATTTTTTCAAGATACAGAGTGTAATGTGAATATATACATAAAGGGTGAAATAAATAGTTGAATAAGTGATCCAACACAATTTTAACACATAGAGTTACTATATAACTCGATAATGTACAAATGTATCAATGAGGCATAATATCCAGAAAGCATGAGTACAATAATAATTCAAAACATAATAATATGACACTCCGGTCTATAGAACAACAAAAAATATACTAAAGCCTGAAAAGTGTTCTAAAGCCATACCTGCAGAAAAAAAGTCGAGGAATAGCGAGGATAACAAAAATAGATGACAAAACAAACAACTAGATTAAAGAAATAGAATATATTGCATTTTCATTAAGGCCTCTAGGGGCTACAGTGTTCAGATAATGAATCCAAAATGCCTCACGCTGTAAAAGCAATTTAGACCTGTCACCCCCACGGGGAGGAACGGGAACATGGTCAATAGCAATAAAGCGGAGAGTGGGGAGATGATGCCGGACAGCCAAAAATTTTTTAGCTACCGGTTTATCGGTGCGCTGGTCCTGGAAAGCGGTCATGATCCTATATCTATGACCTCGAATGTGATCTCTTAAGGTGAGGTCAGTCTTGCCCACGTATGTGGGCAAAGTCTGCAAGGACAAGTGATTAAATAAACAATGTGATCCATGATGGTACAAGTAATGTAATGTCTGATGGAGATACGTTTGCCACTATGGGGATGTGCAAAAGAGGGTCCACTCATCATATGGCTGCATGTAACGCAGCCTGAGCATTTAAAACATCCTTTCTGTTTGATTTGAACTGTTTTTTTTTGTAGCAGTGAATAGTGCGTACAAGTAAGACCCGTAAGTTACGATTTCTTTTATAGCTTACAATTAGTGTCTCTTGAAAAATAGGTGGAAGGTTGCTATCGGATTGTTCAATACTCCAATGTGTGTAAATAGAGTCCATAATAGACTTAATGGCTGTATGGAATGTCAACGCCAGGAACATCTTTTGGTTTTATATATATATATATATAAAAAGGTTATGGTGGGGAAAAATTGTGATTGGAAACCCCTTCCACCTGAAGTCTGTGGATAGTTATTACAATTTTAAACACAAATCTGCACACCAGTCAAGCCATAAGACTTACTTTTCCCACAGAAATCACAAATCTGCAGTGATGTTACTACCGCAAAGGATTCTGGGTGGGCATATGCAAATTCGTTTAACAAAGAATCACATTTTTGCCTCATTCCATTTTAAACATGGATTCCTTTTAGTTTGTGTTTGCTGTATACAACAGCTTGGAACACAACTTAGGAAAAGATGCAAAGCCAGTAAACCAGTGACTCCCTCCCTCTCCCAGTCACGTGTGGTGTTCCCCAAGGTTCCATTCTCGGCTGCCTACTATTTACATTATTTATAAATGATCTGCCTAATGTCTGCAAATCCTCAAATGTACACATGTATGCAGGCGACACAGTGATCTATGCGAGCAAATCCGATCTACCGCAGCTTGAGGCTGTGCTCCAAGACCAGTTTACAGAGGTAGAAAAGTGGATCGTAAAAAACAAACTGACAAAACTGTCACAATGATCTTTGGAACAGTATCTAAATTACACAAATTACACAATTCCCACCTATCCATCAAAACAAATTCAAATAGCACACTGACCACAGCCCACTCTTTCAAATGCTTGGGTATGATGTTAGACCCCAATCTATCTTTGGTTTACTGGCTTTGCATCTTTTCCTAAGTTGTGTTCCAAGCTGTTGTATACAGCAAACACAAACTAAAAGGAATCCATGTTTAAAATGGAATGAGACAAATATGTGATTATTTGTTAAACTAATTTGCATATGCTCACCCAGAATCCTTTGTGGTAGTAACATCACTGCAAATGTATGATTTCTGTGGGAAAAGCAAGTCTTATGTAGAGAGTACATACATTTTTTTTTACTTCTCCTATTTTCCCTCTATTGGTCACTTCTCTCTTGATCTGTGAAAAAAATCAACATTTAGTGGCTGTCCCCTAGCCATCAATCATTTCCTAGAGTAGAACCCGCCAAAGATGGGGTACATTGACGTTGTGGCAGGCTTATGCAATGTACGATCATATGTATCATAATGTAACCAAACACCCATTATTTTTGCCTAGATTAGGTGTTTTTAACCCCTTAAGGACACATGGCATGTATGACATGTCATGATTTCCTTTTATTCCAGAAGTTTAGTCCTTAAGGGGTTAAAAAAACGAATAAAATCTGTCAACATTGAAGTTGCTGTTTAGTGTATAGGTGAGTGCGCTGGATCTTACGTAATTATATACAGTATGTCGCTAACACATGTGGACTTGTTTGTGCAAACACATTTCATTATCAAAGTTTTCAGGACAAGGTCAGTGCTTGAGCTGGTCGCAAGGTGAGTTGCGCCCGGTGTTTTGGATTATGCAAGGGCCCAGTTGTCTCTACCCTTTTTAGAACTGCCTCTGTCTTGGAGTCAATTGTCTTTGCCAGGGGCACAGCAGGAGACTCTGGGACCATTGGTTACACAGTACCTGCACAGCAGGACATTGCTGATGCTCTCCAATTCTCAGCTCCAACTGCTGCCAGAAATTGGAGTAGAGCTGGTCTAATCTGGACTGGATGCCAGGTTATACTTTGCTGGGGTGAAGTAAACATACAGTGTCAACCATTTTAAGTGAGTCATTGTGTATTCTGGTAGGTTTGATGGCTTCACCTCACGGTCCTGCAATGACCAGATAGCCTCCTGGGATTGGACTAAAGGAGGGGGTAGTAAGGCACTTACTCGATGAGAGCTGCTTCTGGGCACCTACAGACTGAGAGATCTGCTGCCTCTCCCACCTGATACGCACTAGGCCGCATTTACCACAGTGGGGTAGGTGAGCTCCTGATTAGTCGCCAACCGCTACACAGCATATTAGGTAGGTTGGGAAGCAGAAAGCACAGTGAATTCATCTCTAAATAGGCTCAATGAAGGTGCCGATCAGGGCCGGCGCTACCTGTTAGGCGGACTAGGCAGCCGCCTAGGGCGCCCCCTGGGAAGGGGCGCCGCCAGGAGCGCCGGCCCCCCTAATGCTGCAGCCGCCCGAGCGCTCTGTAAAGAGCCTCAGGCGGCTGCAGCCTTGCCCGGGCTGGTGCGTCCATGAGGGCGCACCGCCCGAGCGCAGCCAGAGGAGAGGGGCTGACAGGAGGTAAGCGCTCAGCGCTCCCTCCTGTCACTCCGTCACTGTAGCGTGGCCGAGCGCGGTATGGTCCGCGGGTACAGGGAGCATCTGTCTCCTGCACCCGGCCGGACTAACAGGAAGTGAACACTGATTGTTCACTTCCTTTTAGTCCGGCCGGGTACAGGAAACAAAAGCTCCCTGTACCCGCGGACCATACCGCGCTCGACCACGCTACAACACAGGTAGGGGAGGGGGGGGAAGAAAGAAACAGGGAGGGAGGGGGTGGGGGAAATAAAGAAACAGGGAGGGGGAGAATAAAGAAACAGGGAGGGAGGGGGGGAGAGAAAGAAACAGGGAGGGAGGGGGGAAAGAAAGAAACAGGGAGGGAGGGGGGGAGAGAAAGAAACAGGGAGGGGGGGGGGAGAGAAAGAAACAGGGAGGGAGGGGGGAGAGAAAGAAACAGGGAGGGAGGGGGGGAAGAAACAGGGGGGGAGAGAATGAAACAGGGAGGGAGGGGGGGAGAGAAAGAAACAGGGAGGGAGGGGGGAGAGAAAGAAACAGGGAGGGAGGGGGGGAGAGAAAGAAACAGGGAGGGAGGGGGGGAGAGAAAGAAACAGGGAGGGAGGGGGGGAGAGAAAGAAACAGGGAGGGAGGGGGAAAGAGAAAGAAACAGGGAGGGGGGGGGAGAGAAAGAAACAGGGAGGGAGGGGGGAGAGAAAGAAACAGGGAGGGAGGGGGGAGAGAAAGAAACAGGGAGGGAGGGGGTAGAGAAAGAAACAGGGAGGGAGGGGGGGAGAGAAAGAAACAGGGAGGGAGGGGGGAGAGAAAGAAACAGGGAGGGGGGAGAAAGAAACAGGGAGGGAGAGGGGGGAGAATAGAGTGACAAGGGAGGAGGGAGAGATTGACATTCATCACACACACACAATCACAACCAATGCACCCCATTACACACAAAGACAATGCACCCCTTGCACACAGAAAAACACACAATGCGTTACACACACACACACACACACACACACGCAATGCAACCCTTACACACAATGCATCCCTTACACACACAGAAACACACAATCCATTCCTTACACACACTCAATGCACCCCTTACACACACTCAAAGCACCCCTTACAGACTCACACACTTCATCCCTTACATACACAGAAACACACCTTGCAGCCCTTACACATACAAACACAAATTTACACAATGCATTCCTTACATGCAAATCAGGACATCCCCTACACACTCCACCCCCTGTGAACAAACTCATTGGTGGACCCTGGGACCCAGACCTTGAGCTGTGTAAAGGGCCCCCAAAAATGGAGCTGCTTCCCGTTCTCCCAGAACATTGAATTTTGTGACCACAGTTACAAACAGCCTCCATAGATCCTGTTCTACACCAGACCAGTGGAGCCAGACTGCAGCTAGAGCCCATCATCATCTTCATCTGGTGTAAGTAGGCAATCTAGTATATTATTTGTGGCACTAATCTCTCATTTACCTCACATTAAAGAAACACTATAGTCCCCAGAACCACTGCAGCTTAATGTAGTGGTTCTGGTGTCTATAGCCTGTCCCTGCAGGCCTTTTAATGTAAACACGGCAGCACTGCAGCACTAGCGTTAGTTAACATGGCAGGTCATATGGGTGGGGCATTGTGATGTCACGGGGGGGGGGCGGCAAACTTTACTTTTGCCTAGGGCGGCAAAAATCCTTGCACCGGCCCTGGTGCCGATTGCATATTTTATTGTGGAGGAGCTCGTTCGAGGCATGCCCCTCCACTGTGACAGTCAGGCCCTGCCCATGTTGTGTGATTTTTAATATAATTTATCTGCATTTCTCAGGATAAGAAGGGTATCTCTTCCAATCTGGAATAGCCCCTAAAATCACATTTTTGTTTTCTTTCTCTTACTTTACTTTTGAATAATTTTGACTTTAATTTACTGTATTGTGCAGATTACAATGTATTTATTGCCCTAAGAAGTATCAGGTTTTAATAAACAAGAAGATTTGATATAATGTTTGTTAGTGTATCACACTATTAATTGGAACATAAACATGCATTTCATTGTCTCTTAAAGAAGAGTTTAATTTTTTTTATTTTGTCATGTCTTTCTAATGATCATTTCACACTTGTTAAGCCATCAAATCGTTTTAAATGCTTTAAGTGCTGTCCTACTGTTTGCATTAAGCCTCATCAATTCATAAACACGTGAAACATTCTAACACATTGATTGCCTTAGCATTGCTGTACAAATAATGTTGTATTACACAAGAATGTATATATTCTAGATGTCCTCGTCATTCCATCAATTTAAAGCAATGCCTTCTCTAGCATCTTGTAAATGCTGCAGTTGTGGTTGAATGATATATCTGTCAGACATTTTGGTGAAGAGGTCCTTCTCGAGGTAGGGCTGTGGCATAATATGCTGGAAGGTCCTCAGCTGAGATTTTTTAATTTCACAATAACTAAAGAAATGCAAGAAACAGAATTTTGAGGCCTAATGATCAGGCCTTAGCCAGACCAGAAAAAGGAGGTTATGGTCCTGAGACAGGATGTAAAACAGGGATATTTCTGACAAGAGCTGTAGCCCAAGTAAGGTGTTGAAATACCCTGAGTCTAATTTTGGCTCCATTTTATTGTGAGCCCCAAGTCCTCTTTACTACTGAAAGAGAAAAACCCCTTCAATTATATTAATTGTGACAGTGCCATCAATACACAGTTAAGCCTCTTCATTCACATATGCTGCCTACATACAAATATAAGCGTGCATTCTAACAAAATTGCACAAACACTCTCCTGCATTTGAATTCACACACACTTACTGCATAAGCAAATATACCCCCACATTCACACACAATAACTCTGTAAACATACAGTATACATTCCAACATTCGCATACACATGCTTATTGTATATAAAATGTAACCATAATATATTTGATTTTGAGATCGGTTTTCTTATTTTTATGGATGTGTCTCAACACATTTTTTCAAGGTCATTAAAGATCCCAATTATTTTAAATAATTGTATAGAAATTTACATTTATAAGGTTTTTTTTCATATATATATTGTTTGTGCCAAATAAGGGAGAATGACTCTTTCAGCTACAGAGGTCTTTATACAGTTAGAATAGTTGGAGTGGGTATAACCTAATACTATTAGAGGATAACATTTTATCAGGAGCAAAATATTTGGGAATTGATTAATTCTACTATATAGCAGACCCAACGATTATAATTTTTATATCTGGGCTTGGGCAGTCCCTAAACCATTATGTTTTATTATACAATAACTAACTGTACACACCTGTGTACACATCTGCACCAGGGCCCTCACTAAAGGTACCCAAAAGGTAGGAAACTGGAAGGAGGCAAATAAAATAAAATTTTGCCTGTATGTCTGCATGTATTTCAGTGTATCTATCTGTGTGTCTATC